>NC_053166.1:91450281-91756531 GCF_016835505.1 Polypterus senegalus | reverse complement strand
ATATGTACTCAGTATTTGGTCATGTGTTTCTTTTATAGTGTACTATCTAGTCATTCCTAATAATTGAGAAGTATATATGTATCGCATATGCTCATGTATAAATAAGTCAGGTCTTGAAACCTGAAAAATCGATCATAAAATCAGACCCCAACTTATACACCCGCTCAAAAGGAGACAATTTATTTATTTTTTTTTTATTACATCTTCTTGCATCCTCCAATCTCGCATCAATTTCTCAGATGCATCGAATTTTGTTGCAGCACCGCCGTTACAATTTCTTTCACTACTTCAATGAAAATATAAATTTAAAGCCAGCTTCATATTTTCTTCTGATCGAATGATCCATTTTTGACAAAGAATGCTCATGCAATAAAAGTGTATGAGGGTGTGAGATACAAAAAAATGAGAGAGAGAGAGGGATTGAGAGAGAGGAAGGTAGGTTAGGAGCATGCAGTGATACAGCGCATTGCCGCACCCACATAGAAATAAAAGGCAATGTGCTTCATGGTTACTCTCTCAGGTGGTCTTTAGCATGTCATATTCCCTTGTACCAATAGCGTGAGCTTTCTGCATTCGACTTGTACGACCAACATTATAAAATACCAGAAATTATACTGTAAAATCAAGTCCCAACTTATCCGCGAGTTTATACGGTATGTATAGTATATATGTGATACACATAGTGAAATAATAACCACAGTACATACCCCTTTTATTTCTTTGGTACAAAATTGTTGACTATTTTTTTTCCAAAATTTCTGTTTTTTAGTGCAGAACTTTTGTTTACTGGAATAACTGTTGCTGCATCCAAAATGTTTTTTATGTAAAGACCATTACACAAAACATAATCACAAGCAGGACTTTGCACGATATGTTGGCAGGCTCTGTAAGCCCTGCTTTTTTTACTTTGAAGGACACGTGGTGGGCAGGATGACGCCCTACCATCTTTCACCTTTACGCCTGGTGCTGCTGCGTTGTTCTTATATGTTAGTGGACGTTTCTTGCTGGGAGAGCTTCTGGTTCTCTTTCTCCAATGTAGAACACTCATCCTCATCAGAGTTCACCTCTGCTATAGCATTTCTTTATTTGAAAGCAGTAGTGTCAGATCGAGGCGGGGTGAACGTGACTGAGAGAATTAAACTGAATAAATAATAAAAAAAAAAAAAGGCTAACTTCTATAAGTGCCATAAATTTACACCCGCTGTTACAGACTCAAATTAAATGTATAATTTTATTCTATAATAGTAAGAATAAAAGCAGCTCACTAGTCAAAATGGAGGCTTCCAGGATCGAACCACAAACATCTTGATTACGAGTCAGTCGTTCTTACCACTACACCACCAAAGTGGTCATATTAGGTGCGTGTCAATGTCGTACCCTAATGCAAGTTCTATTGCTGCAACTATATACTTGAATAAAAGCACACTTGTTTTGTTATCCTTGTTGCAACTATATGCTTGAATAAAAGCACACTTGTTTTGTTATCCTTGTAACTTTTGTGAAAGTGTATACAGTAGAGTCTCGCTTATCCAACATAAACGGGCTGGCAGAACGTTGGATGAACGAAAATGTTGAGTAATGCGAGGTGTTAAGAAAAAGCCTATTAAACGTCAAACTATGTTATGATTTTTTCACATTACAATACAATAATTACAATAATCATGTTTTACAACAAAACAGAAAAAATGAACTGAAAAAATGAACTTACAGTTACAGAATTGTCTGAAGTTAAATACAGTATGTACTTAAAAAGTTCAGTCCTGTGATGATTTAAAGAAATTTTTGATTGTAGTCTGCATTCCTGACGAGTGCTGTTTCTTGCTGCCAAGTCTCTCCATCTTTGCAGCATCATTATGTTGATTCCTGTAGCTTCTTCTGGTTGTTCAATGTATTTAATTGCAGTCTCTAGAGCCTTAACTCCATCGTTATGTGAAATTCGGAGAGGCTGAACAGTTGGTGCTTGATCTTGATCTTCAATTTCGTTGTCATCGCAATTGACAAGAGCAACAATTTCTTCATCAGTTATTTCATACTGATCATCTTACTTCATCCAACTTTCGATTTCTTGCAAAGATGCATCCTCACATCCAGGGATACGTTGCACTAAAGGTAGAATGGTTTCTTCGGTTTCATCTGTGATTTTTGTTTCCATACTTTCATCATCGCCTAGCAGCTTCTTCCATGATTTGGCAATTGTTGGAGCCCTTATGTCAGCCCAGGCTCTTGCAACCCAATAAGCAACATCCTTTACATTGATGCGTTTCAATTTTTCAATCATGTCTTGTCCTTCTTCAGTTTCTTCTATCACTGTGGACAGTAGCTTCTTGCGATAGTTCCTTTTTATTGTTTCCAAAACGCCCTGATCCATAGGTTGGCATATGGCGATTACATTGGGCGGCAGAAACATTGCCTTAATGTCACCATCTTGAAGATCCTCTGCATCAGGGTGCGTCAGAGCATTATGAATGCTTATGAATTCCTTAAAAACTAGTCTTTGCAAATTTCACTGCTCATCGATGCGCTTTTCTGACTGTAGTATTTTACAGGAGGAGCGTTTTTGAAACTGTTTTAATGGCTGTAGGATTTTTGGACTTTCCAATCATTGCAAGGTTCATTTTGAGGTTTGCTGTAGCATTGCTGCAATGTAAAATTGTCAGCCTTTCCTTGCTATGCTTGTAGCCAGGGGCTGTCGCTTCAGTTCTGACTGCAAGACTCTTTCTAGGTAACATTTTGTAATTAAGGCCAGACTTATCACAGTTAAATATCTGATCACCCGTCAGGCTTTCAGTTTCAATAAATTTTTGAAATCTTTTCTTGAATGCTTCCATTTCTTCAAAATTCAATGATAGTTTTTCACCACAAACATGTAACTGACGGATACCGTAGCGTTTCTTCCATCGGTCGAGCCAACCAACACTTGCTGTGAAATCTGGGTCCCTTTCATTGAATTCATTACAAAAATGCAATGCCTTTTTCTGTAAAATAGGCCCCGAAATAGGCACACCAGTGTCCCTGAACTGTGTAAACCAAACATACAAAGCTTCACTAACTTTTTCATAGTAACATTTTTTCATAGTTTTTTTTTCTTTTAATGCACCCTCCGTAACTCTTGATGCACACCATTTTTCTATTTCTATTTGTTTCTTTTTCCAGTCTCCTACTGTTACCCGTCCAACACCAAAGTCGTCAGCTACCTTCTGCATTGTCTCTCCCTTGTCCAGTCTCTTGATTGCCTCAAGGTTTTGTTCCATCGATACAACTTTCTTTCTTTTCGTCGCCATACTACTGTGCTTGCGTAAATTTCAACTTTTAAACAACGTTTGTCAAATTAACACGTACAGACACATACGCATGTAACCGATGATAAACCGATCCACATACAATGATAAACTGTGCTGCACTGAGTAGTGAGTTGTGACAGTGAGTGAATGAGGGTGGGGCGAATGACAGACACGAATCATAGTGTAGACGGGCGCACCACTATTTCGGGTGGACCAGATCTAATTATGCAATATTCATTACACTATAATTTATTTGTTATTAGATAGAAAATCACCCGAAAAATCCCGGACCATCGAAGTGTGCGAACTGACGACATAAAGAATCGTTCCTGCATAAATCAAAGTCATCCAGACAATCTAGGTCTGCATAATTAGATCTGGACCACCCTGTAAAGTCTGGGTTACAAATTAGCTGCGGTAGAGTCGGGAGCAACAAAAAATAGACTACGGTCACACTTGCAACTTGCAGTTCTTGTTGCCAATTGATGAGTTTTTAGGACGTTGGATAATACAGAATGTTGGATAAGCGAAGGTAGGATAAGCGAGACTCTACTGTATTTGATATTTGGACTTCATGCTTCACACATTATACATTTTATTTCTACATTTTGTCAATTATTACTAAAACATGAAAAAGTTTCTGTTTTAACAATGTGTTTACATAGATTGTTGTAGACACGGAACACACTTGAAATGTATGTATTCCAAATGACGATATATTTACTCTCTACAACTCCAACACTTCACTCCAACATAAACACTAAGCACTGAGAACCATCTTTGCGAATTGAACTGCCGTGGTGGGCGGGAGGATGGGATAGCAGGCTGTTTGCTGCTTGTGTTGATTGACACATTTACAACATAAAAGACGCTGATGGAGAGGTTCAAACAGATTTAAAATGGGCCAGGATTACGAGTTTTTTCATAGGCTTTTGTAGTTCTAGTGTTAGTTTTAATGCTAGAGTCCTTTTGATAACTACTTAGTTGTTGCACATATCATCAGAACCAAACCATGGATGGATTGTATTTTTATTAAAACTATATTTTAGGACATCTTGTCCTCTGAATAACATAGCAGTAGATGGGAATATTTCATACTGACAACACAATACTTAACCAACATTATTTATGTCCAGATAGAGTAAAGGAGAGTTTTATGTTAAAACAGGGATCTTTAAGCTTAAGATTGGTGGTTCAACCCTTGTTCTTTAAAAGTTTTTAAGATTCCCAGTCTTATTACTGAAAAAATACATAATCGTTTTTTGAAATTATTCTGTCATTTCTGTATTCTCAATTAGAGTTTCCAGGGATTTATTCCATCATTATGTATTGCAGCTCAACTGCTTCCTGAAAAACAGACAAGAAATGTAGACATGTATACCTTAGAAAGCATTGGTGAGGTTTTGGGATTATTGTGAATACTATGAAATTGAATGATCAGTTATATAGAACCTTTGAAAATTACAATAGGCTTTACGTAGCCCACACAATGGAAAAACAATGCTAAAATGCAAAACAAGATAATTCATTATATAACCATAATGTCTGGGACAAAGACACATTTTTCCTTGATTTACTCCTCTGCTCCCCAAATTTAAATTAAAAATGAAACAATTCAGACATGATTAATGTACACATTCCAGACTTAAATTTAAGAAGGAAAAGTTTTTTTTTATTTAGCGATATTTGTCGGTAATAATATTCTATTGGGCAGATACGTTTTTTTTTTTTTTTTTTTTTTTTCCTCTGCTCCACGCTAGCAAGTGAAATGGGGCTTGTAGTTCATGCAAATGAATGCTGCAAGCAGAAGAGCCTGTCTGAGCAAGGTGTAGCTATAATAGCATAGCGAAGTGGGCTGGTATTGTGTGAAGAATTTCTTGTGCTCTGCACAGGAAAAAAGATGCGAGGGTGAGCTGCATAGAAAATGAAATGTAAAGTGTACAAAGTATAGTTGGATGAAGCTCAAAGAAGTCTTTGTTAACAAGTGGCATTTCTGGGTACACAAAATACTGCATTTCCTGTATGCTTATTCTTACTCCTCACACTGCAGTGTAAAATACATACAAATTCAAGCCAGATTGAATTGACGTATATGTATATACTTCAAAGAATTCAGGGATGGAGGTGTAATATTGCACAGCACTGCGATATCCCCTAGAAGAGCAGATCATGATGTGTCACTACTCTCTTGTTTGCAAAGCAGAAGCAAGAAAGTACCAGTATGGCCTACTTGGTCCACTCCAAGCAACATAAACCAGAAGCAACGGCGTGTCTTTAAACGCATGTGCAGCTCAGAAAAGGGGTTCCCCATGGTCAGGACATAGAGGAGGTAGACCATGTAAATGTGCAGCCTGTAAACCTCAATGCTGTATGTAATACGTTAAAGTAAATCTGGATTCATTGTACTCTATACTGCTTTTAATCTAAACCCTCCAAAACACTGATTACAGTACAGATCAAAGTGTAACATTCAAATCCGATTAGAGCTACCATGTTTACAAAACGTGCTTCAGGTTGAAATTATATTTATATCCAAAATTCTCATCACTCTTGCTAATTACCTGTTTGAGTACAAAAGAATACAGTCTCCTCTAGAATAGTATTTTGCAATGACCATCAACAAAAGCCAAATTACTATTAAAGGCAAGAGTTGATCTATGGCAGGAATATTTTACTCATGGCCAATTGTATGTAGCATGTTCATGTTTACAAAATATGGGTAGACGGGAGTCTAGACCATTGAATTGAGGGGTAAAAGTAGATCTTCAATGCAAAAGCACAATATTTTGAACATGCAAATAGATAAAGAACATGTGAATTCTGCAACCCCAAGTAATGTAAGAATTTTTTTCTTTTTTATGTGGAAGTTTTTCACTGACTTTCCTTAACTACAGTGCAGATATTTTGTAATTTGGAATACAATTAAAAAAAAAAAAAAGTTCATTTAAAGTTTACTTAATTTTTATTGAAATAAACAAGTTTTGGTTTATGACTCATTGATTAGTTGTCAAGCTAGAGTCTTGAATTGAGATCTTTTCTCAAGTGGACTGGAGCCCAAAAAATCTTCACTTAGTGGGATATGTAGTCTTTTTGGAAGCATGTTACACAGTATATATTTGTTTTATTAAGTGAATGGCTTGAGTTGTTGTCATATTTTATTGTTCAGTAAAATACTTATAGAATCATGTCATTTTTAAATGTTTGAAGACCTAATTTTATTAACTTGGCATACCCGACCAGTATTTATTTCATTATTTATACATGTGAGAATCTTGTCTGCATTTTGCACTTCCGATTAATGAACTGTTGTTTTTAACGTAATGAAATAATCTTTTATGTTTCTACTGCCATCTTCTGGATACAAAAAGTATTGAACCTGAATAATAGAACACAGTTTAAGTGCTTTATTTGATATGATACACTTCATTCCCTAAGGGGAAATTGTCTTTTTGCTTGACGTTTGGAGGTCAGAGAGCAGGCTCAGCCATTATATGGTGCCCCGGAGCAATTTTCAGGTTAAGGACTAACATTTCCAAAATACAAGCTAGCTTTAAAAATGTTGTGTGGTTTCTTTGTCAACTCTATAAATAAACAGAAATTTTGAAAAGTTGAAAATATCAGATTGTTTTGATATCATTTGTGTATCATTTTCCTGTTTTGTTTTGAGATTACAAAAATACTGTTTATTGTTTCTGATAGTTTAATTATAATAGTTTAAACAGAGAGGAAAATACACATATTTGCACATTTGATTATGGATTTTGCAATTTGATAGTTATACAAAACAACTTTTTCTACTCATTGTTAAGAAACAGATTGTACCTCAAAATTGTAAGGTCAGTAACTGTTTTTGTCTTGTAAACCTGTTACCAACCTTTTTTTTTTAATCATAGTTTTTAATAGGAAATGTTTAATTCCTTGTAAAGGTATACCTGGAATGCATAAATTAATTTTTTATGTGTGTCATATATAAATCTTTGAACCTGACCTTTTTAAGAAAAGACCAGTAACATTTTTCATTAATACAATTTTTCTTGAAGGATTACTATGTCAATCAAATAAAACATTTTGTCTTTCTTATGTTTCCTTATTGTCTCCTTTTAGATTGGGGAAAAGGTGATAGTGCCCAGTGTTGGGCAGAATACTTAATATTTAGTTATTGAATATACAGTCCTTAATGTATTCAGATTTGTATTCTTAGTGAATACTCAAAAATGTAAATGTGAAAACTTTTTGAATAGTTCCAGGAATTGATTTATAGACTTGTTCATAAAATAGTTTGACAAATTAAACATATTGAAATTATATTGTAACGTGAAAATGCACTTTTTAATCTTGCAAAAAACAGAAGCTCTGTTTTTGCTGTTAATCAAAAATAAGGGAAATCTAATTTTTCGTTAAACTTTTATTAATAAAAGTTTAATGCTTGTAAAATCTAAATGACTATAGCTCAGTGTGTGTTGGCCATTTCACATTCTTGATCTTATTTTAAGAAACTGACTTAACAAAATTATCATTAAAAAAACAAAGTTAGGTTATGCATTTTTCATGTGGCATACCTACACTTAATTTCTGGTGTCTGCTGCAATAATAGGAATCTGTTCCAGAAAGCAGGATTAGTGTGAAATCCAAAAAAAGTAAATCATGATTTACAGAAATATGGTTAATTCCATTCTAAAAAACCTGGATTTAGCCAAACCTGTATTTCTGGAACAGATTAAGCCAGAATTGTGTTATTCGTGAGGCCAAAGATACAGATAACTCGCTAATTGTGCCTTTTACCAAGGGATCAGGATGTGACTCTTCCAGATTTAAAGATTTTGAAAAAAAATTTGACAAAATCCAGCCCAGTTACGGGACAGCCAGTGCCCTGCCAGTAGCATTCAAAAGAACAGGTTTAACATGAAGCATTAAAGCTTCAGCAGAGAATCCAGCCATAAAATCAATGTTCTTAAGTTTCCTGTCAGAAATGTTGATCCCAGATGCACGATTTAAGAATCAGAAAAAACTGACAAAATGTTGAAAATGTTGCATTCCTTCCTGAACGAGCAATTGACATAGAAGCATAACCCCTTTGCCAAATTCTGTCCAGAAAACATAATTACACCACGAGTGGACATTCTGGCATGCCCAGAAGAGGGTCTGCATGAATGTTGTCGGTCTACATCCAAGTCTTTAGTATATCTGAGCAACCTTCTAAAGCATGACATGTGCAGTGTTAACACATGGTGGCTTTGAGCTCACATTAATTCAAATTGCGGACAATTCCTTTTTTGGGCGGTGGTGTGGCGCAGATTTTTTTTTAAACCAAGTACAGTGGTACGTTAGTATACGTCCTTAATCCGTTCCAGATCCTTTGACTTATAACAAACAGAATGTATACCAAATTATTTTTTTCCATAAGAAATAAAGGGAAAATGATTAATCCATTCCCATGAAAAAAAATCCTATTGTTATTGGCATATTATACATTGATGGGGTTGTATAAAATAATTTAAACACTGCTTAATACTAAAATGCATAAATACAACAACAACAACATTTATTTATATAGCACATTTTCATACAAAAAGTAGCTCAAAGTGCTTTACATAATGAAGAATAGAAAAATAAAAGACACAGTAAGAAAATAAAATAAGTCAACATTAATTAACATAGAATAAGAGTAAGGCCCAATGGCCAGGGTGGACAGAAAAAACAAACAAACAAAAAAAACTCCAGACGGCTGAAGAAAAAAATAAAATCTTTAGGGATTCCAGACCATTAGACTGCCCAGTCCCCCAAAAGCAATTAGATTAAATAAATGAAAATTTAACCTCAATTTACTTGTTAATAACGTCTTTGTTTTTCACAATCGTAGATACCGTCGTTCTCGGCATACGATATGCAGCAGCCTTGTCCTGGATATGCATGCCACCTTATGCTTTTCAACAATCAATTCAAATTTTATGAAAAAACACAAAATCACGTGAAAATTCACAGAGAGTTATAGCGCAGGGTTGTTCACTGAATGCTAGCAACTGGCATACTGACAGTAGTGGGCAGTTGTGACTTTGTCTCGAGAGAGGTAAACAAGGGTAGTGTAGTGTTCCCTAGATTGAAGTAGCGACACACTCAGAATAACTTTTTGAATGCTGTTTATTTTGAACCATGTTTAACCAACACTCCATACAGCGTGCCTTCTAAACCACACTCCTCCCTCCGGCAGTCATACGTCTCAAAAGACGCAGACCATAGCAATCGACACCCGAACATAAAGCAATGGACAAAAGCATCATTGAACAATCATATACAACAGGTAGCATACGGGTTGTTCACTGAATGCTAGCAACTGCCGTACTGACGCTCGTGTGCAGTTGTGGCTTTGTCTCGAGAAAGAAATAAACAAGGGTAGCACGCGAGTCGTATTCCAAACAAAGGTCGTATACCAAGCAAAATGTTTCATGTCCAAACAGGGCGTGTACAAAGTTGGACTTAATCAAAGTGGACGTATACCAAGGTATCACTGTATTAAAAACGCATTACATATCTTTGAAGCAGCATCAGCACACATGCATACACAAACAGGCTGCATTCTGAAAGAAAAATAAATAACCAACATCAAAGAGGAATTCCATAGGTAGGGCAATCGAATTTAAACAAATGTGGCACTTCTGAGCAATAATAACTTACAATTGGCTTGCTGGTGGAACAAGCTTCCCACATTTATCCCTTCTACGCTGTCCCTCGTCCTTTAAAGAAATGCTTCTAAGGACTACCTATACCTGATATGCTTATTTATCCAATTTTAATTCAGAGGTTTTTGATATCCTTAATATTGCAAAAATGGAATACAATACTTTCTTGAGGGCATATAACATTTCAAGTAAAGTAATATTGCCGGGGTAGATTTTGCACAAAAATTTACCACACAAAGTTTATATGTATTTCACTGATTAACTATTTTACACATTCATTCTTTCAGTGATGATATTCCATACAATCTAGTTTTCCTTGGCAGCTGCTGCTCCTCTTATATCGGATGTGCTAGTCTTCTTGCAGTG
This sequence comes from Polypterus senegalus, assembly GCF_016835505.1. NCBI lineage: Eukaryota > Metazoa > Chordata > Cladistia > Polypteriformes > Polypteridae > Polypterus > Polypterus senegalus. The sequence continues at coordinate 91,746,207 of NC_053166.1, read as the reverse complement.
CCACCATCACGTCATGCTCTGCTGACATGAATGAAGGTTGTCTCCTCTGTTTTTCAAACTTGTAGTCCTTGGTTGATCAACTGTTCACTGACTTGTAAGAGCTTTCAAAATTTACTGGGTACAAATTGTAGCTGCGTTTTCCCAAAATTAAAAGTTCAGCAGCTTCAACTGAAAAAATGGGATTCAACAAAAGCCTGACACGCAGAAATGATTCCACAAACAAAATATCTTCGTTTTTAAAAGTTTAGCTAAGTTTCAAAGTAAAATAGTTCACACACACAAAAAAAAAAATTAAAATAGCAAAAAAGGAAAAATTAATGTTAAGAAAAGTTCAATTCTAAGCTTAATCTTGTTACATCTCAAATCATTATTATTTCCTGAACATTTCTGAACCATTTCAAAACAATCAGAAAACTGTATGCTTATCCCATTTCTAAGTTTAAAATGAGTCTTTTAAGTTCCTGTGTACTGGGACCTGTTCTAAACAACAACTGAGCTTATTATCACACTGTTTCTCAGTTACAGTAAGAAGGTTCTATCTCTTGCTAACTTATAGGGGGAAAAGATTACACCATACGTTATGACTATGAAAGAAATTTATATTCTATCCAAATTAAGCAAACATTAATATGAGTTTAACTCAAAACTTTAACTTTCTAAGATTGGCTCTTATACAAATGTTAATCCGGAGCAACCCATCTGTTATTGAATGAGCCGATTGAAATCTGATTTTCTGGAGCCAGGTAATCCACTGGTACAAAACCACTCTAAAGCAAGCAGGGATTTGTTCGGAGATCCAAGATTATCTAACCTCTCTTTCTGTAACAAACCCCAGATGATATTGTCTGTGTTGTGTAGCTATGCCTTATCTGGTCAAATAAAGTCCACCACAGATTACTGTTCACATTCCCTTTTAACTTTTTTGCCCGTTTCAAATTACAGTTACACTCAACAGGCAAAAAGTAAACAGAATAGCCAATATCAGCAACAAGTTACATTTTCTCTGCATCTATAGTGCAACTGCTAAAAATCTCAAATAATTATTTAATTTCTACTTGTTAAAGCACTAACAAATACAAGGCAACAGCAAACACTTTTGGGAAAACTGGACAAAGAGAATTTTAACTTGCCTAAAAAGCAAACAGAAACCTCCAAAATCAGAGTACATGTGTGAGAGAGAGATAGAGATCAAGCGCTAGGGCTGCTAATAGAAAACATTTACATTGAAATTTCTGGATTGCTCGAACATTAAATTTGCTAGCTACACACAAAAAAAATAAGTATCAAGATGATGTAGATGTAATTTGAACATAGTCAGTATTCCATTTCGTAAAGTAACTATTTTTGTTAACATTTTTAAAAATGTACCATGAGCTGAATCCAGACTTCTTGTTTTTGTATTCTGAATATGTAATGCTGTTACTTGTATTCCAGTTCAACGCAGCCCTGATAGTGCCATGAGGCACAGTCTGGCAAATGGAGTGGTTGTGTATCTTTTTGAATCTGCGGTTTCACAGAGAGCTTTTATAGCTCATGCATTGTGAGTGAAGGGCGTTGTCTTGATGCTGAATGGGGATGGTCGAAAGTTGTCCAAGCTGCTTTTCCTAAATTCCCTTCCACAAATTCTGAAGCAAATTAGTGCAATTTGATCAAGTTTTGTGGGAATTTCAAGGCTTATAATCAATATGGACTATTTTCTGAATATCAAAATGTTATTTACATGATCTTGCTGACATTTGCTTCAACTTGAAACTTCTTTGATGTTGAAGAATAATTATGCTTCCACTGTTTTGGTTATTGTTTAGACTCTGGGTCGTAGTAATCTATCTAAGTTTCATCTCTCTGTTACAAACTCATAAGCTCAAGATCCTTCTGAGAATATTGAATGTGGTGATGCTTCATTTTGGAAGTCAAATTTTGGGCGCCCAAATTGTACAAACTTTGCTTATGTTCAGTGTTAACTATGTATCTATACATTATCTGCTATCCATGTACCTTAACTCTTTGATTAATTATTATGTTTTGCTCCACGGTGGCAGTATTTTTTTTTTTCCTGTCATGGGTGGCAAAGGCTGTTGTGTATCTACTAGAGACATCCTTCCAAGACAGAATTCTACAGGCCATCTTTTACTTGTGGCATTTGGAGGAGACTGGTGCTGGTACATGTTGACTAGGTGCAAATTAATCTCTTATGGCATTGTTTTCTAATGAGAGAAGATAAGCCAATGACACAAGTTGTGATGCTCACTACAATTTCTTCATGTTGTTTCTGTAGTCCTGGACATTCTCCAGTTAAAGGTCCATTCTTCTAATGTCCTCCTTCAATACCTGTACCTGTACTATTCTTAGCTTCTATATTGCCTCATTCATTCATCATCTTTGGCACTGAACATTTGCACCAATCCTTCTGTTCTTACATTTTTGCATCTTCTGTACATTGTTATCTTTTATCACCGCAGTGAACTTCCCTCATGTCTGCCTCCTCATTCTCTTCTAAATTTGTTACATGTTTGCATGATATTCTGTCTTCATTGCGGCCAATTATGTCATATAGTTCCTCTTAAAAGAGCCATGAGCTTTTCTCCAGAAAAGTTACAGAGACTACATTAGAAGAAGAATTAAGTACAGGTTTCAGAACTTTGTCCATACACATCCCATCCTTGTTACCACCACTATGACTTCAGGTCCTTCACTCAAACAGCATAATTGTAATACCCTCTCAGATACATTTTAAGGTCAGGTTTCAGCCAACACATTACTTATCATATATCTTTCATAAGTTTACTTCCAATAGAACTTTCAGATGAATGGCAGCCATGTTAGACTTACCTGTTTCTGAATGAGAATGAAGAGAATAAATGCAAGAATATATTTTTGTTTCACTGTCTGTACTGATTTCTTGGTTTCTTTATTTTTGGAAAAAGAAAATAGTATGGAATTACTTTTATTTATGTAAACTTGGAAACAAAAAGATTAATGGGTATCCTTATGTTCAGTCATAGCTTTTGTGCTTTGAGTGTGTAAACATGGCTAAAAAAATAACACTAAAATAGGTGATAATAACTTTGTTCTTAGCAAACCAAATGAGCCTCATGGACAGAAAAATCGCCTCTCGTCTGTCAAATGATGTCAATTATATGCTTATTAATGGATTACACTGCTAATAAGCCATGTTAGTCAAATTTTTGAGTTCCAAGTGGCACATTCTTTCAGCATGCAAACAGGGACCCAAAAATTCCCCAAACTGGTCAGCAGTACAGGAGTTGGATGTAGTTGTTGAATGTGTCTCTACGTATTATGTACCTACAAGTATGGCTAATCAGTCTGCTGAATGGCTTCATCCTCAGTTGATCAAATGTGTATTTCTGCCGTTTATTTTCCTATTATACAGGTAACTTTGGCAATTTTTGTTCCAAGCCACCAGGCCAGATTTTAAACATGTAATGATGAATGCGTTGTTTTGACACCGACAGATTTGTTGATAAAGAATTTGTTCCCCTTGAACAGGCTATTAACCAGTTACATTACATGAACTGCTGAGGTGTCTATGTGAAATCATCACAGGAAAAATAAATGTCCATTGCATTGGCACACCCAGAACTGCATTTTGCACCATGACAGCTCCCCTGCATATACAGTATTGTCAGTCAAAGAATTTCTCACTAAAGCAATGTGGCTGTAGTGCTTTGCATGGTCTCGCTACATGTGACTAAACCCCAACCCGCAAATTAAAATTGGGGCTGAAGTGAAGATTTGTTACCATATTAGAAGTACAGGGATAAAGCTTCCGGGGCCTTTAGACATGAAAACAAAAGATCAGTGCAGGAAATGTTGACAGGACTGGGAGAAGAGCTAGGACCAAAAGAAGTGCACCTTAAGGAGAGTATTTTGAAGGAGACTGAAATGGAGTTGCTGTAAGTTTTATAATAAAGGGTTTATTTTTGTTTTTATTTCTGTTTGGTATCCCCCACATATATTGTGCAGTACTGCTTCTGAAAAGAATAATTTACTTAATTGATAATTTTTTCAGTAGTGTTAATGTGCTAAAACTGTTACTGGCAATTTTTATGATCCTCATGCTGCATAATTTGTAAGTAATTCTTCATAGGATATTTCAAGAAATATCCTTGATAAGTTTAGAAAAGGGCAGGAACTACATTAACGTTTCTGAGCTGTAGTACTTTAAATAGCCTGTCAACAAGGGCATAAACAAAAAATGACATCCCTTGATACATATTAATAAATACAGGTAGCTCCAACTGTTTTTCCCTCCATGCAATGGCAGCAGTTATTAACCGCACACCACTGCTCTGAAGCAGTATTATGTCCTTGTGTTTATGCACTAATTAGCAAAAATTTGCAATTAAGTATCCTTGCATGTACTCGTGTTATTATTTTTTTTGTTAATGTGTTTTTATAGTGCAACAATAGTAGGGCATATTGACGTTAATGTTTAAAGACCCAAAGGTCTTAGTTTGAGTTTAGTTTATGGCACTTCTATGCAGCCTTCATTGTCTGGTTTCCAGCTGAAGTGTATTGGAACAATGGGGTTAAAAAGTTAATAAATTAGTGTAAAATTAGTTTGATAGAAAAACTGAAAATGTTATGTGAAATGTAATTAAGTACTATTTCATAAAATTTATTTTATCAAAGGCAATATTTTCTTTGTAAATGATTTATTACATTTATTTTTATGCATTTGTTTATATAAGGTTGTCTCTTCTGTCAATTGAAAGCATGTAATCTGCATGTGTGTGTGTTTGTTTTTGTTTTTTAAAAGCACCAATGTCAGTTTTTTTTTCTTTTCAGTTCCTTCTTCATTACCTCATCTCCTTGAAGAACCTGATGAACCGCCATGCGTGGGCTCGCACTCCTATTACTGTGACAGCATGGGCACTACTGAGAGACAGTTACCATGGCACCCTATGTCTGCGATATCCTCCCCAGCATATTGCTGTGGCTGTCCTATACCTGGCATTGCAGACTTACGGAGTTGATGTCCTAGGAGGCACCGAATCAGGGAAGCAATGGTGGCAGGTAATAGATTTACTTCTGCCATTGAGTGGAAATGGGTGATGTTTATTTCATTTTAGAAAATCAACTTTGCAATGCTGTCTAAGTTATTAGTAAGTGTGAGTGTTTTTTGAATTCTGCATTTCCCCTTGACTAAATTTATTTAGCCTGGAGTGGAAGTGACCTAGTTTTACTTATTATTGCTGAAAGTATGGGGTTTCCATTGGCTGACACAAGAAAAGAACACAGTGTCTCCTTATGATATATTCCATGAAATTTAAGATTAGCAAAAACATTTCATTAACTATATAAGGGTTCAGAAGAGAAGCACAGTTTGCTTTCTCGTATTGTTCAGTTCCAAATTATGTAGAAGAGTTGAATTATTCAGCTTGTGTGACAGTACAATTTCCTTCTCAAATGATAACTCTAAATTGACTGAACAGGTTTTTTCTAAAAATTGGTATGGTGTTGCTAACTAAATGTTACCTAAAATGTGCAACACACAGCAGGTTTTATCCTTACACTTGAAACTAATGATTAGTTACATATGTCACTGAGTATGCTTGTTAGCTCAGCTCAGTTTGCTGTAGTCTAAATGAAGCTGAATTATCTTAACTCCGTGTATAGTACAGATGATTTTTACTTGCTTGCTTACCCAGCCAACAAAAAGGATTCCACAGTCATTAGTTATTTAAAGTTCTGCTTCTCAGTGCATATCTGTAAAGTCCAGTACCTCACATTTTAAGTAATTTTGTAATCATCAGGTAGTAGTTTAAAATAAAAGACTTTGGTTTTAGGTAGATGGTGCATATAATGATATAGTAATATTTTTTCTGGTTTCATATAGATTTATGGTGAATTACAACTCAAAGATTTTTTATTAAGCAAAGTTTTATTTTAGTTAAGACTATTATTCAGTAATTTTAGAATTAAGCTGAAATTTAAGCCAGTGGGGGGGAAGTTAATTGTGTCTAAAAATGAATAAGTGCTGGTTACTGTGTGTGATGCTTAATGCATTCACCTCTTATTTTTTCCTAGGTTTTCAGTGAAGACATAACAAAGCCTACTATTGATAATATCATCTCAGAACTTACACAGCTGTATGACATGGACAGTAAATGTACTTGAATATAAAACTACACCGTGGATTTAAAGCTGAAACCTTACTTGGCTATGTAGGTGCCAAGGTACCTTAACCCAACACATTGCAATATATAACGGTAAAAGTGAAAGCTGCACCTCACACATTCTATGGAGATCAAACAGCCAAATGTCACGGGGGATTGAGAAGAAAGACTTTACTATAAAAACCAGTGCCAATTGTATGATTAATGTACTTCAGATCTCATTTACCTTAATGGTTATTGTATATTATTTTCTAATTGAATCTCTTCATCAATATTTTTGATTTGTAGACAGATGGTTTTTGATTCAGTTTAAATAAACTGAACAAAATTGTTTTGAATATGTTTGTTCTTTGCTCGCTTCTTGGTTGTATGGCTGTGATTACTTGAGTTACAAAGCAATGTATATTCTAACTGCAAAAAAACATTGATGATATGATTAACCTTTAAGTGAAGTAAATCACAAAAATAATAATATTTGGTGATATGCATGTTTGGCAAAAAGACAGTGCCCCAAACCACAAATTAATGTTTGCACATCTGTGTATAAGTAAATCTAGTCTAAATAATTTCAACTAAGAACTGAAATAAGTAGGTTGAATTTACATTTATGGTGTTCACAAAAATCCCTAAATTTGTCATTTCAGTTAATGTTATGTTTCATTGTTCTTCCAGGTGATGTGACACAAATAAGGATTTCACTCAGGAAGAAAGGAAAAAAGTGCCCTACTTTCTGGGTTCTAATCATAGAGAGACTGAGAAGGGGGAATTGAGGAACTCCCCAAGGCTCTATCTAGGACAATACACATTTTTGTTCTGTATAATTGCACACTCGCTTTCTGATGGTTGTGTGCCTGTGCAGGCTTTCCAAAGACCAATTACCATTAACCTGTTTAAACAGTTGTTTCTTCAGTCTCAGTTGGGGGATAATGCTGCAGTAGCCTTTGCATTTTGTTTTCTGCAGTCAGCTCTGTTATATTTATTCCTGTCCAGCTTAATACGATGGTGGAAAAAGTGCATAACATGATAAGCTGAAGAGGGCCAGTAATACCCAATTCTGGTGAATGGAAAGTAAACTTAAATACAAAGTTCAGCATGATACCTTTTTAGGTTTGATTAGGCATAGGTATACATTAAAAATTATTGTTGATAATTATGACATTTAAATGTACAACAATTGTTTATCCATATAGAAAATACATACTTTTAATATTTTGCTGTTATTGATGTCGTTTAAACACTTCCCGTGAAAGGAATTGAATTGTGATGACTTCTTTCAGTAATGTTTTTACAACCAGAAAAATCTGTAATAAGAGCTAACGTACAGTGACAGTTGATATTTATGCATAACAGGGGTCTTCAACACATCTCTCGCGAGCTACAGATAGCTTGCAACCCCTTTTCAAGTAGCTTGCCAAAGGGTTAATGAATCCTACATAAATATGAAAACTTGATTAGTCAAATTAGGGGTGGGTGATCTTTCCAAAAAATTAGATCACAATCCTTTTAACACAAAATCATGATCCACAATCTGAATTGCAATCTATCTTTTCATCGTGGCATAAACTTAAGAGAATATCCGGACTCAAACTCATCAAGACCTAAGTAACACTTTATTTTAAATATCAAACAAAGTTAAATTCAATTGTTCTCTCGTTTGCTAGCTAAGTGGAGTTAAGGAACACGCCCTATAGCTGGTGAGTGAGTGAGGAAGGCCCCTCCTCTTGGCCTGCTGCGTGTTTCTCAGATTCGTGCAAATAAATTAGTACCGCAAGCGAACTATAAGTAAATTTATAGAAAAAAACCCGATCTAAATTCATTAAGTAGTTCTCTTGTGAAAAACAGACAGACGGACATTGGATTTTATATATTATGTACAATGCAATACAGTTTATTTTTGTATAGCCCAAAATCACACAAGAAGTGCCACAATGGGCTTTAACAGGCCCTGCCTCTTGACAGCCCCCCGGCCTTAACTTTCTAAGAAGACAAGGAAAAAATGGAAGAAACCTTGGTAAAGGGAGTTCAAAAAGAGAGCCCTTTTCAGGTAGTTTGGATGTGCAGTGGGTGTCAAAATGAAGGGGCTCAATACAATTCAATACACAGATCAGAACAAATCATCAATACAGTATAAAAATGAAAATTGTACAAGTACGGAGCAGAATTTAACAGTAGATCATATCACATAATATGAATGGATTTGTTTAGAGTCATTGAGACCTCAGCCATCAAGCTGCCTCCCCCATTTGGCCATTCCACAGCTAAAACAGCGCTGGGCCAGCCAATCCTATGAAAGGACCCCCTCTACCCCACGATTCCTGCGATCCTCCATCAGGGATGACTTTACCTTAGGCAGGCAAAAACAACTTGGCAGGTGGGCCATGGCACCAAGTGCCACATTTGAGTACAAAGAAGAGAAACAGAATAGATGAGGGTAAGTAACAAATTATAACTCATGTTACTTATGTTTCAGTGCTAATGACTAACAACAGAGATGCAGTATGTACAGTTAATCAGCAGCTCTAGTCAGGATATGCTAAACTGAAGTAGTGAGTCTTCAGCCGGGATTTAAAAGCTGAGACCGAAGAAACATCTCTTATAGTAACAGGCAGACCATTCCACAGTTTAGGGGCCCTGTAACTAAAAGCTCGACCTCCCACTGTTATTTTATTAATCCTTGGAATCATAAGCAGTCCGGCATCTTGAGATCTTAATGTGCGCTTTGGTTTGTAATTCATGATAAGTTCAGACAAGTGAGCTGGACCTTGGCCATTTAATGCTTTATATGTTAAAAGGAGGATTTTGAAAGCTGCCCTTAACTTAACCGGGAGCCAGTATAAAGATTTAAGAATTGGAGTTATGTGTTCGTATTTTCTTGTTCTTGTAATTCTTGCAGCAGCATTTTGGATTAACTGGAGGCTGTATAAAGAAGAGTTTTAACATCCAGTAAACACCGCATTTCAATAGTCAATCCTACTAGAAATAAATGCATGAATTAATTTCTCAGAATCCTGTTTATTTAGAAAGCGCCTTAATTTCCCAACATATTTTTTAGATGAAAGAAAAATTATTTGGTCCTTTGTAATATAACTCCTATTACAGGTGCCGGTCATAAAATTAGAATATCATGACAAAGTTGATTTATTTCAGTAATTCCATTCAAAAAGTGAAACTTGTATATTAGATTCATTCATTACACACAGACTGATGTGTTTCAAATGTTTATTTCTTTTAATTTTGATGATTATAACTGACAACGAATGAAAGTCCCAAATTCAGTATCTCGGAAAACTAGAATATCAATTAAGACCAATGCAAAAAAAAGGATTTTTAGAAATGTTGGCCAACTGACAGGTATGAACATGAAAAGTATGAGCATGTATAGCACTCAATATTTAGTTGGGGCTCCTTTGGCCTGGATTACTGCAGCAATGCGGCGTGGCATGGAGTCGATCAGTCTGTGGCACTGCTCAGGTGTTATGAGAGCCCATGTTGCTCTAATAGTGGCCTTCAGCTCTTCTGAATTGTTGGGTCTGGCGTATTGCATCTTCCTCTTCACATAACCCCATAGAAAAGGGGTTAAGGTCAGGCGTGTTTGCTGGCCAATCAAGAACAGGGATACCATGGTCCTTAAACCAGGTACTGGTAGTTTTGGCACTTTGTGCAGGTGCCAGGTCCTGTTGGAAAATGAAATCTGCATCTCCATAAAGCTCGTCAGCAGCAGGAAGCATGAAGTGCTCTAAAACTTCCTGGTAGACGGCTGCGTTGACCTTTGACCTCAGAAAGCACAATAGACCAACACCAGCAGATGAAATGGCACCCCAAACCATCACTGACTGTGGAAACTTTACACTGGACCTCAAGCAACGTGGATGCTGGGACCTTGATTTCCAAAGGAAATGCAAAATTTACTTTCATTAGAGAACATAACTTTGGACCACTCAGCAGCAGTCCAGTCCTTTTTGTCTTTAGCCCTGGTGAGACACTTCTGACGCTGTCTCTTGTTCAAGACTGGCTTGACACAAGGAATGCGACAGCTGAAACACATGTCTTGCATACGTCTGTGTGTGGTGGTTCTTGAAGCGCTGACTCCAGCTGCAGTCCACTCTTTGTGAATCTCCCCCACAGTTTTGAATGGGTTTTGTTTCACAATCCTCCCCGGGTGCAGTTATCCCTATTGCTTTTACACTTTTTTCTACCACATCTTGTCCTTCCTTTCGCCTCTCTATTAATGTGCTTGGACACAGAACTCTGTGAACAGCCAGCCTCTTTAGCAATGACCTTCTGTGTCTTGCCCTCCTTGTGCAAGGTGTCAATGGTCATCTTTTGGACAACTGTCAAGTCCGCAGTCTTACCCATGATTGTGTAGCCTACAGAACTAGACTGAGAGACCATTTAAAGGCTTTTGCAGGAGTTTTGAGTTAATTAGCTGATTAGAGTGTGGTACCAGGTGTCTTCAATATTGAACCTTTTCGCAATATTCCAATTTTCCAAGATACTGAATTTGGGACTTTCGTTAGTTGTCAGTTATAATCATCAAAATTAAAAGAAATAAACATTTGAAATACATCAGACTGTGTGTAATGAATGAATCATAATGAATGAATACAAATTTCACTTTTTGAATGGAATTACTGAAATAAATCAACTTTGTCATATTCTAATTTTATGACCAGCACCTGTATATATTAGTAAACCTTCAAAATGTGCAGCTAAAGTCTCAACAGCATTCTCAGCATTTCTGGAGCTTAGTAGAGCCAGATAATTGTAAGAATATTCACCAAGCAGCTCTGAAAATGTCTGCTTTGTTTGGGTCTACATACTTCTGTAAGTCTGCCTTTTCTGACATGAATGTCGTGAAATCAAAGTTCAGAAGAAGACTGACAGATGAACATTTAAATGACTCCATAAGAGTGAACCTAAGTGGCTACACTCCACCATACACCTCTCTTGTTGACTCCATGCCCGTGCCAGTCATCTGACTAACTAAAAAACACATCACACATGCAACTGGACATCTGAATACTCTTGTGAAGTGAAACAGTGACATGTAACAAAATGACAAATGAATAAGTAATATCTGTGTATTTGGAATTCATTGTTTTGTTTTGACAGCATTCATGTTTTAATTCAATAGTGTGAGATACACTAGAAAATGCATACAGACATACAAAATGCACTTGCAGGTGAACTAAATATTTGTTATGATGTTTTAATGCAAAATGTGAGCTGTGGACACCAACATTTTGTAAATGTTCAGGCAAAACCATTTTTTTTTCAGTTTGTTTGGGTTGAAATAAGCTATGAGAATAAATGTTAGAAAGCATGAGTAGATCTTTGCCATTTTCATTTTATTAAAGTAGCCCACAGGAGAAAAAAGGTTGAAGACCCCTGAAGTATAAATACTGGTTTGTGTTTGTGTTTTTATGTAGATAGAGAGATATAGTTGTCCTGAAAGAAACTACTTTCTGGGCTGAAGTATTGTCTTTAGGAAATGGAAATTATAGCAAAATTTTCATAGAATCCCTGTCATCCATACAACTTGTTTTTAAACCTTCATGCTTTGATCTCTGTCTATTTTAACCCCAAAATCTCTACAGGTTTCCTTCCAAAACTCTATCTGTACATTTTATTTGAAAACTTTAATATTAACAAATGTACTTTCCTCACTTGTGTGTCTTAAATGATGTCGTCACATATGACGTGGACAAATTTGTTGGTACCCCACAACAAAAAAGAACAACCCACAGTTGTCTCTGAAATAACTTGAAACTGACAAAAGGAATTGACACCCATCACTGTTTATTCAATATTCAACAAAAAACAGACTTTTCTTTAGAGTGTTGATTTAACAGATCATCTATACTAATAAAAGGCAAAGCCTTCACTGACTGACTCGCTCACTCATCACTAATTCTCCAACTTCCCGTGTGGGTAGAAGGCTAAAATTTGGCAGGCTTATTCCTTACAGCTTACAAAAGTTAAGCAGGTTTCATTTAGAAATTCTACGCATAACGGTCGACAACGTCCGTCATGTTGAACTTTCTTATTTATGGCCCGATCTTCACGAAATTTGGTAGGTGGCTTCCCTGCGCTAACTAAAAACCAATGTACATACTTATTTCGGTGGTATGACGCCACTGTCGGCCGCCATATTGAACTTTCCAGCATCACTAATTCTCCAACTTGCCGTGTAGGTAGAAGGCTGAAATTTGGCAGGCTCATTCCTTACAGCTTACTTACAAAGGTTAAGCAGGTTTCATTTTGAAATTCTACACTTAGCGGTCATAATGGTCAACAACGTTCAGCATGTTGAGTTTTCTTATTTATGGCCCCATCTTCACGAAATTTGGTAGGCGGCTTCTCTGCGCTAACCGAAACCGATGTACATACTTATTTCAGTAGTATGATGCCACTGTCGGCCGCCATATTGAACTTTCTAACGGTCGGGCCCGGTTACTTATGGGCCCATCTTCAAGAAATTTGATACGCGGGTTCCCAACACTAACTGAATCCTACTTACATACATATATATACGTCAATAGCCTGCAGCTCGATCACCGTGTGAGGCGGCGTTGGGTCCCCCATCCCAACGCCTGTCTATATAAGGCCATCCATCGCTCCGGTCTCTACATTCCTTTCCTTGCTTTGCCACGGGATTCACGTCTCCCTGCTGATAACTGCAGCCTGTTTATTTAATCCACGGCATCTCCGCTGTTTTATTGTTAGTTTATTATGATTATAGTTGTTATGTAGGTATTTTAGACTTACTGTACATTGTTCAGGTACCCATTTCTTTTATCATTCCAACCATACCCCTATTAACATGTCTATCGAGGTTATCACCATCGATCAAAGAACTGTCACTGAGTGGTTTCCATGCCTGGAGATGGCACCTACCTTTTCCATTCTCTGTGCTGGATGTGAAGTTATTGATGAAACCAGTTGTTTCACCGGTTGCTTACAACGCTTGACAGATGCCGAATGTCACTTCAACACAGCAAGTCCTGCAGATACTGTCGTAATTGGAACAAACCATGAAACTCAAACCGATTATGACAGCGGCAATCCAAGCTGTGAGATCTGAAACAAGATTACTGTTCACATGGCCAACTGTAAGTTACATGCTTAAGAGTAAGCCCAGCGCACAGCTTGGTCATGTTACAACCGGAGGGCCGAACTAACAACATGGTATACAAAGAGATCCTTAACAAATAATTATTGGTATATTTTCCCTCAGTTTAGAAAGGTTTAATTTTCTTCTTAATAAAAATTTTAAGGCAGTACTTTGCTGCTGCGAAGCGTGGGTGTTTTGCTAGTTTCAAATAATAACACAAATGAAAACGCCTCAGACAAAAATAATGAGACCCTTAACCTATTTTTTTTTTTTTTTTGCACAGTCTTTAGAGGCAATCACTGCAAACAAGCAATTTCTGTAGCTCTTAATGAGACATCTTCACCCATCAAAATGTAGTTTGGCCCACTCTTCCTGAAACTGAAAGTAGTGTCAGGTTTGAAGGGTTTTCTTCTTCAGACTTCATGTTTCTGTTCTTTCCATAGATGTTCAATGGGATTCAAATCGGGGATCATCAATGACCACTTCAGAATAGGCTAGTGCTTTGTTCTTAGCCATTCTTGGGTGTTTTTAGCTGTGTGTTTTAGTCATTATCCTGTTGGAGAATCCATGACCTGTGTTTTTGGTTCTCCATTACGTATTAATGCATGATAGAAAAGAGGAGTGTTTTGACATACTGAAAGGGAACACGTGGAATGTAAAATAATGCATACAAACTTAAGACAATGCATCTGTTCATGCACTTGGTCAATCAGTGTGTGTGTTTGTGTGTATACACACACACACACACGTAAAATATATGTATAGAGCGTTTTCATACAAATGATGCAGCTCAAAGTGCTTTATAAGAAAAATATAAAAATATTAGGCGATACTAAGTAATAAAGAATAAAGTAAGGTCCGACGGCCAGGAGGACAGAAAAACCAAAACAAAAAACTCCCAGAGTGCTGGAGAAAAAAATCGACAGGGGTTTTGAGACCATGAGACCACCCAGCCCCCACTGGGCATTCTTCTGCCTAACATAAATGATCTAAACCAGTCCTCATGGTTAAAGTCAATTCTAAATGGCACAGGTAACCAATGTAGTCATATCAAAACTGGAGAGATGTGCTCAGGTTTTCTTTTCCTAGTTAAGATTCTGGCAGCTGCATTCTGCACTAGGAGTGCATTACAGTAATCTAGTCAACTAAAAACAAAAGCATGAACTTAGTTTTCAGCATCTTGCAAAGTTATAAGGGATCTAATTTTTGCTACATCTGATTAATATGTCTGTGTTGGGCTGGCGCCCTGCCCGGGGTTTGTTTCCTGCCTTGTGCCCTGTGTTGCCTGGAATTGGCTCCAGCACACCCCCTGACCCTATAGTTAGGATATAGCGGGTTGGATAATGGATGAATGATTAATATGTGATTTAAAATTTAAGTCAGAGTCAATAATTACCCCTAAATTATTTACCTCTGTCTTGACTTTTAAGCCTAATGGATCAAGTTTATTTCTAATATCCTCATTACTGTATATCCGTTTTTGCCAATCACTAAGATTTCCTTTTTTTCCTTATTCAGTTTGAGAAAATTACTACTCATCCACTCAAACACAAGTAAGAGATTGGGCCAGTGAACTAAGAGTCAGGTCATCAGGTGCTATTGATAAATACAGTTGTTTATCATCAGCATAGCTGTGGTAGCTCACATTATGCCTTGAAATATTCTGACCTAATGGAAGCATGTAGATCGAAAAGATCAGTGGGCCCAGGATAGATCCTTGTTGAACATCATATAGAATATCGTGTGTCTTCGAAGTATAATTACCATAACTAACAAAGAAATTTCTACCTGTTAATAAGACTCAAACAAATTTAAGACCTTGCTAGAGAGGCCCACCCACTAACTAAGGCGATAAGAATATTGTGATCAGTGGTATCAAATGCGGCGGTCAGATCTAGAAAATTGCACTCCTTTGCAAAGCCCCTCTGTGTATAAGTCACATTGAATTCACTGTAATTCCAAGTTGGTAAAAACAAAAACAAAGTACCACTGTGATATTCGAAGAATAGTTGAAATGTTAAGCACATAAACCCAGTAAATCACTAAGCACAGCAATACACAATACCTTGCCACTCCTAAGTGCATTCAAAATGAACTGCTGGGGACTGTGGGGCACCCACCATTTTTTTTTTGTTTAGGGCAGCGGGAAGTTCCTGGTGGTAATTGGCAGGTGGCCCTAACTCTTGGGGGACCAACCGCAAAACGAATGGAACGCAACACTGGCAGACTATGTACATAGTCAAAAATCAGAAACAAAGAAAAATACACATTATTAACAAAAATAACATTAAAATTAATGAATGGCATTAAACAAGACTTTTAATCCCAACCAATCTGTCAGTAAGCGGCAGTGACCCTGACTGTGATATTAAATGCTGTGTAATTTTTATTCCAGGCAATGTATTTTATGTTATTATCGACTCCTCTTCTGTCCTTTACATTTTAAATACAGTAAGCTCTCCACAAACTGAGCATAAAATATTCTGGTCAGATAAATGGATAGTAATGTATATATTAATGTGTGCTTGATATAGTACCATTCATTGCAAGCACCATCAGGATGCTTTTTATTCTTGCAGATTAGACGTAATGAATTAGTACCACAAAACATGTCCATTAATGTTTTAATAAATCGATCCCTGACTATGACTGCTTTAATGCCATTCCTCTGCCTGCTAGGCATGGCTTCATCCTTGTTTACAAGACTTCCTTCACTGCCAAACCTTTGATGCACACAATGCACTGCTTTTCTTTGGCTCATTCAAGCACATTGTGTGCAGTGTCAGAGGGAATTAGCTCACGCAGATGTCACCAAAGTCCCTTCTGCATGTGGCGTTACTTATAGACTTCTGCCTGGTGAGTGACAAGCAAGTGTCACTTTGTCTTACTGGCATTTCTTAATGCTGTTAAATTAAGGTAGTAGTGGTCCCTTAGTTCACCCAGATTCTTAAAGTCCTGTCAAATTGTATTGGTATATTGATGTTTGAAAATTATGAAAAAATATTTTAAAATATTCCATCCTTAAACCTGCTTAGTCAGATTTATAGTTGTACTGAGGTCCAAACCTGTCTCAACAAGATAGAATAAAAGGTAGTAACCAGTCCATCACAGTACCTACTCACACACACACACACACACACACATGTGCATAGCTCTGGCTTAGAATTTGCAAGCGAGTGACACACAGACGTCTTTGAGATGTGTCAGGATAGCCTGGAGTAGTAAATGAAAATCAAGAAGACAGTGAGAAGGTGCAAAGTAAATACAATGACTAAGAGAATGAAATGTTAACATATAAAAGTAATTTGTTTTTACGCTTTGCACATACTGTTAGTGAAATTTACTTGACCTTGGTAACTCCTGTCATTCACACAAATTTAAGGACTAAATGTTCATCATGTGCCATTCAATAAGCTGGTGTTCCATCTACAGTTGCTTTTTTATATTTCCCAATTTTTGGTATGATATACTTTGGCTCCCTTCCACCCCAAACAAAATGGGCGCAAAATGGGTGGATGGATGATGTTATTACAGACTAGACCCAGAGAAGTCACTGTGTATTCACACTGACTTTGAAGTAGCAAACTTAAGTCTTGTGTGTTCTTAATTTGATTAAAGTCAAACTGCAGTACATCTCAATAAGTCCTGATTGTTTAAATAACAATTATTCAATATTTTTCTAAGAATTTTCTTAACGTAGCTCTGGAGTTTTTAGTCTGCAAATCTAGGGCTTTTTGCTACATGGATACTACAAATGCAATTTCTTCACACTAAAATGCATGTGGTCAGTGCACTGGCAAAGTGTTCAGCACTGCTTCTTCGTGAATCGAGTAGCCTTTGGTGTTAATCCCACATTTGATTTTTATTGGTGTGTAGTTTTCACAATCTCCTTTTTGTGTGTTTTTTTTTCTTCTTTTTCTCCTAGGTACTGTTATGTATAGATCTGTATTCTTGTGTTTTTTTATGTTTTGCAATTTTTAAATGATCTTTTTTTTTTTTTACATTTTAATGGATTTTCTGTTGTCTGTTGTTTCCATTTATGTACTGCATCTTTGAATGTGAGGCTGCATCTTTGTGGGTGGAGCCACAAGAGGCGGGGTCATCTTGACATTACTCCCTCCGGATCCTCCCGCTAGCTTTAGCTGTGGCAGTGGGTCACGGTGAATAGTTGTTTGAAGAAATTCTAAGGATTATTCTCTCTTAATATTTTCTGGTTCTGAATTTTTGCTTCTATTGTTGAATATTGCTTGTGAATTGTTTATTGGGACTTTACAGGCAAATCCTTTTTGCTCTTTTGAGGGTTATTTTATATTTTTTACAATTAATATTTTTCTGTATAAATATTATTTGTGGGATCTATCTCTTAATGTCAGTTTTTATGGTTTTTCTTTCTTTTTTTTTTCCCTCGGACTTTCTGGTCTCTTCTTTTTTCTTTCTTTTTTTTTTTAATATCTACACTTTCCAAGCCAGCTGCCTATTTTGGGGTCTGCTATGCTGTAATCCAGCAAATAGTTTTCTAGGCCAGACAGGTCTGAAGTAAGCCTCATCTGGGCTGGCTAGGAAAAGTTCCTGCTCTGCTTTATGGTAATTATGGAGGCCTCAACTGTATACTGAGAGAAATGTAAAAGAGTTACAGACTGGATTGTATGACTTGGTCTGTTACCCAGTTTATATCAAATAATGCCAATGATACTCTGTATCAGCAACTGTGAAACTGAACGTCTTGTTTATCTCATGCTTAGCTTATCATTTTCCAAAGAGCATGAAGACCTGTTTTCATATTCTGGCCCAGTCAAATTCTGTGTAGTTTTCACACCTTTCCCCACATTCAGAAGACATAAGGTTAGTTTGATTGGTTTATTGAAGATTGGCCTGTATATGGAACCAGCCCAGGGTTGCTATCTTATGCAAATTCCTGCTGGAAGAGCCCCCAAGGACACCCCAATATAATATGCACATATATTTACGCACATAAATGGACTTTAGAAAAGGAGTAGAGAAAAAGTAAGTTTGAATTTACAAATTTCTTAATTAGACATTCTAAACTTAGCAACTCGTATATAATGGGTGTGTTTTGCAATTTTTTTAATGTGAGGCAAGTTAACGATAAGGAAGAGAAATATTTAAAAAGCACATAATGGCATAAGTCTATATGTAGCTCCCATAATAATGTAAGCTACATTTAAATACTGTATATACTTATTTTTAAAATACAGGTGGTGTGAAAAACTGTTTGCCCCCTTCCTGATTTCTTATTCTTTTGCATGTTTGTCACACAAAATGTTTCTGATCATCAAACACATTTAACCATTAGTCAAATATAACACAAGTAAACACAAAATGCAGTTTTTAAATGATGGTTTTATTATTTAAGGAGAAAAAAATCCAAACCTACATGGCCCTGTGTGAAAAAGTAATTGCCCCTTGTTAAAAATAACCTAACTGTGGTGTATCACACCCAAGTTCAATTTCCGTAGCCACCCCAGGCCTGATTACTGCCACACCTGTTACAATCAAGAAATCACTTAAATAGGAGCTGCCTGACACAGAGAAGTAGACCAAAAGCACCTCAAAAGCTAGACATCATGCCAAGATCCAAAGAAATTCAGGAACAAATGAGAACAGAAGTAATTGAGATCTATCAGTCTGGTAAAGGTTATAAAGCCATTTCTAAAGCTTTGGGACTCCAGTGAACCACAGTGAGAGCCATTATCCACAAATGGCAAAAACATGGAACAGTGGTGAACCCTCCCAGTGGCCAGCCGACCAAAATTACCCCAAGAGCGCAGAGATGACTCATCCGAGAGGTCACAAAAGACCCCAGGACAACATCTAAAGAACTGCAGACCTCACTTGCCTCAATTAAGGTCAGTGTTCACGACTCCACCATAAGAAAGAGACTGGGCAAAAACGGCCTGCATGGCAGATTTCCAAGACGCAAACCACTGTTAAGCAAAAAGAACATTAGGGCTCGTCTCAATTTTGCTAAGAAACATCTCAATGATTGCCAAGACTTTTGGGGAAAATACCTTGTGGACTGATGAGACAAAAGTTGAACTTTTGGAAGGCAAATGTCCGTTACATCTGGTGTAAAAGGAACACAGCATTTCAGAAAAAGAACATCATACCAACAGTAAAATATAGTGGTGGTAGTGTGATGGTCTGGGGTTGTTTTGCTGCTTCAGGACCTGGAAGGCTTGCTGTGATAGATGGAACCATGAATTCTACTGTCTACCAAAAAATCCTGAAGGAGAATGTCCGGCCATCTGTTCGTCAGCTCAAGCTGAAGCGATCTTGGGTGCTGCAACAGGACAATGACCCAAAACACACCAGCAAATCCACCTCTGAATGGCTGAAGAAAAACAAAATGAAGACTTTGGAGTGGCCTAGTCAAAGTCCTGACCTGAATCTAATTGAGATGCTATGGCATGACCTTAAAAAGGCGGTTCATGCTAGAAAACCCTCAAATAAAGCTCAATTACAACAATTCTGCAAAGATGAGTGGGCCAAAATTCCTCCAGAGCGCTGTAAAAGACTCATCGCAAGTTATTGCAAACGCTTGATTGCAGTTATTAGGTTCAGGGGGCAATTACTTTTTCACACAGGGCCATGTAGGTTTGGATTTTTTTTTCTCCCTAAATAATTAAAACCATCATTTAAAAACTGCATTTTGTGTTTACTTTTGTTATATTTGACTAATGGTTAAATGTGTTTGATGATCAGAAACATTTTGTGTGACAAACATGCAAAAGAATAAGAAATCAGGAAGGGGGCAAATAGTTTTTCACACCACTGTAAATACTTGAATATCGGGTTTAGATATTTTGATAGCCCAACTGCTGGTTTGTTTCTTTGATATTGGAAAATCTGAATGAAAATGAAAAAATAAAACAGATTAATTATTTTTCTTAGAACAGCATTACATTGTTGCAAACCCCTCAAGCTTTGTCCCGACACAGTATTCCCTAAATAATTTTTAAAAATCGTCCTCTTCTTCTTCTTCTTTCAGCTACTCCCGTTAGGGGTTGCCACAGCAGATCATCTTCTTCCATATCGTCCTGTCCTCTACATCTTGCTCTATTACACCCATCACCTGCATGTCCTCTCTCACCACATCCATAAACCTTCTCTTAGGCCTTCCTCTTTTCCTCTTGCCTGGCAGCTCCATCCTTAGCATCCTTTTCCCAATACACTCAATATCTCTCCTCTGCACATGTCCAAATCAACACCATGTCACCTCTGTAGTTTTGTCTCCAAACTGTCCGACCAGAGCTGACCCTCTAATGTACTCATTTCTAATCCTGTCCATCCTCATCACACCCAATGCAAATCTTAACATCTTTAACTCTGCCACCTCCAGCTCCGTCGCCTGCTTTCTGGTCCGTGCCACCGCCTCCAACCCATATAACATAGCTGGTCTCACTACTGTACTGTAGACCTTCCCTTTCTTAAAAATAAATGAGTTAAAAACATTTATTTGTAAATAATGCTACACATTAGTGGCCCAAGAGTGGGCTTTACCTTACTGTGCCTAGAAACAAAAGGGACATGAATTAGTAGGGGGATCTTCGCCATTGCAGTTTACCTTATTAACTGGTGTGTTTTCATTGGCGTTCTGCTGTGCCCAACTGCTTTATAAAACAGGACGGAGTAAACATGTGCTACAGTTACGGTGCTTATTGTCTGCTCAGCAGGATATGAAAATTCAGTGGATATGTATAAAGTATGTAGCATCCTGAATGCCCTTGCTTGGGGACCAGGGTGGAACAGAAAGCTTGGAGGGCAATTTGAGCCTGATGACCTGTGGAGCACCACCATCTGCTTAGACAACGGACCATCTCTGCATGGCCTTCTGCTTCATATGGAAATTTTGATGTCAGGTTAAATGTCTTACATAGTAAAGGAGCCCTTTCAGTACAAGGAAGACAAATTTTTTTCAATTGTGTATCTTCAGTCCATCATGTAGGTGTATCAACATATGATTTGTAGTTTTGTTTTGGCCATTGCTGCACATTAATAGCTGCACTACAACATCCTTTTGATTTAAAACAGGGTGACTGCAAAGCTTGCTCTTTTGCATCTCTTTTTTCCATTAACTCTCCATTGATCTAAATAATTGAAGCTAGAAATCAGTAATAATTTAGGCTTGTGGATCACTATCAAATTCTGCGCCAGTTGTAGGTTTCTTTGAAAATCCCAGAGGCCTTACTTTGGCACTACCATTTGTTCTCAGAGTAAAGGGACAGTTATGTAATTCTCTCAGCTGGTGAGATGCAGAGAAACAGAGTCAGAGAGAGAAGGGAGGGAGGTGGGGGATTGTGGGAGGAAGAAGGGCAGGTACAGAAACAAGACCAGGACTGCAGAGCAATTTAATAATATCCAAAGTACCACATCTGAGGTGGAGGATATGTGTTAGTCACTGTTAGGAAAATCAAAAAAATGACACTTGCACGAGGAAAACAAAAAAAAAAAAAAAAAAAATTGGGTCAATCTCAAAAAATTTAATTGATCGGCTTAGAACAAAAAAAAAAGCCTAGGTAACAGCATTTGACTCCTACCGAGCAGTCAAGTTCATTCTGAAAGCACGAAAGTTGAAGAGAATGACACGGTCTGTTTGGACAGAATTATCTCTTGCCCAGCTTAGACATGAAGTTATAGTTTCTTGCGTTAAAAACACAGATCAATACAGCTAGAGCAAGCTCAGGAAGACAATGCCAGACCTTGATATTCATACATGCTCAAACACAATTAGTCCAATTCAGGGTCATGGGATGCCAGACTTGTTTCAAGAAAATTATTATACAATTAGACCAATGTTGAAGCTGAATGCTAGTGATCTGGAAAGTGATACACCTGATAAAAGTGAATGGCAGCTTGCAATTTAAATCAGAACACATACTGTAAGAGCAAAGCATGGGAACACTTTGAACACTTGGACCTCGTAGTTAATAGGAATCATGCAGCTATTAAAGGGATGAATCTCCATAATGTGGTGCTGCTTTAAATAATAAGCTAACCTGCTACTGAAGCGTTGAGGGAACAGACACTGGGATGTATAATGGGATCAACAATTTATTACCATTAAAATAACGCTCTAGGATGATGATGGTAACTATAATGGTGCGTAAAAATGAGAGCTTTTTAGTTTTTGTAAATAAGGCCTATACGTAATATTTAGTTTGTGTGTTCTATTTTAGAGAAGGTGTAGCTTTATAGTGAAAAAACTGTGACTAAAGCTATAGGGTTTATAAAGGAAAACTGGCATTGCTTTTAATTGTGTGCATTTAACCGAGAGTTTAACAAAAAGGCATGCGGAAAATTAAATGCATGCACAGGACAAGAAGTGCTGACCAGCAGGCAGTTTAGCTCAATAGTGACATTATGCTGTCAGGGTCAGCCGGGTAGGGTGTGTGTTGAGGTACAGATGAGTGAGGATGACTACAGTATTCGAAGGGCTAATGAGAAAGGCAGGAGACTATGTGGGCTAAGTATGAGATAACTTTAGAAAAAGGATCTAATCAATCCATTATTCTTTTGAGCTAACAGCTAAAAATATATTTTAACATTGAATTCTGGGATGCAAGTAGACATCCTAATGCGGAGAACTCTGGAATAAACATGTAAGTGTGCAGCAAATGTTAGGTAAAAGTGTTCTTTCAGAATTGTTCATGTTTAAACCCAGAAAAAAAAAATCTAACCAGTGTGTATATGCCTGTGAAATTGCTTCCGGGGAGTTTGTTGTTTAACTTGTACCTCAAAATTTATCTTAAAGTAAATAGAGATTAACAGAAGACCAAGGCTAAGGTAAATGGTCAGTTGTCCTATTTTTGAGATTGTGGTAATCTGTCTGCCAGGCATTACCACTTTAAAAAAAAAAATTCAAGAGTAGTGTAAAAACAACTTGCACATAGAAAGGAAAAATGAGAAGTATAGTACCTGTTTAAATTGTTGAAGTGCAGTGGTGTGCTTTTGCAAGGATTTTAACTTAGATTTTGGCAGGTTTGCGCAATGCGACACTAGCAGTTGTCTACTTCAGGTCTGGTGGATACTGTGTGGGCCCCGTTAAAAGAAAAATGTCTCCACAGCCACCTACCATGGATGAAGTAAAAAGTGCGGAGCATTTAAATGAAACATGCATGCATCAGTTCTGACCAAGGGATCCCAAGAGAAAGTCCCGAGGTAAAAGTAACTTACTTTCATTAGAGGACATCGGCTTGTCTTAGTAAGTGTGTAGGGGTGTGCTCGTAGGCTGTAAGAGCTGTTCCCAAATATTAAAGACACTTCCTGCTTATAGGGGTTGGTCTTTGGGCTCAGCTGGGTGGAGAGTGTGGCAATATCCTTCAGTATGCCAAACAGTAGCTTGAACCTGATTTGTAAATATTTTCTTTGTGTAAATAAGTATAAATATCTCCTAGTTGTAGCATTTTTTTGATGGAGGTATCTTATAGTTTGGGTTTGCAGTGCACTTACTGTCTGTTTCTTGTATATACATTGTTTTTGTTTTTTTCATTGTAAATAATTTTGTGTATTCATGGAACACTGTTTTGTGTAGCTTCTACCTGAGCACATTTTCTTTATTTAGGAAGGCTACTGTTTTTGTATATATACACATTTTTGTCTTTGTTTATTTTTCATTTTTGGGACTGGTAATTCACTATAAATATTTTTGACTGGGACGTTTTTTTTTTGTGCACAGGTAAATTAAAACCCACTATTATTTTTGGAAATGCCACCCTTTTTGTGTGTGTGTCTCCATGTCTGTCATCTCTCAATTCTGATCCTGGTCAGTCCCAAACTGCAAGATGCCCACTTGTGTAGTCTGATGCCAACCTTTCCAGTACATGAGGTGTCACAGGGATAGTTATTAGAAATAACCATCAAACCACGGCTTAAAACAAAGCACCTATTGGCATGACACCAGTGTATATTCAGCCTGAAGAGTGATGGGCGTGAGGCAGACAACATGCCTGCTTTCAAAATGGAGGAATGATGCAGGTTTTTAATATGAGAACACAGTGCCTGTTTTGAAAAGGTTACTCAAAAGACACCCTGAAAATGACAGTTTTGCCTAAAGACAAAAGTGCAGCTCCAGCTACAAACTGAAAAGGCAAGCAGACCAAAGCTTCTTCATTATGATGTATCGTTGTAAGGAAAGCCTTAGTTGGATTAAGAACAGGGGACTCTTTAAATTGCACAGACATCTCGATTTCCTGATTAAACTGAGGTAATGCTTGCTGTTGTGGTCACTAACTTAAATTGTTCAGGTTGTACCTTTTCTTCTCCTTTTGATGTTCTAGTATTTAACGCCTGATTTTCACTGAAAGTATACATTAACTAATGATTAAAATTTTGACACTTCCTCACTGAAACTTGCCATGCTAATCGATATCATCTGTCCCCAGTGTTTTTGTTTTTTTGTTCGAGTGATTCACAAATTGTTTAGCTCTTTCAAAGGTAGCGATGTGACCTTTTTGGAGTATGTTAGTTCAGGTGCAAACTGTGCTTGTTCTGCTAGAATTGTACAGCCCTTTTCAGGGGTACTAATGAGAACATTGAAGGGTATAGGTATCTCTCTGGACCCTGTTAAGGTATTGTGAGACTGAGGTTGCCAGCCTTTATTACTATGTTTGATTTGTGCAGCCCTTTCAAAGGTTATCTGGTGAAACCCACCAGGAGCGCAGCTCTTGGAGGGGCTGTGCTCCATTGTTAAGCTATTCTGAAGCTGATCACTCAGACCCTGTAACGGTATTCTTGCTTGCTCTGTTTTGGCTGCCAGCCCTTGCTATTTTGCTCGATTCGATTTGTATGCTTGAGAGATGAGTGATGAAGGTAAATCAAAGCTATTAATTTAAGAATTTCTAGTTTTAACTTGTCTATTAATAAACAATATAACCTTTGAAGTTAAAGTGCGTTTCCTAGACACTTTTACACCACAAAAGAGTAATTGTTTTGATTAACATTTTAACTTGAATTTAGAATTTATTTATAACCTTAGAATGTATTTTATAACCTTCACAAGTTATGTTCTAAACTGAAGTCTTGGTCTTGTGTCTCATCATTTGATGAATTTTCATAAACTAAAAAATAAGACCAAAAATGAAACATTCACCGGCAACTTAAATTCCACTACTAAGCTCCGCATGGTGGAATTTTTAAAGTTTAACTGATTGCATCAAGACTAGACTTGTGCTCAAATCAGTAAAACTCACCATTTCTACAATCTGGAAATTTACAATGCTATCTTTTATTCTGTATTGGAATAATCAATAGACTGAAAAAACTTGAAAAGGCGATTGTTGACTACTGAAAAAGACCAGGAACAGTTTGTGTGGAATTGGCTTGTGAAGAAGCCTTATGCTTTCAGGCACATGGGCTCAAATGCCAGCCTGGGCTCTTACAAAGTAGTTTTTTTTTCTGTTATGGTTTTGTTTTTTCTGACATTTTCGGTGCCCATTCTAAGTTTTGAAATATGTATACTGTACTTTGATTTTCATAATAGTTTATTGATTTTTTTTTCAATACATTTTTTTTTGCACTCACTGCCTTGCTGTGCATCTGTTGCAATTACATTGCTAAAGAAAATCACTTGAATGGTGTTGCTCCAGGAGTGCTCTTACAGACCACTTCCAAATATACAGGGCTATTCAAAATGAAATGAACAGATTTAAAATATTAATTTCAAATAAGCTGTATAAGACAGAAACACATTCCGCACATCGCTGGATAGAGGAAAGTTCAAAGTTTGGTCCTATGGTCCTTGAGGTTGCATGCACTCAACATAAGCACCATGTGCAGCGCGACAAACATCAAAACGGTAGAGCATTTCTTGCCACAGATGAGTCCACTGGTCCCTAGTTACTGAATTCACAGCTTCCTCAATTCGATGTCGCAAATCTTGAAGATCAGCAGAAATAGGTGGTACAAACACCCTTTCTTTAATGTAACCCCATAGATAAAAATTGCAGGGGGTAAGGGCGAGAGACCTGGGAATCCATAGACAATGAGCAAAATCTTGTTGTCGACCTCTTTCAATCCATTGTCCTGGAATGGCGTTTTTCAGGTAACGCAGGACCTCCAAGTGGAAATGAGGTCATTCGAATCTTCTTGAAGTTGAATTTTTAAACTTTGAACTTTCCTCTATCCAGTGATGTATGGAATGTATTTCTATCTTCTACAGTTTGTTTGAAATTATTTTTTTTTTTAAATCTGCTCTTTCCTTTTGTATAGTCTTGTATTTGTTAAGAACTGTCACAGACATGTTACTTTTGATAACATAGGCATAGTTGTCCTTCATACCTTTAGAATAATTAGACAAGGCTAATCCTATCAGGAGCACATCAATCCTAACAGTGAACATTTAAGGATCGTTGATACACACAAGACACTGTGAGTAATATTTGGGGCTATACAGTCAACATGCAAAACAGAAAGCATCTCTTCACACAAATGATATTGAAAATCTGGAGTAATGAGTGGATGGATGAATTTTTAAACTGGAAAAATATGTAGTGGGTTATTTTGTGACATCATTCTTATCCACCAAGTAATAAGCAGAAGAAATTAAAAATGCAAATAAAATTTTAGATTGTATTCACAAAAAAAGTTAATCAAACAGTAAATAAAGAAATCTGGACTTGCTGTATATAATAACTTAATGCAATAATATATAGAGCAGGGGTGTCAAACTCCGGTCCTGGAGGGCCGCAGTGGTTGCAGGTTTTCATTCTAACCATCTACTTATTTAGCGACCGGTTTTTGCTGCTAATTAACTTCTTTTGCGTTAACTTGAATGAACTTGACTCGGCCCCTTAGCCAAACAATAATAAGACACAAAACAAGCCACCACGTGAGCAGCTCACTTGTGCCCACCACACAATATCTGAAAATAAAGTAAGGTTGATCTCTCAGCTCGCCAACACATTTTGATGGTGTTCTTTGAAAAACAGAAAATCAACAGTTTTAGAAATGTCTGCTATGGCAGAATGAGAGCAGCAACAAGCAATTGAATTAAATAATGAATGTAATTTAAAAGCAAGAATCGGCTTCTCATTAAGAAAATGATTGGAGTGAAATTGGTTGGAGTTTGAAGCCCCAATTTAGCTGGTCATCTGTTAGCTTGTTTGATATCTCATTTCTGTTTGGCTGTCATTTAATAAAGAAAAGAATTAATTCAGAAGACTGAATCCTTAAAATAGGGCTTTTAAAATGAATAGAAGAAGAATTTAATTAGCAGTGAAAACTGGTCACTGATTAGGAAAAGGGTTAGAATGAAAACCTGCAACCACTGCGGCCCTCCAGGCCCGGAGTCCGACACCCCTGGAGTATAGATCTCGCAGCACAGAAAAACATAGCAGCACTAGGAGGAGGACAGAGAAGGTCATTCAAGCACACACACTTCCTTTGGCTAATGGAGTGAGTGAATGAAGGACCTAATCCAGAAGATCTTCAAGGCACCAGTAAAGTTGGTCTAATACACTGTTCTGCAAAAAAAAAGTATTAATAGCAAGAAAGAACATAAAAATACTGATTGTGAACAAAAAATATGTAGCATATACTTGATTTTGGTTTGTTTCCACCTCAACTAACATTCTGATCAAGGAAGACTTTCATATTTTAGCTCAAAATATAGTTCAGCTAATATTATGTGCATGGAAAATACTTAAAACATAACTTATTTAGAAAAAAATCAATGATGTTTTCCGCTGAATTTGATATCTTGTGGAAACAGTTTGTGGTAGACAAATTCTAATTCCAGAAATGGATTCAACACGTCTTAATCTATAATGAACACTGATATTTTTTTCGCCTAGAAGGATTTTGCAGCACCGCTGTTTACAGACACCTGCGGACAGCAGCAGAAATTAGAGAACATGCATTTGAGGTGAAAACCTAGATGCAGTTCTTCACACAAATGATTTTGAAAACCTAAAACTGGATAACAAGTCGTGTAGTGGAAGCTGGAAGTTTGATGGCTATTAAAGAATATGTGGACGAGGTATTGGGACGCCTTAGCAATTAGTTAACCAAGCAGTCTTGATGGCTGCTGTGACCTCCTCTGATTTGTTACATTCTTTGCATTAGCAGAGATTGTTAAACCCCAGAAATATTTTCAACATTTGTATAACAGTAAAGATTTACAAGAATGAACATTTAAACACAAGGCCCAGATGAACACCATAGTAATAATTTTACTATTAACTAAGCAGGACGGAAGAATAAATACAGGTAAAAGTGCAAGAAAAGTAGTGGATGGAGGCAAGTGACTGGGAATTTAAACGTATTTAGATTCTATTCCATTAAATAAACTTGTCAAGTCAAGTCAAGTGATATGGCATGGTGGTGTCACACCTCTCCTTTGTATCTTCAGATTCTCGAGTTTGATTCCCAGTGTGCTCACTGTGTTGAATGTGTACACTGATCTTGTGTCTCTGTGTTTTTCTTTTCCTGGTGTTCTGTTTCATTCTCTGAATGGAATCCAGAAAGCAATACCAATGTTATTAGCCATGAGTGTTATCTGATGGATGGAAAGTTGTGCAAGGCCCTAAACTATTTAAAGGGGAACAAAAAGGAATCTTCAATACAAGTCAGATGGCACAGAGAAATTTCTGGACTCCTCTTGGCTATTAGCAAAACTGAGGCTCATCAGTCCCCCATCCATGGTGGATGTGGAGTGAAAGTGCAGGTACACAAGGGCACCAGTACAGGGAGCCCTGGGTGTGCAAATACCTGTATATCCTGGCCTGGGCTTTAAAGATCAATTGAAATTACATTACCAGTGAACCTGAAGTGGAAAGGTGAGCTGAACTCGCAGTTAATGGGAGAAGAGAGAAGGCTAGGATATAGAGGAAGTGTTGGTTGCTTAGCTAAAGAATAAAAGAAACAAGCAAAGAGCCATGCCAGAGTACATGTTAGTGAGTAGACCAGATGCCCCAAGTTGCCTGTGTGGGTAGACCCTCTGAACCTTGGGTCTTTGTTATTTTTTTCGGTTGTACTTTGTACACTCACTGTTTTTATAAACTTCCCTTAAAATAAAACCCCCTTCATAATGTAAAATTATGTCCTCCTTGTTTCTAATTAGCTTTGTGGACAGCACATAAGCATGCCCGACCAGTTGTATTGCTAACTGATCGAGTTTTCTCAGGGTGCCACACAGCCGTTTCCATTCTGCTCACTAACTCTCCCACATGTAGAAGTTTGGAAGTGCCACTCATCTGTTATCGTGACCTCTATGCATGCCTCCTGAAACTGTAGAGGGGACCTGCTTCCCTGTGCCCCTCTTGTCATGCATGTGTTGGTGCTTCACAGTGCTTGTTTCATCACTGGGGACACATTACTCCCCACTCTTATTTTTCTGTCATTGATGTTTTGCAGCAATCGATTGATACTTCATAGGGGATCTTTCACTACACATGTAATGTTGTTTAGCGCTGACTGCAGTACTAAAGTGTGATTAAAATAATCAGTCATTAACTGAAAATAGCAGTTCATCTATTATTCACACGCACTCATCAGTAAAAAAGTTAGAAGGAACATTAGTGTGTATGTATATGTTGTTTGTGTGTTCTGTACAATTTACTGCTCCAAAGCAGAGAATTCCTTCAGATGCACCTAAATCCTAACATCTTACTGGATATTGGACTATACAAATTAGAAACATACATACATACAACAGGTAGATCTTAATGCAATTCTGAACCAAAAAGCTTCAAATAAGTGTGTGGCATTTCTAAATTCAATTGTATAGCAAATTTTCAGACCTTACAGTCACAGTGGTCAGCCGCAGTGAATAAATATCAAAACACAATGATCTGTGACACATGCATCTTACCACTGCCACTATATTCAACATGTTTGATGCTAATCACTTACAAAGAACAAAGAAAAATGAAAATAAAAATTGCTCCATTCATAAATCAGCATGGCATATGATGCTAGCTAGGAAAATCACATTTACAAGAAAAGATCCATCCATCCATCCGCTAACCCGCTGAATCCGAATACAGGGTCACGGGAGTCTGCTGGAGCCAATTCCAGCCAACACAGGGCAGGAACCAATCCTGGGCAGGGTGCCAACCCACCGCAGGACAAACACAAACACACCCAGCACACACTAGGGCCAATTTAGAATCGCCAATCCACCTAACCTGCATGTCTTTGGAATGTGGGAGGAAACCGGAGCGCCCAGAGGAAACCCACGCAGACACGGGGAGAACATGCAAACTCCACGCAGGGAGGACCCAGGAAGCGAACCCGGGTCTCCTAACTGCGAGGCAACAGTGCTACCACTGCGCCACCGTGCCGCCCACAAGAAAAGATCATTTTCATTAAAATATTTGCATCCATTTTTAAGTTTTTTACATGACTTATTGCGCTCAAATAATTGTGTAACATATGCCATGGTCAGTTTTGGAAAATGTTTGAGAGAACAGCAGAACAACAGTCTCGATTGCTTCATTGTGTTTGCCAAACACCATTCAACAGGAAGTTGATTATCCCAGCAAGAAACTGACAGGAAGTTGTCATAGATACCCATGAAAGTGGTGAAATGTGACAGCATAACTGCCTGCTTACTTAGAGAATGTTTGTATTTACTTGGTTTGAAAATGAATGTGTTCTGGGGACATTGGTTTCTAATCAATATACAGTGGTATATGTACTTCTTTATAATTAGCAACAGTATTATTGTTTCACCAATGAAAATGTATATACATTATTGTTAATCAAAGGAAATTGGTATGTACAGTACCATTGTTTAACCGATAGTCATGTTGATCTAGGTAGTGACTGAAGCAGTTATATACTTTTGGGCAGTGGGTGGAGTTCGAATGGTGTGAAAAGAGAGAGGTAATGGAGTGGGGCCAGAGTACAGTGTAAAGTGAGAGAGACCTGGTGCAGGAGTAGAGGAGTAGAGAGAGACCGTCCACCGAGATCACTGGAAGAGATCGTGGATACGTGGCTGATAAGACACCAGGCACAAGGACGGCAACACCTACCTCCTGGGGGGAAGAGACAGTTTCACCAGGGACATGCCGATTGCAAGTCCAGCGAGAGAGGGAAGATTCATGAGAAGACCAAGCAAAGCTGGTCAATGAGAAGGGAGGCATGCCTAGTCATTGTAGCAACACAAAGTACCCAAAAGTGAGAGAGAATGCTAACTCTTCGAGGGAGAGATGTTAACAGAGATCGAGCAACTTGGCAAAACTTCTGCAAACAGAGTGTGTCAGTGGGACAGTTGGAAGATTAATTGTTTTGGTAACACAGAAAGCAGGATTTTATTTGGGTGTAATACAAGTTACTATTATTTTTCTTGAAATTGTTGCCATGTCTGGTTGGGTATTTTAACTGGGTTTAGGATAGATTACCCATAAATGTGACATAGACACCTGTCACATTATTCCATTGTTGGAAGGTCGTAAACAAGCAGTAAACTTGTTGGTAGTAAATATTGAAGCGGCCAACACAAATTTTCCAGAAGAAACATACACAGAAACTAAAAAGTGCCTCAGATTATTTTATTTTTGTATGATGATACAAAAGATGCTGCAAAGTGTATTACCCCAACAAGAAGGCAGTTGAACAGCTGTTATTATATGCATTATACTTACATTTATCATAATTTTGTTACATATACGATATATATTACTAAACCTGATTAATTTAAATTCATGACTTTGCAGGACCTTGTCTTAGAAATCACTTATGGACAAGTCCTGGCACTAAAGAACACTCAAAGGTACTCGTCGCCTTCAGTTTCTTTCAGTGAATTTTGGTTGAAAGTGGGCATGCAATTTCAACACACAACTCCATCCATCCATCCATTATCCAACCCTTTGAATCTGAACACAGGGTCACGGGGGTCTGCTGGAGCCAATCCCAGCCAACACAGGGCACAAGGCAGGAACAAATCCCGGGCAGGGTGCCAACCTACCGCAGGACACATACATCCACACGCACACAGTAGGGACAATTTAGAATTGCCAATCCACCTAACCTGCATGTCTTTGGACTGTGGGAGGAAACCCACGCAGACACGGGGAGAACATGCAAACTCCACGCAGGGAGGACCCGGGAAGCGAACCCGGGTCAACACACAACTCAACTCAACCCAATTCAATAGCAGTAAAACAATTCCAAATTGATTAACCCCTTGTAAACGATTGTCACGAAATCGCTTCAAAGCGCTTCCGGCCTGAATGCAGCCAAGGTGGGGGTATGTATCCCGCCAATGCCAGTCGATGCGTACTTGATACATACCAAGGATCGTATTGGAAGCACTAGTCACGCTATCTAGCAGTGGTAGTGGAAACTACATCCGCCTGATGGAAGCCAAGTGTTGGTGTGGCCGTGCATGTGGATTTTGGCTGCTAATTTCAAGAAATTGTCCAAATTTGAGGAAAGTTGTACTAAGATAAAAATACGTACCAGCTTATTATTCGCTTGTGTGCTATATTCAAATTGACAATCTCCAATTAATTTAGCATCTGCTTGACAGTAAAAACACAAATCATTTCTTTTTTTATATAATTGTAAACAAATTTAGGCAACAAGGGGTTGATAAAAATGGCTCCTAACAATACACGTTTATTCATATTATTGTAAGGATGTGGCCAGTTAATAATGGAGAGATGTAAACAAAAACTTCAGTCAGCAGCACCCCAGGAGAAAATAAACCTTTAGAGGTGCCACAGTCAGTTATAATGAAAAATCTTAGACAAAAGTAGACACTTTTTGTGTGGAGCAGTAAATAAGCAAAACATTCTTAAAAGTAAATGCACACAGCCCCCAAAAGGGAGATTACATGACCCTTCACTTTATTTTTCACAAAGAAAATTCCCATAAAAGTGCCTCACCAGGGGCCACATGCATAACGCCATGCGTAGAATTATACTAAAACATGGCTTATGGACAAAGCTAGAAATGTGCGTAAACAAAGTTCTATGCACTTTCCATTTATAAATCCCAATCAACGTGAATTTTAACGCACATGCACGCACAAACAGCCCCACCCCAACACCTCCCACAATTTTGCATATTTGAATATGCAAATCAATATAAATAGCCCTTTCCCTTTGGTGTTTTGTTAAAAAACAGTGGCAAAAGCATGTGTAAAAAAGAAGAATTCCAGCGAATGCAAAATGGAGGTCCTGCTCAGTGAAGTGGAGGAAAGAAAAAACATACTATTTATTGGTTTAAACAGTGGTATAAGGAACAAAAGGAAATTGATGGAGAGGCACAGCATGGTGAAGGCTCTCAAAAGTTCAAGTTCAAAATGCCGCACAATGTCCCAAATAAATAACAAGAGGGCAGATATCAAAGTCGACGTGAAAAGGCAATTCACAGCCCACCGTCTGAAAAAAAAAGTCTATGTCGAGATTTAAGTCAAAATGTTGACTTTAATCTCATAGTTTATTTTGTCATTAAATGTAAAGTTGATCTTAAAATCAATGTTTAATTTTCTAGAGTTTATCAAACCCCCTTGTAACTAAAGAAGCATGTTAAATTCTTCATATTCTAAATGTTCCCCAACCCAGTTGTTAATCACTATGTACTTCTGAAATGGGCTTTCTCTTAAG
The DNA here is from genome assembly GCF_016835505.1 of Polypterus senegalus. Lineage (NCBI taxonomy): Eukaryota > Metazoa > Chordata > Cladistia > Polypteriformes > Polypteridae > Polypterus > Polypterus senegalus. The sequence goes on along the minus strand of NC_053166.1, from coordinate 91,712,380 downwards.
TTGACAATAGCACGCAGGCAGTGATCTCCACACAGAATACATTACATTCATGATATCACAGCTCTCTGAACATTTTAGGATACTATGATGTATACTTGATATCATTTTCATGATGAAATGCATTAAAGCTTGTATTAAACATTGGGGACATGGTGGAGCAGCTGTAGAGATGAGCTGGTGTCCTGTCCAGGGATTGTTCCTGCCTCACACAAGATGCTTGCTGGAATGCGCGTGACCCTGGATAGAATAATTTATTGCAACAGTACTGTGTCAGTCAAATATACAAACCCCCAATTCTGTTTTCTTTCTCCATGTAACCAATCACTACACGATAAGTGTCTGTAATAAATATAAAACCAGCCATAAGCTTCAAACACAGATTCTTCAAATCTTTTAAGGAACATTGAAAGATCTTCATTATACACGCTTAAGTATTCTATCCATCCATCAAGGGCCATGCCTGTTCTAGCAAGCATCGAGTGCGAGGCAGGAACAACCCCAGGACGGAGCGCTAGCTCATTGCAGGGTGAATACGAGCACACACATCCACTTTTGGCATCAGTTTAGCATCACCAAATCCCCTAACCTACGTACCTTTTAAAGGAAACTGAAGCACATGGATGAAATCCACCAGGAAAACATGCAAATTCTAGGCAGGGGTACACTTGGAACATGACCCCCTTACTGTGAGGCAGCAGCACTTCTGCTTCACCACTGTGCTCCCACATGTCTAATCATTAGCATTATTTAAATGAAGTTAACAATTTATCTGTAAAATGTGATATTTATACTTTAATGTAATTCATAGCAGCACGGTGGCGCAGTGAGTAGCGCTGCTGCCTCGTAGTTAGAAGACCTGGGTTCACTTCCTGGGTCCTCCCTGCGTGGAGTTTGCATGTTCTCCCCGTGTCTGCGTGGGTTTCCTCCCACAGTCCAAAGACATGCAGGTTAGGTGCATTGGCGATTCTGAATTGTCCCTAGTGTGTTCTTGATGTGTGGGTGTGTGTGTATGTGACCTGCAGTGGGCTGGCGCCCTGCCCAGGGTTGGTTTCCTGCCTTGTGCCCTGTGTTGGCTGGCATTGGCTCCAGGAGACCCCCGTGACCCTGTAGTTAGGATTTAATGGGTTGGATAATGGATGGATGGATGTCATTCATCATAAAAATGATATCAAGCATACATCCTAGTATTCAAACAGCACATAACTCTAAGATGATAGCTTTTGAAAATCAACATTGACTGAGAAGCCACTCATCATAATGGAAAAGGAAATCAGTATGATCTCTAAATATGTGCTCACTTCTAATTCTTCCATTTGCAACTTCTTCTAACAACGCTAAAGCAGCCATGGTAGTATAATAATAATAATAATAATTTGGCCATTTTGTGTACCATTATATTGTTACAAAGTGATCACAATCAAGTGAATTAAATCTGTAAATGATATGCAATTAATTTAGGTGTATTTTGATGAAGCCCGGGTTGTGAATTCAAATGTAAAAAAGAAAGGGAAACCACAAAGAAACTGTAGCACTGCTTTGACACCAGCTGCAGCCCATTTGCAGAACCGTGCAGAAACGTGTGCATGTATGGTATGACGCTGCTGTTATGCTGTTATGCATGAGTTTATGGCAAGTTTAGTTTTAATACATCTTGATATGAGTGTAGAAATGGGCGTACCTAATGTTTTTGTGCGTATTCACCATTTGTACATGAGGTTAGGGTTTATTTCCCTTCGCAGACGACTCTCAAACACACAGAACACATCTGATCACTTTATGGGATGACCAGAGAACTGAAGTATCATGTTAATACAAAAAAATCAGAAAACTGATCAACTCTAATACTAGCTGTAATTTTGATCTTCCAAATAGTTTGAATAAGCAATCAGAATGAATTACGATGGGAGACCCAGTGGACAGAAAGTGTTGAAGCAGTAAAGGTGCAACAATGGCCAAAAAAAACCAAGAATCGGCTAGAACAGTGTTTCTCAACCTTTAAGTATTTGCGACCCGAGTTTTCATAACAGTTTTAATCGTGTCCCCCTAACATTTTTTTGAAATGTAGATGCATATTTTATTATACCCACTTAACTTTTATCGACATTTATCTAACTTTATATTTATTGTTCTAGTATCAGAATGTAGTTTAAGTTCATTTGTTTTGGTTTCAACAGATATTTTTTTCATATTTTTGATTCTTGTTTTCTTTTTTTTTACTTCTTTGCACCCCCCTTTTTGTTACTTCGCACCCCCCTAGGGGGGCCCGCCCCACAGGTTGAGAACCACATGCACTAGCAGTACCAACCATATCATCATCACAGAAGAGGAGGAGGAATAAGCACATGGAATCTGGAGTCTTGTTACTGTAGCAGATGTGCAGGAAGACCCATAGGAAATAGAGAAGGAAATTCAGAGGAAGTATGCAAAATTCCACCTGAATGCTAAATTGCAGGAGACTCAGCACATGCTAGCAATGCCTGAACCTGGTAAAGAGTACAAGTACTGCCATGGAGGACTTAGGACAGACAGAGGGCAGCACTCAAGATAGAAAAGTTGGAACAATGTTAATCTCTTAAGAGGTCCAGGAAGTGAGAGGAATTCTTTCAACAATTGGCTTTCTTAAGATAACTGGAGGCTTAGAGGTACAGGAACAATTTAAAAACGTAGAAGGAGCTCTAGACTGGTACATCCACATTTATGCCACCAAGACTCCAAAAGTGATTGTCACATTGTTTCAAGTCACACAATCAATTATCTTTTAGGGTTAGAAGGTCAAATGATGGGAGAAAGCATGGATAGACTAATGAGAGAGACAAGAGCGTATTGCTAGGTGAGATCTGGGTATTCTTTGTGATACCTGGAGGTGTGTAAGTGGGTACGCTAACAAGAAAGAAAACCTGTAAAGGCACGTGTGAAAAGAATGCAGGCTGTACTGACTGTTTCCTGTTACTTTCTACTTTTTGTTAATTATTTTTGTTATGCCTTCCTTGTGTTTATTTATTTAATATATTTACCACTGTTTTTAGATGTACTGTAAATGATATCCAGGCTATAGGAGATGATATTGCCTATTGTTTGTGACACTGAAGAGTACACTTGCTTTTTTCTACTAGGGCCTTGAATGATCCATTTTTGCCTACACACCTTTTATATAGATGACTACCCATCCTACACTTTATATAACACTTAACACTGTGAGGTGCATGATCCTTATGGAATCAGGCATTGACACTGCCAGATTTAGTAGATAAATAATGCTTTACTCTCAGACAAGACAGGGATACAAAAAGAGGACTGGGTTAAATTCTAAGTACTTAAATGGTAACAGGTGTGTAAGAGATAGGATTAACATAAGCTAATATTATATCTAGCGCCTTTTCTTTTTTTATTAGTGTTCTAGTGAAGAAAGGTGTGCACTAATGAGTCAGGAGAAAGGGACTGGCCTTGATTATTTTATTGTGGAATGCAATACATAGTGTTGCTGATGACTTTGTTGTGAAGGGTTGAGACCACTTAATGCCCTTTAAACACTTCTGTTTTTCTGTAAAGTCTTGAATATATACTGTTACAAAGTAGGTGTCTAGTTGATAGGAAGTTTTCTAGAGTGAACACAAACACCAGATTGACATAGCAACTGTTAAAATGTCACAGTGAGTCTCTGCAAGTGAAAAAGAGAGGAAACCAAACTGGCAGCAGCACAATGTACATGCAATTGTGCAAAGGCAGGGGCCTCTCTGATCTAAGACTAGCTTATGTTCTGAAAGTCATGGACATGGAACAGGCATTGACACTAGCATGGAGTTTGAGTCTTGGGCTGCACGCACTGACACTTCTAGAGGCCAAGTAAACCAATAAACAGCAGAGACAACAGGGTGTCTCTATAGAGCTTGTCAAAAATGGGCCAGTAGACTACCTGGTCAACAGGTGGCAGCACAAGGCTTGTCATTTCAAGGGTGAGCTTGACGTGGACTGGTAGAGGGTTGCTATTCTTCTACCCTTCTGCTATTGAGCAGCAAAGAATTTTTACATTAAAGAAATAGATGGCAATGAGAATACATTTGTAGAATATATTTGGAACCTGGCCCTATAAGATCAAATGACTAGTCAAGGATTCAGGGACACCAGGAGCCACTAGAACAGAGGTTTTTAACTCTTTCAGGGCAGATGTTGACTTTTGTCGAAATTCGGGTTAGATGGCGCTAATCCGCTTGTAAATGGCCACCAAACTCACCATTACATTTTAGTTCGACACTCTTTGCTAGAAGGAAGGTTAGCTTTGCTGATGTGACCTCGATTCCTTGCACATGCATGAGTAGCGAAGAGCAAACAACCTCTAAAATGACATTGGCGTCTGGCAGAACACCAAAGCAAAGGCACGGTACAAAATACTCTGTGGACAACGTTTTGTATATCATCGCTAAATCAGACTCCAACTTGCTGGACTTGGATTTTAATGCAAATGATCTTGAGTTCGAGATCGAAAACGCAAGTGAGGACCACCACTTACGATGAAATGAGGAACAAACCAGACTGTGGTGCATTACGACTGTCGTCACCGTCCACCCACCACCAGCCAGGCCACCAGCCCACTGTGCATTCCTGCAGGCTGTCAAGCCACCCCTGCATCAGAGATTGTGAACATGCAGTGCAACGGCACGCAGCAACAGACGTTTTCTGTTGATTTCTGTGTGAAACTGTTGCTCTGTGTGCTTTTCAGAAAGCGGCATTGTTTTGAAAAAATATTCAACCCTCAAAGAGTTTAGTTCACTCCTGGAGGTCCAAAGAGGCTGCAGGTTTTCGCTTTAACCCAGTTTCTTAATTAGAAGCAAGTTATGACTGGTGAAGCACATCATTTTAACTTGCTTGTTAAGACTGCCAACTTTTCATTGATTTCTTTAATTTTAAACGTTCACTGTTTTTGACCACTTCTAGATTTCTTAATCAGTTATCAATTAACCATGAGATGCACATGGCAAAGGAACCAGCAGATAACCATCTCAAGCCGATGTCACATTATGCAACCTAGTCATGGGGTTTGTTATATCTACCACAGTTGCTGACTGGGTCACTGGACAAAGTCAGTTTAAACAAATGAAAATCACTGGCCATGTTAGATTTAGTAATCCCATGCTGATCTTGCTGCACAGTCAAGCTTGCACCTTTTTGTGTCTGCCAATAGCATGCTGCCTATGTTGTACAAAGGGTTTACAGCTACGGCGACTTCAGCTGCAGTCGCTGCCTTTATTTTTTATTTCCATGCTGCCGTGGTATGTAAAACATGAGACATCATACAGATGAGCTTCTCTTCTGTGTGTCCTTTATTGGCTGATTTATATGAATTGTACTTCTAGATGAGCATTAATTGGTTGTTAGCTCTCATTGACACAGAGCCTACAATTACAACTAAAGGCAAAATCAAATCTGTTTGATTTTGTTAAAATAAGTCATGAACTAGTCGGACTAAGTTGCTGGGTATGACAGAATATGTGGCTGGCATTCACATGAGGGCATCACCAAGTGCTTCCAACTTGCTAAAATTATCTAAATGAAGGCTTTTGCTGACAATCACTGGAAAAAATCATCAAATGTGACATGGCCTTTGCTCAATTTGGCTGCACAGCCAACTCTAGGAAGAATTTTGGTAAATTCAAACATCTGTGACTATGATTATGGAAAGGGGAGGCTACAACTGGAAATTGTTGGAAAAGTTATGTAATGTGACATAGTGTTTAGCAAGTCCCACTTTCATCCGAGAGTGTTAATTGTGAATTATTGGTTCAAAAAAATATTTGGAAAAAGGCTTTGACTTAGAATTACTTATTTGCTATGGGTCGCAAATCATTTGGATAATATGCTTAGAAAAGACAAATCCACAAGGTGAGAATGACTTGATGTAAGAGAATGGACATCATAGCAAAAAGTAACAAATTCTGCAATCAGCAGGGACTGGCTTCTAATTAAGAAATTGGGTTGGAACAAAAACCTGCATCCATTCTGACCCACTTTGATGAGACCTGCACTAGATAAAATTCTAGCTTAGCGTTCTTATAGAAAATGTAGGGCTGCCTCCCCCAGAAAAGATTATGATGTTTGGCTAGAAGTCACCCCAACAGAATAGAATATTTAAAGACACCTCAGGACCAGAAGTAGTTTCAGTTTGGAGTCAGAAGAAGAGTTTAAGGCCCAGGATTAATGAAAATGAAGAAGATGTAAGGATGAAAAGAGAGACAAAAGCCAAAATGTGAAAAAGGAAGTCATTTTCAGTATACCGAAGGAGCAGTGGTCAAGAGGACAGGCCTTCCTATCTTGTAGACAGGACACTGCAGTCACACAGGTAGCTTTCTCTGTTTTACTTGCACTTTGTGTCCTCCCTGTGTTCATTCCTCCCTTATGTTTATTTTGCTCATTAAGATGACATTTGTGTTTATGTTTGGCTTCATTTTTATCGTTCAGGAAGTGTTAGGCTGTCACGGGGAGCTCTTCCAATCATACGACTTAACCACTATGATTTCCTTTGGCTTCTTTACCCCAAGAGCTATCTAAAATTATACTGCAAATTGGAAAAATAGAAGAACTGGATGTAAGCAAAAGGACATTTTCTTCTACTGTAGGTTTGTGTTAGAAATCTAACACTAGATTGGGGAATGCTGTATTTATACATCACAATATGTGGTGTTCCTTCTGCAAGAGTGATGCACCACAGGAAATGTGGCCTATAGAGTGTTTCAGATTAATTCCTTAAAGGCTTTACTTCTTAAATGTAACAGAGCTCTTTGAGGTGGCACTGTATTTTAAACCCTGAAATTTAAATAGACATTTGACGACGAGATACTTTCGCTGGCATTCGAGTCATCAATGAATTTTGTGATTGGAGATACTAAAAATTGGGGGGTTTTGTGGAGATAAACACCTATGAAAAGGGAAAGTGTATGAACTCATAGTTAAAAGTAAGCAGAAACTGCTAAACTATGGTAAGTAGTCTCTGATGATAAGCTGAAAGCCGCAAGAGCCCAGCTCTTTTTGAAACTCTACTGTTGTTCCTTTTCTGTTTTTTGTAGGTGCCATGGTGGTAGCATTAACTAACCCATTTCAAGCGTTTGTAAATCTTCATGGAGTCTACACATTTTGTCTTATGTCATGTTTAACTTCTGCTTCCTGCGACAGTTCAAGAACTTACAGTCACTTCAGCTGATGGCTCTCTATTGGACTGGTGTGAGTTTGTGTGTGTAGCATGTTGTGCATCTCTTTATTCCTGAATCGGACCTTCCCCTATTCAAAAGCTGATTCCTTCCTCATGCCCATTATTGTTCATACCAGCTCAAGCTTCTTGAACTATTTACATATAAAAAAAAACTGATGGACTGATGGTTTTCTGGTTTTACTAAGGATGCATTGTGTCTCCACCTCCTCTGTGCTTTTATGTGGGTTGCACATGAATCAGACTCTCCCAAGTGGGAAGGCACATTCACATTTACAGCGTTGTATTTGATTTAAGTATTCAATGGTTTAAACTGCTGCATTACATAACCTATATAGAAAGATGGCAGGCAAAAAGCTGTAGGGCTTTTTGCAAATTCAAGTTGTCCTTGTCATCTGTCATACTATATACCGTAACAAGTTCCTGCTGACATCTATCACATCCTGATCCCCCAGGGACACAGACTTGCAAGGCTGCAATCAGTTGCCCTCCTTCTGAGCAGAAAAGAAGCAATCATACATTGTCTCTACTAAAGAAGATTTCACTTTGCTTGGAAGGCAAGTGGTGAAGTTCAGTGTAAGGGCAAAGGTGCTGTCACACCTCGGGCATTGGGCACACGTCATAAAAGAAGACTCCCTGCTTCTGATACTAATGCAAAAGGTTTCTCATGTAACTGCTGCAAATCCACAACTAGGAGTGTAACATCACCCTTTGTTCTCTGCTCTTTTCAAAGGAATAAAGGAATGAATCCTTTCAAAGTACACCTAGATGTAATAATTTTAAATTATAAAATATTTAATAACGTGTACAGGGACTATTTAATTTAAATGTAAAATAGATATGCTATTTCTTCAAGATTAAGATTTTGACATTTTCAAGACTTGCATTAACTTTTGCCATTGTTAATTAACTTTTGGAAAAGGAAGAATCCAGAAGTACTGCGTTCAGGTCCCCATTTGACTAGATGCATCTGCCGTCCATGTATATTAGAATTTTACTGTACTCTGTACAATTCAAAATAACTTTTAAGATGTGCCGACCCACCTTAATAAAGCAAAAAACAAAAACAAAGCACCAATTCTGATTTTGGTATACATCAGGTTGTAATATTACCCACCGTCTCACCCCTCAGATTTGAGGCCTGTAATGAAAGTAAGACAAGTGCAGTCTCCTTGAAAAAAGATTCTACTTCTGGTGCTTGACCTCAGTTTTTCCACCACAAAAGGATATAATACGAAAGGATACAGCCTTTGCCCCAAATGGTAAAAGCTTCTATACAGCTGTAGATGAATAAAGTCATACAGTCTTGCCTCTGATGGCTTCTAGAGATGTCGCTCATGCCTGCTCAGGGTAATTGTCCTTCAGCCAACAGTCACAGATGCATACAGTTATTCAAGTTATGGATGAGCGAGCTTCAGCTGCCTATGGTCCCTCAGCATGCTTTATACAAAATCAACTAATCATCTTTCGTTGCAAGTTGGATGTCACACTCTGATTGGTTAATAGACTTGTTTACTAACAGATGGAGTACCATGTGCAGTTCCGATCAACATGTGAAAAGAAGTCATAACAGCACTAGAAACCGTGCAGAGAGGATAAAGGATGTTCCTTCTTAGGCTAAAAGCCATACCAAGCTAAAGAATTTGAAAGTTTTTAGTCCTGAATTGACAGACCTTAATAGGACCTGTACTAAATGAGGACTTCAGTATTATCAAAGGTATTAACACAGTTGGCCCAACAGAATTCTTTCAGTTGTTAATGATCTGCTGTAGACATTCACAAAGATCTGGGCAAATAACCAGGTTCATAGGTTATTCTATTAACATTTCCAGGAATGGGAAGGTTGTGAAAGTGCACTGCCATTAGCCACTATATCATGATCTTAGTCCCTAATGGCTTGAATCACCTTGCTCTTTCTTTATGAAAAGTAGTCAGAAGATTCTCCCTCTTGGTTCATTAGACTGTTTCTAGTATAATGAGGAGTTCCTTGCTGGGTAGGCAGAGAAAGGTCAGTGACGTCAGAGTTGAAACAATAGAGGGAGCCATGAGCTTCCTAGTCTCTGACCACCTTATTTGTTTTTTCCAAGGAAAAATTGTGTGATTATTAAGCTTTTGACAAGACTCCAGCCTCAACTCTGCCATACAGGGCAGAACAAACACTACTGCAAGACTGTAAACCAATGAAAGGGCATCAAGAATACCATAGTGCTTTTATGCTCTGTGATGAAAAACAGTTCCACAAGGTAAAGTCTTGCATCGGTTGGTTTTAGGACTTGGTCATTTTAAAAATCTGGTTGAAGTCTGGACAAAATGATGCAATAACACTATACTGTTCTGTGATGATGCAGGTTCGGCTCCATGCTCCCATTGCTGTTCGGGAGCCCTTGAATCCAACACTGTCGATAATGTCACCGAGTTGAGCTAGACAGTGAAAGCAATAACAAATTGAGGAAGGGGATGGTATAAAAAATGCAAAAGTACTTTTATTAAAAATACAATTCAAAAACAGTGTTCAAATAAAGTGCAATACTTTCCAAAATGAGTCATTAAATAAATAATCCCATAAAAGAAATGTGGAGGTTAAAAAATACTAAAAAAAAAAAAAATCCTTTTAAAACGAGGTTAAAACGTTCCTCAGGAAGCAGTCTTTAAAAACAACAACAAGCCCCGTGCTCTTCTATGCTGGCGTCTCACCTGCTTCTTCCATACGGGCCCATGCAACAGGCAAGACGCTCTATGAAGCTGCCCTTTTCAACACTCACACACAGGTCTGGAGACCTCCCGATCCTGGCTTCAGTCTGGCACTCATCCCAGGCCTGAGACTTGGACTCCTTAGTCTCCAGGACGCCCACACCAAGGACTGTAACACCAAGCCTTGCGACTCTCGCTGCCTTTCCGGCCTTCTGCGGCCAGTCGCCTTTCCCTGGTCACTCCCGCTACTTGCTCACTCAGCGGGAGCGCCTTCCAACTCCAAACGCCTGGGTGTCGGCCTAACACCCAGCTTCCTCGCAGCTGCCCACGAGCGCTCGTTCGCTCGCTCACCACCCACTCCGTGTGTCTCTCTCGCACCGACCTGCTCCTCTCTCGCTCCCTGTAACCTCCGTCCTTTTCGTTTCATTTTTTTTCCAATCTGTTTTCCAACCGACTTGCGCTTCTTTTAAACAGCGAGGGGCCATAGCAGCTGCAGCACATTAGCCATGGGAGCAATCACGGATGTGGGCAGTTCCTCACCTGTGCACTCGGCAAACGCCCACACCGCAGATCGCCCTGTGGCTTGCTATGGCCCAACGCCCCCTCACTAAGCCGCGAGCGCGGTGATTATTTATTTAAAAAATGGCCTTTGCTCAGCGAGCTGTGGACCCATAACACCACATGTTCTTAGGACTGTTCTTTTCTCTCTTCTCTGTAATACTGTATCGACCACGAGTCTGTATCTGAAGGTGGCAAGTTACCCACTACAACTGAGTTGGAGCAAAATTTGGACTCAGCCATATCAAACTGTACTAACCCATTCGTTCCATACTCGGTGTCCCAGTTGTCAGTAGAAAGAAGCAAGTTGCTCAAAGATAAAAGGATCAGTATGTAAAAAAAATGAATATATTGAGAAAAGCATGAAATATAATACACATAAATCCCCTTTTTCCCCAGTCCTGATGGAGATTACAATAAATGCAGTAATAGGAAAAAACAACAGAGCTAGGACCTTCCTTGTACTCCCTTGTCTTAACCAGAAAACATATACAGATACTGTATAATTCACAAAATGACAAATACTCATTTACCAAAAAGTCCAATGAAATCACGGAAACTACAGAGACTGAGAAATGGATGGAAGTTCCAAATGATGAAATGACAGAAATCCCTTAAGTTAAATTAAATTAAGTTAAATTAAATTAAATTAAGTTCCCTTAATTTTTTTGAGTTGTGTATTTTGCTTAAGATAAATTTATAGTAATATTTTAAATACAGGAAATAAAACAAATTACAAATGGTGATTCTGATACTCAGTTATTTGGGTTTGTTCATATTAATAAAAGCATGCAGGTTTTGATTGGATCATGGTTCTTTGAGCAGCAGATTGGTTCAGGCCATGGAATCAATCATTTATTTTGGGGACCAGAGTTTGATTTTGGTTTCGTTGTTGTGGTTAGTGGTTTTGTGTGGTTCTTTAAAAAGATAATTTTTGTTCACTTTTGATTCTGGAATGCTTACAGACACCCATCCACTTGACCAGTGTATACATCAACCACAAAAGATTGTAGTGCAACTTAGAGAATGCTCCATTTCAGCACGAAAGCTTTTCACTCACTGACTGCTGATTTCTTTTTCCTCAGTAACTGCTTAATGTCTCTTCTTTTTTATGGATAATCTGCATCAATGCTGCTCCTGGTTCATTCTGAGATCTGTCAGAACAGGGGATAAAAGTGTGGAAAATTTGTGGCAGACCAGACAGCACAAATGAAGAGGACCAGGAAATGACAAAGTTCATAGTTGTGCAGTCACATGATGAAAAATATCAAAATGGGATTAAATGGCAGCACCATAGACTCAGTGGGGTCATGGTAATTGGTAGATCCACATATTGGAAAATGGCTGGACAAACAGAAGAGCACTACATTGCAAATACCCACTGGGGTGCTAAAAACAGTGTTTGCTTTTGATAAGTCCACCAAAGGTATTTTTTGCCAGTCCTTGGTTATATCTGCCATGCTTATGAAGTGAGTGTTTCCAAATTTCTTGGTAAAAGAGTCTACGCTGGAGATTGGGTAGACATCAAACTGAAAAATTTTGCTATGCTTTCAAAAATACTGCAGTTCCAAAACTGTCTATGGCTAACCTCTGTAATCATTCATTATTTTTTAGACTTCCAGCTTGACTTAAAAGTAATCATAAAAACGCTTGTAAAAATAGGTTAAAGAATTCATGCTTTTAGCACATTAGAAAATTAGAATCATTTTGACCAGAACAGGCCATTCAGCACACCAAGCTCTTCAATCCAATTCACCAAGAGTCTCCCAAATAACATCAAAATATGATTTGATGGTCCCTAAAGTCCTACTCTCTACCACACAACTTGGTAATTAATTCCATGTGTCTATGGCTCTTTATGTAAAGAAAAACTTTTTAACATTTGTGTGGGATTTGCCCACTATTAAGTTTCAAATTGTACCCTGGTTGTTGAGGAATTTATTTTAAAGTTATAGCTGATATCCACTGTAATAATTCCCTTCAAAATCTGAAACATCTCAATAATGTCACTTCCTAAACTCTGTTGACTTAAAATGAAAAATGGTTTGACTCCTCCAACTTTTGCTCACTACTGATACAGAACCTTTCAGTCTGAGAATTAACCTTCTCTTGTATTATTTATTTTGTTACTTAAAGGCCCAAACTGTGTACTGTACTCATGGTGAGTGATATAACTTAAGTGTAACCACTTTGTATACTCTATACATTGTGCAATCTAACCCAACATCCAATTCGCCTTCTTGATCGCTTGTGTACACTGTCTGGATGTAGACAGTGACAAATTCATTATGACTCTTAGGACATTCTGCTCAGGTGTATTTGAGGTGAATTCAAACCTCTCATTGTGTTCTCCAATCTAACATGTTTACTTCTTATCTGCAATACCATACATTACTTAACATTAAATTTCATCTGCCACAGATCTGTCCAAACCTGTATGTTTTGCAGGATCCTCTCTACCAGTTTAGCTGATTATACATCAAGTGTTCTGCCACCTAGTTTAGTGTCATCTGCAGATTTGACAAGATTGTTGTTTGTTGTTTATAATTGTATGCTGTTCGCTAACGTAATATTAAAAAGAGCTGAAGCCGCAGCATTGATGCCTGAGGAGCCTAATTCTAAAAGAGTTTCTCTCATCACAACCCTTTATTCCTGGTATTTAAGCCAATTTTGTACCCACCTGTAGACTATGCCCTCACTTCCAACTTCTTTAAGAGTGATTACTAGCCTTTTGTGTGGCACCTTATTAAACACCTTCTTAAAAATCAAGATAAATAACATCCTATGCACCTCTCTTATCAAATGCTTATATTGCTTACTCATGAGTTCTAGCATATTAGCAAAACAATATCCCCCATCTGAACCCAAGCTGACTTCTTGTCATGTTATGTTCGATCATTTCCTTAATTATCTCTTCCATTAATTGACTCATGGTACATGTTCATCTTACTGGCCTATAGTTATTTTTCATACTATTTGCTAGCTTAGAGTCCTTAGGAACTTCCCAAGTGTGCAGAGATTTTCAAAAAATATGTGTCAGGCTTTGATATACTTACTTAGTCACCTTGTTAAGCATTCCAAGATGAATGTTTTCTGGTCCTAATGATTTATTAGAATTCAGCCTAATTAATATTTTCAAGACAGTGTTTAATTCTTTTAGATGGACTGTAACTTTTCAATTTAAAACAAAAGTTTAGTTTGCCAGGTAATTCAATTTCCACATCTGGTATGACTTTAGGAACCAAACAAGTGAGCAGATTTGCATATGGATCAATTGTCAAAACAAATAAAATATAACTCAGCCAATACTTTCTGTTATTAATATAACACTTTTACACCTCTATTTGGTGATTTACTTTGATTGCCTCCATTTTGTATGCTTTCTCATGGCTGTAACCATATTGTTTACAGTCACTGTGCCCATTCCTGGTCATGTGACATGTTGAATCAATGCTCCTTGCTTATATAAGCTGGTGGTGACCTACTTTCAGAGTCCAGGTTTGTGGCTGGTATGCACACCACATACCCCCAGTAATTCTTTTCAGGGAATTACATCTTTGCTCTGTCTTTTTGACTACAAGTTTGGTGAGGGCTTTTGACTTTGATATTTAGGTTTCAGTCTGATCTTTTGGCTTCTGACCATTGCTAATTAATAGAAAACATTTCTCTCTCTCTCTTCTCCTGGTCCTGCTGCTTAATTTTAATGGCTGATGTTCTTCTGTGGCAGAACAGAATCTAGGACTTGATTATCATGGACTCTGACATGGAGAGTTTTTGTAGCATGTCAGCAATAAATCAGGTTGACGAGAAGAATCAAAGTTTGCTAGTCAGCAAGTTAGACTCAGGTGTATTCATTTGTCCCGATCAAATAGTTGCTTTCACAAGATAGCTTAGGTTTTAATGTGGAAATTCCATAACAAACGAGACTAGATAGATAGATAGATAGATAGATAGATAGATAGATAGATAGATAGATACTTTATTAATCCCAAGGGGAAATTCACATAATCCAGCAGCAGTATACTGATACAAAGAAACAATATTAAATTAAATAGTAATAAAAATGAAAAAAATTAAAATAAAATTAATGTTAGCATTTACTCCCCCGGGTGGAATTGAAGAGTCGCATAGTGTGGGGGAGGAACGACCTCCTCAGTCTGTCAGTGGAGCAGGACAGTGACAAAAGTCTGTCACTGAAGCTACTCCTCTGCCTGGAAATGACACTGTTAAGTGGATGCAGTGGATTATTCATGATTGACAGGAGTTTGCTTAGTGCCCGTCGCTCTGCCACAGATGTTAAACTGTCCAACTTTACTCCTACAATAGAGCCTGCCTTCTTAACAAGTTTGTCCAGGCGTGAGGCGTCTTTCATCTTTATGCTGCCACTCCAGCACACCACCACGTAGAAGAGGGCACTCGCCACAACCGTCTGGTAGAACATCTGCAGCATCTTACTGCAGATGTTGAAGGATGCCAACCTTCTCAGAAAGTATAGTCTGCTATATCCAATTTGTTCATACTGTAATTGAACACCTTGCCAAACAAATGTTTTGGTTAATTTTTTAGAGTTGGGGTAACCTGATATCATTATAGAAACCTTCTTTCGCAACTGTTTAGAGATACTAGTAAAAATAAAGATGCTACAGCTTTAATCGTTTTTGTGGCAGTGGACAATATTATTAACACAAAATGTTTACAATAGAATAGATGAAGTAATTTTCAAATGTAAGAAAAGAATTCTATGTATTGCTGGGGTAACTATTAGTATTTATATGTTGGAGATACCACCTCATTAAAATAAATAACAAATAATAACAATGATTGTGTTATTTAACTATTGCTTGGTGCCCCATTACCGAAAAGTAAAATTTATGCACCCAAAGCAAAATTGATGAGAGAATATATTAATGAACATCCGCAGACTAGTTTCATTACACCTTCCAGTAATCCTACTCAGATTTATTTATTTATTTGTTCAAAAGAAGGAGACACCCTGTTCCATTGTATTGATTTCAGAGAACTTAAAGAAATAACTAGAAGGCATTTTAGAATGTCACCACATTGCCAGAAACCATTCTTGTATGATCCAAATCTTAATTGTCTGGAGTCTCCTGGGGTGTGCTCTCTCTCTCTCTATCTCTAAAAAAAGAGTATTTCCATTCTTCTTCTTCCCATTGTTGGTATAGCGGGGCCATGTTATACTTACTTATTAGAGTCAGAGATGAAGAAAGAAAGAGCAGAGTCATTCACTTGTCATGACCCTTGGTTTTGCAGAACATTTCACTTAATTTCTATTATGGAATAACCAGGGTATCACTCTTAGCTCAGATGTCTTTTCATTTCTGTGTACTCCTTTTGTTTTATTTTATATATTACTTTTAAATTCTGCTTGTGTTTTCTTTTTTTTATTATTTGTTATCAAATATTGTTTTGTTAGTTAATTGTTTTGTATTAGTTATGTATTTATTAGTTCTTTTCATTATGTTCCTTGCTGTCTTTATTTTGAGCTTAAGTTGATTTTCTTTACTGTCAGATTTTATTCACACAATACAATTTTGCATCCCATCATGTGACCGTGATTGTCATGATGTCATTGGATGGGATGATATAAATATGGTGGTGATCACACACTGTTTTATCCCTTGGTGGACACAGCTTAGAAAACTCCTAGAGACATTTATTGTATAGTACCTTTCTTTTCCAAGTAGGCCTGAGCCATATCATTTTGTATGTTGGTAACCACTTCATTCTGTCTTTGACCTTCAATTTCATGTTGACTTTTCGGTTTTTGGTTACTTAGTTTGAATCACCCTCCTGATGTTTGTTCTTTTGCTTATTCTGACCATGTGTGGGGACTGATTAAATAGTTGCTGGGAGACCAGCATGTCACTAACACATCCAATTCAACTCTAAACTGGATTACGAGGGCTTTGAGAATGAATCAATGATTAAATAATTTGACAGAGGGATGGAAATATTTGTTTTTTGGTATATTCGAATGATGTTATTGTCATAGCATTCATACACAATATTGTAGCATAGAGTGGTATGAAATAATGTTCTCCAGGACCACAGTGCAACATATACATAAACACAGGACATGTCCAAGACAACTGAAGAACTATACTATGCTATACTATAAGTAAATAGGTAAATGAATCAATAGTAATAAATAAATAATAACATCTAATAATAAAAACATCAGTAGTAACAAGTATAACAAATGTACTGCACATAAATAAGTTACTAGAAGCAGATCTGAAGTCAGGGGGGCAGCACAGAGTTCAGAGTCCAGACAGCCAAGAACCTGGCAGAATGGGTTCAAATGCTACAGTACCTTCAACCAAATGGAAGTGGGACAGAGAGACAAAGGGAGGCATGATAGCGGTCCTTCACAAAGCTGTAGGCTTTGCAGATGCAACACCTTCTAAATTTGTCTGTAATAATTGGCAGTGAGGTCCCAATGATCTTTTCTGCTGTTTGCACTATTCGTTGTAGGACCTTATGGTCAGAGACACTGCAGTTCCCAAACCAAATATCAAATCAAATCAAAAATAAAAATCAAAATCTTTATTGTCATTGTAGCAATGAGACATTGTACAACGAAATTTTAGGTGCAATTTTCCAGTGCAAAAAAAAACAAAAAAAAACACAATTACTCAATTTAAAACTAAAATAAAAAGGAAATAAGTACCAAAATAGTCCATAACAGCAGAACAATGTTTTCCACTCATACATACTGTACATCATATTGCACTTGTCCCTTATCCAATTTTAACTTAGAGCTGTATTGTAAGCATGAGAGTGTATTGTATTGTAAACATGAAGGTGCACTCGGTCAGATTGACCACTTAGCAGTATTTAGCATGGTGATGGCTGAAGGATAGAAACTGTTTCTCAGTCTATGTGTTTTAGTCTTTATGGATCTGAAACGTCTGCCTGAAGGCAGGCGTTCAAACAATGCATGTCCTGGGTGTGATGGGTCCTTAAGAATTTTCTTGATGTTTCTGAGGCAACAGGAACTATGTAGTTCTTCTAGTGAGGGGAAAGGACAGCCGACTATCCGCTGGGGGACCTTAATGACCCTGTGGAGCTCTTTGTTCTGTGCTACTATGCAGCTGTGAACCACACACAGAGACAGTAGACCAGGATGCTCTCTACTGTGCAGCGGTAAAAGGACACCAGCAGTTTCTCAGGGATGTTGTTCTTCCTGAGCACCCTCAGGAAGTAGAGTCTCTTTTGGGCCTTCTTCACTACCTCAGCAGTGTGTGTTCCCCAGGTCAACTCCTTCCTAATGGTGACTCTCAAGAAGCGGAAGTCTGAGACCCTCTCCACACAGTCCCCAATGAAGATGAGTGGCTGGATGTTGTCTGCCTTCTTCCTGAAGTCCACGATGAGCTCCTTGGTGTTGGCTATATTTAGGAGCAAGTTGTTATTCCTACACCACTATTATTTTTGTTATTTCATTTTATCTCATATTCCTATTTGCAGTAATTCTTTTATTATTGTGGAGCTCATGTTAATAGATAATTTTACATTTATTTAAGTGCATCTTTATTCTATAAATACTACCGATTATCTGAAGCTATCACTTTACCTGTCTTCTTGTTCAAAAATATTAGACATTTTTATTTATAAGTACTTTTTGTGTGAGGAGTGCAGGACCTTTTTCTCTGCCCAGCCTAGTTTATTCATGAACTAACAATATTACTCCTACTTCATCATGAGAAGTATATTTACCATCATACACTGATACTGCTGGTTTAGAACGATCTCAATGGTGCCCCTGTGGAATGTGGTGAGAATGGAGGGAGGTAGGCATGCCTTTCTCAACCTCTGAAGGAAGTGGAGATGCTATTGCACCAAGTGCACATGAAAGAATCTGGTGCTCTTGACCAGTTCCACCACAGAGCTCTGCGAGGTGTGGACAGCAGGGGGCATCCTGAAGTCAACAATCTTCTCTTTCACTTTATTCCTGTTATGAGGCAAATTTTTATACTTGAAGCGGTTCTCTATTCTGTGAGCTCACTCATCCTCATTGCTGATGAGATCAACCACTGTTGTGTCATCGGCAAACTTACTGATGTTGTTAGATCTGTATGCAGCCATAGAGTTGTGAGTCAGCAGAATGAACAGAAGAAAGCTGAGTACAGAGCCCTGGTGGGCAGCAGTACTCACTCTGATGGTGCTGGAGATTGTGAGGTTTGGTGAAGATAAACTTTTGGCCCACGCCAATAACTTGTTCCTACTTTGTTTAGTATATGACTATAACAATGTATGCCAAATGTTAAACGGAAAACAATGCTGGTCCTGGTAACAGTAAACATACTTAAAAGAGGAGCAAGGATTACTGGAATATTTATTAGGAATATTGATTTTTAAATGCTACAGCAATATCATTTTTGTTTCTGTTCCCAGTTGCTTGTTTTAATAGTATGTGTTTAAGCTAAAGCTATACAGGATACTTGACTCACATTTTTAGCTAAAAGAATTCTGGCCATATTCCAGAGGGTGAGTGAGAAATAAGCAATACATTATGCTATCTGTGTCTCAGCAGACATTAAATATAATTTACACAGACAATGCTGAGTTACCATTGGCCAGATGAGGTTTATTTTCTATGAAAACAAATCATGCCCTTCCAAAGTAAAAAAGAATAAAATACATCAATATCATAACAATATTGTGTGAAAAACAAATTAAAAATGCAAGCCTGGTGTATAATAGGACAGATTAATTTTACTAAAGTAAATATATAAAAATCAAAGCATGCATTAAAGCGAATCAAGAATTTTTATTTTTAATGCACCATACAGGCACCCTAATAACCAATTTAGGGGAATGTCCTCATTAAGTGTGTTATTTTTATTATTTCATTTTATCTCATATTCCTATTTGCAGTAATTTTTTTATTATTGTGGAGCTCATGTTAATAGATAATTTTACATTTATTTATGTGCATCTTTATTCTATAAATACCAGCGATTATCTGAAGCTATCACTTTACCTGTCTTCTTGTTTAAAAATATTAATGATAATACTTATTATTATTATTATTACTATTATTATTATAGTGCCTTTCCCATGCTCAATTTGCTTATTAGCTAAATAAATGCTTAATAGACTGAATTGTCATATTTCTTATGTTTTATGTTCTTCATCCTTTTTGCAGTGGATGTTTTCCGGGATCCAGAAATATGGTTAGCTCATACAGTATTTAACCTACACACCCAGTTCAGACTCCTGGGGAGCCACTGCCTATCTTAATAACCTAATCACCTCCAATGCAGCAGTGCAATAGATGACATCTTGTGCAATAGTGTTTCAGTGCGCAATTAAGGTCTTATGTTGAATGATTGTGTTCTACCTTATTTCTTCTTATCCTTTCCTATTCTTTAGTAATTATATTTATTTATATTTTGACACTGCAGGGACTGCACCTTATGTCGTTGTATTTGTTACAATGACAATAAAGATATTCTGATTCTGATTCTGAACAGCACCAGGCACGTGGCTGGAACCAAACCTGAACAGTTGCGGAGCATGCTGACTTTCACATCAGACACACTCATATCAAGCCAATTATGGTTATCAACAAATCAAACAGCACGTCTTTCAGATACAGGGAGAACACACACATTGTACTAAGTAAATTAATTTTCCAGCAACTTTACTGTTTTGCTAATACATAGGGCCTTACTATTCATTTCTATTTATTTTTCCCTCTCATGTATAATAACTGACATGAGTTCCCTGAAACAAAATTACATTTTTGAAAGTAAAAAAAGAAAAATAAACTATTTTCCAGAGTGTTGGAACCACAAAAGATTTTTTTTTTCTTTCTTAATTTCCAGGGAGATAAAAACAATAGCTATCATGTATATACACTGTATTGGGCAAACTCAGGGGTGTCACCCAAAAAAAGATTCTGATTTTTTACCAGTTGCCACTTTTTTAGGCTCAGTCTCTAACATGACCTTGTTACTAAGGTGTTGGACTTCTCCCACCTTAGACTCACTGGGTCTCATTCATAAAAAGCTTGTAAATTAGTGAAGACAGCTATGCATAAAAGGCGATTTTACCAAAATCTTGTGTCACATTCACAAACCTTGATTTTTTCTTAATACCCTTCATGGGTTCATAAATGCCAGTCAATCACAAATTGTCTACTGCTTGCACGTTATCATAATCCACACCCATCAACGCCCCAACTCTTACCATATAAGGATGTGCTGCCACATGTGCCCAGGATCTGCCAAAATCCATCCATTCATTTTTTAACCCGCTGAATCTGAACACAGGGTCACAGGAGCCAATCCCAGGCAGGGTGCCAACCCACTACAGGACACACACAAACTAGGGCAAAGTTAGAATCGCCAATCCACCTAACCTGCATGTCTTTGGACAGTACACATTGGGAAACTGTGTAACAGCACGAGACTTCAGGTCATGTGTCTGCAAAAGAACCTAATTGAGGCAACTATTTTCACTGGCAGTGGCTCAGGGGAGAGAGTTTTTATTCCTCGCATCCCCGTTATACCAAGAAAGTTTAACATGGTGAACGTTGTCGACTGTTATGACCGCTACGTGTAGAATTTCGAAATGAAACCTGCTTAACTTTTGTAAGTAAGCTGTAAGGAATGAGCCTGCCAAATTTCAGCCTTCTACCTACACGGGAACTTGGAGAATTAGTGATGAGTCAGTGAGGACTTTGCCTTTTATTAGTACAGACTAGCAAAATACCCGCGCTTCGCAGCGGAGAAGTAGTGTGTTAAAGAAGTAATGAAAAAGAAAAGGAAACATCTTGAAAATAACGTAATATGATCGTCAATGTAATTGTTTTGTCACTGTTATGAGTGTTGCTGTCATATATATACTGTATATATATATATATATCTATACTAATAAAAGGCAAAGCCCTCACTCACTCACTCACTCACTCACTCACTGACTCACTCATCACTGACTCATCACTAATTCTCCAACTTCCCGTGTGGGTGGAAGGCTGAAATTTGGCAGGTTCATTCCTTACAGCTTCCTTACAAAAGTTGGGCAGGTTTTATATCGAAATTCTACGCGTAATGGTCATAACTGGAAGCAGTTTTCTCCATTTACTGTAATGGAGATGAGCTTCAACGCCGTGGGGCGGAGTTTAGTGTGACATCATCACGCCTCACACGTAATCACGCAGTACATAGAAAACCAGGAAGACCTAAAAAAAGCGCTGAAGAAAACATGCATTATATAATTGAGAAGGCAGCGAAACAATAAGAAGCGGCGAGTGACATATACAACCATATTCATGAGTTCTGCTACTTGAAACAAAAACGATGTAAACCTACACTTTAAATTAAGTTCATAGACAGGCTGCGCTGGCGTTTGTAATTTAGTGCCTGCCCATATAAGGCCGTCCGTCAGCGGCAATCCAATAGCAAACTCCACTAAATATTCACGGGTGAAGGACTGTGCTTATGGAGAGGAAGATGAGATGGTCAGGGTGGTGTTTGACACAAACTCAGCGAAACTGCGAGAGAAAGTTTTAAGTGCCAGGACTAAGGTAACATTAAATACAGCCATGGACATAGCAGAGATGGCACCAGCACAGCTGGGAACCTTCGATGCATGTACACGAGTGGCTCACGTGAACTGGCGAGTGCACAGATAAAAGCAACAGTTCCAAAGAGCGCTGAACAAAAACCGAATTACACAATTGAAAAGGCAGCAAAAAATATGAAGCGTCTGATGATAAGCATATTAATAAATCCAACTACTGCGGAAACAAAGCACACGTTGGAAAAAGTCAATGTCCGCTAAAGGAAGACAGTGTAAAAAACCCGTGCATGCAGTGTGTCAGGTCTCAGATAAAGAAGAAGGCGAGCTGTTTATTGATGCAGTAAGAAACGAATCGATGAATGAAACCTGTCATCTTTACAGCGATTGACAAACACGGAATGTAACTTGAACACAACACATCCTACAAATACGAACCTGATTGAAAGAAATAATGATAATCAAATCCTTGATGACAGCAACACTCAGTAACACTCACAAAACAAATACTGTATATTGACAGTCATGTTACGTTATTTTTAAAATGTTCCCTTTTTTTTCTAGCTTTTTTAACACACTACTTCTCCGCTGCGATACGCGGGTATATATATATATATATATATATATCCCGATCTACATACTCGAATAATGGATACTTTATTAGCCATCAATGATTGTTTTGGTAAAGCCATACTCAGTGTATTCATTAGATGAGCGGTAAAAAGTAAGAGCGAGGGAGGATGACTTATTGAGGCATGCAGGCTGTAGTGCGTCAACTCTATCTGAATTGCGATCACATTTGAAAAAATATATCTTTTCAAGTTCTATTTAGTCCATATGTGTCAAACTCAAGGGCAGCGGGCCACATCCGCCCGGCGTGTAATTATATCCGCCCCGAGATCATTTTATATACTGTATTATTGTTATTAAAGCCGGGTATATGAAGCGCTGGTAACACAATAAACTACAGATCCCATAATGCAGCGCTTCAGCTGCCTTGCGAAACACTTACCGCGTTAATCAAGTCTACCTTATGATGCTGCAAGTTATTGCGAAGCTAGCTCACACGATGCTGAAGAGAAAAGTTGATTCTGAAAATAGAGCCTTTAAAACCGATGGGAGGCTGAGTATATGTTTACTGAACCCGTGTGTCTCATTTGTGGAGCTAATGTGGCTGTAATTACAGAATTTAATCTAAGACGGCACTATGAGACAAAACATCAGGGTAACCTGAATGCAATGCAGAAGATACAGAAAGCAGCATAATTAAATAAGAATCTGACACTTCAGCGGACGTTTTAACCCGTGCACAATCACAAAGTGATTTCAAGTGAAGCTGCTTTTATGGGAGACACAAATGCACCAGTGCAATTGCCCCACTTTCCCTGTTGCCAAGTAATGTTAAACCAAGTCGTCACTACGGTGTTCCCAAATCGCACTTTGCTGATAAACTGAGCACTGCGCACTGAGTTTGCACGGCGCTTTGGTGACTTTGAAGAACAAAAAGTCCGTCTACATGCGGCTCGAACCTTGTGCATGTTTGGTAGCACATATCTGTGTGAGAAGCTCTTCTCAGTGATAAAGACTAACAAAACAGCACACAGGAGTCGCCTCACTGATGAGCACCTGCAATCCATCCTGAGAATCTCCACAACACAGAACCTCACACCAAACAGAAACGAACCTGTGGCCAAAAAAAGATGCCAGGCGTCCAGCTCTAAAATGACATATGAGCAAAGACAACTGAATGATTTGATTTGTTATTGCTGAAAGGAACACATTTTATTTATATTTCCAGGTTTTGTTATGCAGCATGTTCATATTTGAATTTGTATAATTTTGACAGGATATATTTTTATGGAGAGCAAAATCTTTTGGGATATTTAAAATCTAAGTTTATTTTTATATAAAATTACATAAGAGTAAAGAAATTTGAATGTTTGTTCTTTTAACGTTTACTTTATTTCTAACTTGTATAATTTAGACAGGATATATTTTTATGGAGAGCAAAATATTATAAGTTGTTTAAGGTTTGAGTTGATTTATTCAGAATAATATTCCTGTCTGTTTTACCATTCCTACCAAAGATATTTCTGTCGACTAAATAAAAATTCCTTCTATTTAAAATTTAAATAGAACTTGAACAAATCGATAGTTCATAATATCCACGCAGACTTGCACGTAAGAGCGGAGTCATCCGTTTTAACAAGCAGCGTATTGCACTGATCTGAAATAGCTGTGTGTGTATATATGTAGATATGTATGTATATGTATATATATGTTTATATATGTAGATATGTGTATATGTATAGATATGTATATATATATGTTTGTGTGTGTGTGTAAATATATATATATATATGACAACAACACTCATCACTCACAACAGTGACAAAACAATTACATTGACAATCATGTTACGTTATTTTCAAAATGTTTCCTTTTCTTTTCATTGCTTCTTTAACACACTACTTCTCCGCTCTGAGCCTGGTATTTTACTATATATATATATATATAGATAGATATATATATATATATATATAGATAGATATGAGAACAACATATATATATATATATATATAGATTGATAGATAGAGATATATATATAGATAGACATGAGAACAAGATATATATATATATTGTCACACACGCGCATGGGAGGCAGCTAAAGGGCTCGAGTGAAGGCAGTTCTGAGCCATACGGGATGTGGCAGAGTGCACTAACTCTCTTTCTCACTTCCCTGTAGACCTAACCCGGGAGGTTCCACCTGTCTCTCTGGACGTCACTTCTGGGACCGAGCCAATGGAGACAGACCTTGCCAGCTCCGGCCCCCCTGATGTCACATCCGGGACTAATCCAATGAAAGATGAACACGTGCCCAATCCTTATGACCTCACTTCCTGCCTCCCCCTTTAAAAGCCTTCCCTTTTCCCTTCTCTGACAGTCTTGTTTTGGACTCTGTTGTAAGCACTTCAGTGCTGTATTTGGATGAAAAGAAACGACTTTGCAGCCAGGATACCTAATTACATGGGTGGCTGCCCCAAACCTTTTCTGTCTTTGTCTCGTTTTGTGACAATATATATATATATATATATAGATAGATAGAGATACTGTATATATATATACAGATAGATATGAGAACAACACTCATATCAATGACAAAACAATTACATTAACAATCATGTTACGTTATTTTTAAAATTTTTCCTTTTCTTTTTCGTACCTTCTTTAACACACTACTTCTCCGCTGCGAAGCGCGGGTATTCTGCTAGTATATAGTATATAGTATATAGTACTGCCTTAAAAGTTTTATTAAGACGAAAATTAAACCCTTTTAAACTGAGGGAAAATATACCAATAATAATTTGTTAAGGATCTCTTTGTATACCACATTGTGAGTTCGGCCCTCCGGTTGTAATATGACCAAGCTGTGCTCTGAGCTTACTCTTGAGCATGCAACGTACAGTTGGCCATGTGAACAGTAATCTTGTTTCAAATCTCACAGCTTGGATTGCTGCTGTCATAATCGGTTTGAGTTTCATGGTTTGTTTCAATTACGACAGTATTTGTAGGACTTGTGTTGAAGTGACATTCGGCATCTGTCAAGTGTTGTAAGTATACAACCAGTTTCATCGATAACTTCACATCCAGCTTTTGAGAGTTTAAACATTCATAAACATCAAAGTGTCCACTACTGAAATCGTCACCTGTGAATCTAAGATGTTTAAGAGACATTAGCGGTTGTCCAAAGGTGTAAAATAGTTGGCCATTTCGGTACACTTGAAAGCGACAACCGAACAATTCAGTGGCAGCCATCAACTCACATGCAGAACCATAGGTGAAGGGCTTAAGCATTTCACTCTTATAGTGCTCCTGTGTAGTATAATTATCTCCTGTACCGTCATCAGTCCACACCTTGAACCTGTCCCAGTCATTCAATACATAAGACACAATGTTTCTCCAGATATCAAGAGTGAGCCTGATATGGCCGTGCAATATGTAACAAAGAGAATGGAAAAGGTAGGTGCCATCTCCAGGCATGGAAACCACTCGGTAAGTGACAGTTCTTTGATCGATGGTGATCACCTCGATAGACATGTTAATGCGGGTACAGTTGGAATGATAAAGGAAATGGGTACCTGAACAATGTAAAGTAAGTCTAAAATACCTACACAATAATTATAATCGTAATAAATGAACAGTAAAACAGCGGAGAAGCCGTGTATTAAATAAAAAGGCTGTAGTTATTAGCAGGGAGACGTGAATCCCGTGGCGAAGCAAGGAAGGGAATGTAAATACTGGAGCGACGGACGGCCTTATATAGGCAAGCAGCCAACAATGTGGGAGGCGTTGGGATGGGGGACCCAATGCCGCCTCACATGGTGACTGAGCTGCAGGCTATGGACGTATATATGTACATAAGTAAGATTCAGTTAGTGTTGGGAACCCACGTACCAAATTTCTTGAAGATGGGCCCATAAGTAACAAAGACTGTTGAAAAGTTCAATATGGCGGCCGACAGTGGCATCATACCACCGAAATAAGTACCAAATTTCAGCCTTCTACCTACACGGGAATTTGGAGAATTAGTGACGTTGGAAAGTTCAATATGGCGGCTGACAGTGGCATCATACCACCAAAATAAGTACGTACATTGGTTTCGGTTAGCGCAGGGAAGCCGCCTACCAAATTTCGTGAAGATGGGGCCATGAATATGAAAGTTCAACATGGCGGATGTTGTTGACCGTTATGACCATTATGCGTAGATTTTCGAAATGCCAATCAATCACAAATTGTCTACTGCTTGCACGTTATCATAATCCACACCCATCAACGCCCCAACTCTTACCATATAAGGATGTGCTGCCACATGTGTCCAGGATCTGCCAAAATCCATCCATTCATTTTCTAACCCGCTGAATCTGAACACAGGGTCACAGGAGCCAATCCCAGGCAGGGTGCCAACCCACTACAGGACACACACAAACTAGGGCAAAGTTAGAATCGCCAATCCACCTAACCTGCATGTCTTTGGACAGTACACATTGGGAAACTGTGTAACAGCACGAGACTTCAGGTCATGTGTCTGCAAAAGAACCTAATTGAGGCAACTATTTTCACTGGCAGTGGCTCAGGGGAGAGAGTTTTTATTCCTCGCATCCCTGTTATACCAAGAAAGTTTAACATGGCGAACGTTGTCGACTGTTATGACCGCTACGTGTAGAATTTCGAAATGAAACCAGCTTAACTTTTGTAAGTAAGCTGTAAGGAATGAGCCTGCCAAATTTCAGCCTTCTACCTACACAGGAAGTTGGAGAATTAGTGACATTTGGAAAATTCAATATGGCGGCTGACAGTGGCGTCATACCACAGAAATAAGTACGTACATCGGTTTTGTTTAGCGCATGGAAGCCACCTACCAAATTTCGTGAAGATGGGGTCAGCCTTCTACCTACACGGGAAGCTGGAAAATTAGTGACGTTGGAAAGTTCAATATGGCGGCCGACAGTGGCATCATACCATCGAAATAAGTACGTACATCAGTTTCAGTTAGCTCAGGGAAGCTGCCTGCCAAATTTTGTGAACATGGGGCCATAAATAAGAAAGTTCAACATGGTAGACGTTGTCGACCGTTATCGACCGTTATGACCGTTACGTGTAGAATTTTGAAATGACACCTGCTTACCTTTTGTAAGTAAGCTGTAAGGAATAAGCCTGCCAAATTTCATCCTTCTACCTACCCGGGAAGTTGGAGAATTAATGGTGAGTGAGTGAGTGAGTGAGTGAGTCAGTGAGGGCTTTGCCTTTTATTAGTATAGATACACTCAGCTAGGTACAGATCTGTGTGACATGTTTACTGAAAAACAAAACAAGACACCTGTGTTGTTGAATAATCATCAGACTAGTAGCAAATTTGACAAAACTTTCATTGAAGGATGTGATATCTTGTAATTTATAATTCACATATTTATACAGTATTTATTTTATTTAATTAATTTAAAATGTGTTTTGTACAAATGGCATTCATATGTCATGCTTTTAATTATTTAAACAGGCACTAAGCTTGGTCCTGAGCATGTGTAAGATCTGTTTGTTTTTATGAACAGATGGTCCTTACTTTAACATTATTACATATTGGAATATTTTCTTTACAAACACTTTATTATCAAATTTGTTCTGCTCACGTTTCATGAATAAGACCCACTATGTGACCCTCAGCTAACCCCCTATTGATCCTTAAGGTCCAACAATTCATAATAAGAAAATAATTGGTTTAAATAAAGGTTGATTTAAAGTAGTTTTAAAAAATTAGGACTTAACGCATTAAGTCCTAAATTTAAACAATGATTTTCATTTTACGTGAACACCCCCCATTTCTTCTTAGTAAGTTTCCTTTTCCCAAACATAATGGTTACAAATTTTCATTTTGTCCTTGGGCTGAAATGAAGCTTACAGAAGGCCTTCCTCGAGGGGAGGGCTCCATGACTGCTGGCCTTGTCCCAGCACTTTAGGCAGACAGACCATAATTACTTTGTTTCCATCTGATGAATGCACAGGAGAGTCAGAGAAAACACTTTGAAAAGGGAATGGCCCACCAGAATTTTAAAAAAGGTTTAAATATTTCAGAGGATTGTTAGCCGTACCTTAGCACCTTAGAATAAAATATTTTCTTTAGTATTTATATTGTTACCAATATACATACTGTAAAGGCAAGCCAGTCTTAAAAACTGCGAACAGTTCTGGACAATAACATATAAATATGTAATATAAAATAATTTCAATATTAAATTAGCATAGAAAGCATGCATTCATTAGCTTGGGAATGCCAAAATGTTATTTATGTGTATCTTTTTATTACCACGTCAGCCAGCACCCCATCCAGAGGTAGCTCCTGCCTGAAAGCTAATGGCGCTCGGAGAGCTTCCCATCTCTATGACCCTGAACTGGATTAAGTGGTTTTGGTCATTGGTGAATGTATGGATGCATCTTTCTAATTCATGCATTGATTCTGAGATATATTTTGTACATAATTCATGTAAGTATATGAATGAAGTAAGATGCTAAAACGTGGCTTGGCTTGTAAGAGAGCATTACTTATTTGACTGAAAAGCTGCATGTGCTTTAACTTCACAATTCTCTAAAATGGTTGGCAGAGTTCATTATAATAAGAACTGCATGAGTTCAGTTTGACTGTGTAGGAAGCTTTGCATGTTTCTTTTGTATAGCTGAGTGGATTATAAATCAGTTCACTATAAGCCTTTGTTCCCCCTTGCAATAGTCTTAGGAAAATAATTTGCAATAACAGAATGTGCCAACCAATGGCATATCTCCAAAAATAAGTTCTGAAGCAAAGAGTTTATTCTTATTAATGTATGAATAACAATAATTAACAAAGGAGAAATTCCTATCCTTCCCTCACATTTTCAGGAACCTGGATCCCATTCTATCTCTGGTCCGCATATACTTTGTCGGTTACTTATATGTTGCTCTTATGTCCACATAGTGGATTTGTTCATATACTCCAAGATTCCAAAAATGTACTTGTTGATGAGTCACTTATTATGAGTGTGGATATGTGTGTTGTCTTGCACAATCGGCTGCCAATAGGCTTTGGCTGCCTGGGATGCTGAAAAGCAGATTCAGTAAATGGTTGAATAAATATACATGAACATATCCATATAATAAATTAAGATTATGAACTCCTGGATGGTATAACTTGGATCATGTTTTGTTTTTTTTAACGGACAACTGAAAAGAGTGGCAGAGCTGTACAAATAAGGGTACCTTATAGCTACTATATAAAGTACATTACTTATACCTCTAGTGGTAATTAAAAATATCTGATTGACTGAGACTGTAAGCAAAATTGGTGGAAGTATGGTCACTGATGGATCACACACGGAGTATAACAATGGGAGAGAGAAACAATCTCTAGTTCCCAGGGTATATTTCTTGTTTTATGAGGCATATCTCATGATCTGTAACTGGGAAGATTTGACTTGGGGCACTATACATTTCAAAAGTATGAAGTTACAATTGGTCATTCCTAAATAGTTATGCCTGTCATTGGGATAAGCTGTTATTCATTGTGAGTCTTTGCCTTTCCATGTCAGCATCTGTTAACATATTTTAATGACCTACAGATATGAAACATTAAAGAATGGAATTAGTATTATGACAATGTTGGTGGTACTTGGCTCTTAAAATGTATCATTTGTTTCTTTGCAGCAGAACCCACTATCTCCTTTGTCACTCACGTGCGCATAGGAAGCAGTCAATGGGCTTAACTAAGAATGGACACTCTGCAGATCATCTGACGGGAAAACCACCTGAAGCCAAGCCAAGTTCCGCTTCCACCTCCAGACCACACCCTCCTTCTGACCTCAACTCTGGCTATTCCCCATTGGATCCCACTCTTCCTCACTGCCAACTATAAAGAAAATCACCTGCCTTTCCCTAACAGCCACGTTCTTGACTCAGTCTGAATAGACAACTCTGTGGCAATATCACTATTCTTCAACTGCTCATTATAATATAAGGGGTGGATCCACAAACATTTTTCTTGTATATCTCTTGTGTTTCTTTTACACCTTCTTAAGCTTCTTTGCAACGCTGCTGTAGAATTCTATGGCTCCATGTGCTCTTCTTGTCCTTACACATACATACTGCTGGCTCTACCTCACAACACTCACCTTTGGTCATTATCAATACTATCTGATACACTTCCCCCTTCTCCTGTCTCTGTGAGCTGATCCCATCCAAGGCCTGCTGGGGACATGAGAGATGCCCCTGGAGTGCATTATTCTCTCCCCGTAATGATCTCAGGAGCTGCTTTTATGGCCAGCTTCTCCAAGTAGCCCTGTTTATTCTGTTAGTGCATGGTGAACTGTGAAACATTACAATATTATACACAGTGGCACTTTTTTGGGTGGGCAATGCGGTGGCTTTGCACCATACAAGCTTAAGCAACCCTGATGCTCCCTGTGGTGCCACCCCAGGAATTGATCCCAATTTTGGTTCAGAGAATTATTTTAATAAAGCATTAATATGAAAAGAATTAATAGTTAGCAATGCTGACACCTTTGTCAATGTAGCATCAGATTAAAGAGATTGTTCGGAACAAACATGCAGTGCCAATATGAGCAAACCTCTTACTGTACACACCAACAAATAAACTAAAATGAACAATATAAACATTTAACTCATGCCGTGTGACTATTGACAATATGGTTTAATCCTTCACTATGTTACCAAGTGGACTCTTTGTCATTGCTGTGCAGGTATTCAAGTGATGTCTCTTTCATGTAGCAAAAGACCTTCAAATCTCTGGATACTGATTGTGTTGTCAGTAAGACTATAATGTGATGAATGCAGCAAATAATGAAAGGAGCATGAAATTAAGTTTTGCTTATTTTTCTGAGATGGACATTATATCTAATTTTTTGGTCACATTGAAGACCCATGTGTAAAACACTCAAAGTTTACCACAGTTATTCAGGGACGTTTGGAGTCAACTGATAAACTAATCGTCATATCATAACTGGAAGGACATCTTAACCTCTCCTGAGGTCCATGAACTTTGAATTTTAGGAAAGATACCATCTCTTGCACAAGGAAAGAATGGTGATCAACTTTCTGAATAAGAAAAAAATATATGAGGGTACAAGTGACAAGGTTGTGGTGGTGGTTTGGTACAAACTAATGTGAGCCTACAGCACCTGTTGTGAGTATTTAGAGGGACAGCCAAAGCTAGTCACACAGCAAAGAAGATGCTTACCTTTTGCTTGTGCCTATACCAGAGCCTGATAAGATACAAACTTCAAACTACCTCTGTGAATTTACACGTTTTCCCTATGTTCTCTTGTTTTTTTCTCTTTTTCTACAGGGGTAACGACTGATTTTTAACTCCGTGACCCTAGCAGTTGATAAATAGACTTGATGGACCAACGGACGCAAAATGAATCCTTGCAACAAGGTCCTGCCTTTGGATTGTTCCAGACAAGATTCTAGATCTAAAGATTTTTTTTTCATAGAATCTATCTGCTACCATGGAAGAAATAAAAACCTGTCATCTGCTCTTCCTCACTTCTCAGCTTGGGACTTGGATTGAGCAAAGTTAAAGCTTATCTTGCTCAGGTCATCAGCTCATCCAGACTCTTGAGGATTCATCTGCATTCTGATAATGATGACAAACTCATTGAGGGCCTCTGCCCAAGTCTTGTACCAATTTAACCAGTATTTTCTTGATATCTCTAAAATGGTGTAATAAATGGAGATTTGCATTTACATTAATAATTTTGGCAGATGCTTTTGTCCAAAGCAACACACAGGTCAACATAATCAAGTCAACATCATTTAGTGATCTGTTTTGAAACATGCGTTACAAGATATATATAATGTTACAAGGTTACAAAAATTGACAAGTGAACAATGTGAAAAATACAAACAAGTGAAAAATGTTCAACACTTTAAAAGTAAGCAACCATTAAACCAATTCAAGCATAATACGAGTTAACCTTACCTTACCTTAAAAAAACTATTAGGTAGGTATTTTTAAAAGAGCAAGGTATTAAAATGTTTTTTAAAACACTGAGGGAGTCAGAGGAGTTATACATTAAAACAGTTTGGATTAAAATGTGATGCCACATGGAGATGGTATCAATAGATACTTTTTATTAGTGGATCTAAGTGGGTAGGATGAAGCTTCATTAGGTTCTCCTGAGTGATCCCGTTGTCCCACCAATGCCACTCAGTGATTGATTCACAGGCAACTGTAGTAGAGTGCAGAATGAGCTTTTATGCAAGTGGTGATGAAAAAAAATTTAGGTGACCTGCCATCCGAACCGTTAGGACAGAGCTTTCCAAATGGGGTGTAGCAACATAGCTTTAGGGAAATCTGAAGGTAGTGTTTTGATTTGCTATAAACTTTCAATTTCACTTTCAAAGTTCAATATTGAATAAATACATCTACTGTAGGGCTGCCAACTTAGCCAAAAATTAAGATTTGAATGCTTACATCCAATATAAGTATATATTCAGATAGATAGATAGATAGATAGATAGATAGATAGATAGATAGATAGATAGATAGATAGATAGATAGATAGATAGATAGATAGATAGATTTACACACACTATAGTCTGAACACAAACCAGAATAACTAAAAAGAAAGAAAAACCTCTAATCTGGCTGTCAGAAATCAAAAATGCCATTTAGGAGCTGGTTGGGACCATTTCCCAAATGGGACACAAAGGAAAGATCAAGGAATTCAAGATCCCTTCCCAGATGGAGTAGCATAGCTGACCAAAGGAGGACTAGAGACCACAGTCACAAACTCGACTCAGACTCATAGAAAGTTTTGGGGCAGGCACCCATGCATTTGGTTTCCTGGCTGCAAATTTGCAAAAAGTATACAGCACTGATGTGCACAAAACCGAGTCCAAAACAGAACTGAGGGAAAAGGGAAAAGGTGGAGGCTTTTAAAGGGGAAGACAGGAAGTAAGATCAAAGGGGTCGGGTTTGTTCCTTCAGCCACAAGTGAGTAGCAGGAAGCTAATCTCATGTTGCAGCCAAATGTAGGTGTACCCGACCCTTTAAATAGATGGAGGTATGCTTCCCAAATCATTGGGAATGACCTGGAACCATAGGTCAGCATATTGGCCATAACCTTGAAAGTAGTGAAGAGCTACACTTTAAAAGAAGACTCCTTCTCTCACCCAGATCAACTAGTAGTTAAGAGTGAAGTGACAGCAGCAACTTGCCTGTCAAGATTGTACAGAAAGAGGAGAGAAATCTGACAGTATCATTGAGAATACAGGAGAGAGGAGAAGAAGGTAGACTAGGGACAGAATAATGTTGATTGTGGCCCTGAAGTGGCAAGTGGCTGTTGTTCTGTTGTTATCTAACCTGCACCTCCCTGGAGCCCTTCCTTCACTAAATAAGAACCCTAGTAACTGGACTGTGTAGTGCCAGCATATCATTTTACATGAGGGGCTGACTCAAGAGTACCCCAAAGGTAGAATACAAAAATAGCCAGAACCTCATTATGTTCTTTACTGAACAACTGCCTAAACAGTAAACAGTGTAACAAAAGATTGGTCACATATAAAAGATCAACTCTTTTGTACACCCAGTTTGTATTTGAATGCATTTTAACTTTATATGAACTGTGATTCTTCATTCCCTACTACATATTTTTTTGGTCACTGATGCTAAATAAAATGAAGTGTCCTCCTGATGACATTCACATCAAGTGTGTTTGACTGCCAGTGCAATTTCAGCAGGTGTGCTTCATATTTTAACAGATGTTTTCTAATGTTTATACCAGGTTCATCCATGGCACGTGGATGGTAGAACAGCATGATCATCACTTCGGCTTTGTAGCTTGATAGGTGCTGCACATTATCAGTGTACGGCTATCTGTGACATTGTTTTTCAATTTCATCAGTGCAGCTACTTCTCGATAGGACAAGATAAGATACATGGACACATGTTATGTTGCTCTAAATCATTGCAAGAGATAAGTTTGTGTGAACACTTTAAAATGAAAAACGGTGGCATATTGCATTGTTAGTCAACTGACTTTAGCCCCTAAAGTATGCTTTCCATTGCCTGTTCATTGCCTTGTTGAGAATCAGCCCTGGGGCCTTCTCTCGAAAATGTGCTTTGATTTCATAGTAAATGTGGACATATGCTTAGTTCATACAGTGTGTATTGTCACAATTTGTAAAATGTTTGCATGAATGAATAAGGTTCAAGTACATTTATTTTATGAATTATGGTCGTTTGCATGAGCACGTTTAAAATCTCCACCAGTGAATGCCCTAAGTTAGTTATGTGTGAATGTTTATGTGAGACATTCATAGCACAGTACATAATATTAGGAATTAAAAACCTAGCTTTACCTCTTTGGAGTCTGAATGTTATTCCCATGTTCAGGCAGATTTTCTTGGTGAATCTGATTTCCTTCTGTTTTGTATTTCATTTCTAGAACTACTGTACATCAAAATAGCTGTTTCAAACCAATCTTTTAAATTCAGTCAACCACCCTGCAATAGGAGAAATCCACTTTTCAGAATGCTATAGGTGATCTTAATAGTTCAACCCAAGAGGTTCTCCACAAATACCCCTAAGGCCAAACTACAGTATTGCACTTTGATGTCTTTAATTGCAAGTATCGATGAGCAAAGCAACCAAGTTTCAATTCACACCCTAAAATTAATTTTGCTGGTAATTTTGCAATTGAGAAAAATGATAATCACTAAAAACAGTTTTTGTGGATTTTAAACCTTTTCTGTGAGGTAGGAAATAAGGGATATTGCTCTCTAAAGTCTTTTTCGCAGTTCCATGTTTACCTTTGCTTAAATCTGGGGTTCTGTAATACAGGTAATTGCCTGCACATCAGCAAAATCAATTCTATGTATGTCTCTCATTCACATTACAGTGTACAGTTCAGATTTACAAAAATATGACATGTTGCATATTTCCCATAAGCAGACACACCAAAACACACCATTGTGCATATTACTGTGTTTCTTCCACAGGAAAACTTAATGTCCCTTCTCTGCCACCACCTATAGAGGAGGGTTCCCATGCTCTGCACGCCATGGAGCTTCAAGTTTAATTTCTGTCCCTGATGTTCCTTTATGATGGCTTTCACCAAGGTTGTCATCATAATTGGAAAAATGGGCATCCTCTTACCATTATAAACATGTCTGATAGCTGAAGAAAATGTCTACACTTAATAGGAAATGCTTTTATTTTTTCACTAGATAAGCATGTTGAGTTAATGTAGGAAATAATGTCAATGGCATAAATGTCACAGGAAGTTAATTGTCATTTGTTTCAAAAATACTTCTGCAAACAGAACGATGAATTTCACTGCAATTTCAATTTTATGTGAATTGTTTGCTGAGTTAATGCACAAAAACGCCTCCTAACAGGAAATAATATCACTGCAAATTTTACACAAATTGTTTCGCTCATCACTAATTACTAGATTTGTAAAATGTAAGTTTGCGTACAAGCATGTAGGATATGTCTAAGAAAGGACAGTAAATAACTTGAGCAATGATAGCTGAAAACAGAAAGGCTTACTCGAGTTTAGAAAAAGATAAACTGATCAAAGAGTAAGGTTACTATTAGGAGATAATGTGTTAATTATTTTTTCCTCCTTCTGTTTATTAATATTAGTATCTATTTAAACTCCTTTTTTCTCCAAGGAATCTATTTCTATTTTCAAAATGATGTTTAAATGTTTTGTTTGGATTTTATATTTTTAGTTTGGAATGCCTTTGCCACTGCGTAGTTGCTGTTCCGTATACCCAAAATCTTGAACACATTCTGGTTGCTGAGGATGTGGTCATGTATGTCACAACTCCTGCGCTAATGCTGCATACATCATATGGTGGATCTGGGAGGTCAGAAGCTGGAATTATATTATATGCGACCACCACATGTTTGAGCTATTCAAGTGGGAAAGTAAACAGGATATCCCCATGAAAGCTGGTTTTTTATAGTCCGGATCAAAGAAGAAACTGATAAGCAAGAAAGGCACAAAAAGTATGTTGTCATGTCTAAAGAAAATATTTATATGCGCTTGACAAAGATAAATAGTAATATTTCTTCTTGGAAGCTGCCATTAAAGAACTGCATAAAGTAACCATTGACCACAATGTACAAACTGTAACGTGTGTCAAGCTAACTGCGATTAGTCTGTTACTGTTTGTTCTGGAAATGTAAATTTTTTCCTTCTCAATATTCAGTACTAGCCTTCCCCGCGGCTCCACCTGCATAGTAGTGAAACAGGACAAACTTTAAAAATCAATAAATAACAAGGTATTGCTAGCTAAGTGGAGACAAGTTATGCTCCAAAACACAGAGGTAGACCGACTACCCACTCCTGACATCATGCATCCCCCTCCCCTCGACCCACAAACTCTGTCTCAGATTAGCGTGAATATATCGCTCCTGCAAGTGAACTCTGATTCTTAGCACGATGAGAGAAGTCGCAAAATCTACCGGAATGTTCAAGCAAATTGTAGAAAAAACACCCAATCTAAATCCGTTAAGTAGTTCTCTTGTTCACTAGCTAAGCGGATGTAAGATACACCCTGAGGTTGGCGCATGAGTTAGGAGGACCCGCCACTCTTCCCTCAGCCCGCTGCATGTCTGTCAGATTCACGCAAATAAATCAGTACCTCAAGCGAACTATGATACTTAGCACGATGCGAGAGTTTGCAAAATCAACCGGATTGTTCAAGCAAATTATAGAAAAAACCTGATCTAAATCCGTTAAGTAGTTCTCTCGTGAAAAGAGGACAGACAGACATTGGATTTTATATACAGTATAGAGAGATTATGGAATGTTCTCATTCATTTAAAGTAAAAACATCTAATAAATGAAACCTATTAAGTGTTATTGTACTCTCTGTTTGTGATGTACATCGCCATTTTGGATTAACATCATAATCTGAAGTCTGACAAACTTGGTCTTGAGAGACTCAAGTTTGGGGTGCATTTTATTTGCATTTTCCAAGTCAGAGGTTGGAAATTGCATGTTCCCAGTTTTAGTCAAATGCAGCATAGTTCGCGACAGGTTAAAAGGTCACCCTTTCTATACTTTTGTGCCCGTGTTGCAGATAAACCCTATTTTTCCATGCATTTTGCTATTTAAAAAATCCTTTGTGAAATTCCAAGTACCTATCTTGATTTCTGAACTTTTTTGATTTTGATTTTTGCCTTAAGTCTTGGTTTTGGTTGCTTGTGCTTACACTCTCTTTTTTTTTTTTTTACTTTTTGCTGCATTTCAGTCTTGTCTTTTCTTCTGATTAGTCTCATAAAAACTGCCTCTGCTATTTAGAATCAGAACAGTCACCGAATGCGACCTATTTTGCTTCACAGAGATTTACACTGTGCACAGGCTACCTGCCTAAATTTTGATAAAGTTTCACACATCCTTTCTGACAGACATATAATCCCTTTACCAATCTGTTCATTCTTTGCACTGTGATGGATGGAGCACATGGATGGGGGTTATGGTCTGAATGGGGTAAGGAACAATACCAGGCCAGGAGGCCAATTTGATACAAGGACAGGGGGAGACAAGCCGTCAGGACTACATGCTCCCACGATACACTAGGTGGCAGCATCCCTGGACGATGCTACTTGTGCAACACCCAGACACTCCTGGGAGGAGTTGAAGAACAGAGAAACAGAGAAGGACAAGAAAATGAATGTTTTTGTAATCTGAAAAACCTCTTGTAAGGTATTTATTTTATTGTACCGGGACTTTCATTAGGGTGAGCTCTTTGCAAGTATATGATAAGAAAAGTGGATTTATAAATGACTAAATGAACAAATAGTATATTAGTAAAATTGTGATGAAAGGAGTGACAGGCAAGAAGGAAAAGAAAAGTTTTAAAATTGCAACATAGTGTAACCTATTAAAAAGGTAAAAAAAAAAAATCACATATTAAAAAGCTGAATTTCTTTCAAAACAAAATATGTGTCATGATAACACATCTCTTCAGCTGTAAATGGGAGTGACCACCAACATCAAAAAAATGAACAAATTTCAAAAGGAATTGTAGGGGAAGAAGAAAGTGTGTCAGTTGCTGGGGCAAATGGGACATCAGTCTCTTACCAGAAATGAAACAACTGAGAATAATCATCAGAACATGGCATTAAAATAGTAAAAGGTAATAAAAGAAAAAGAAGGATTTTACAGTTAGATTTTTCAGATTTCCTTTACACTGATGTGATTGCGTTTTTCTTATAGTGTTCTGAAGGTGAATTTGTAATGAAGATCAATGTCCAGCTTCCTGCCTCATTTGCTACAGGGAAGAAAAAAAATACACCGCAGGGAGGTGATGGATTTTATCTCTGCTGTGTCTGCTGGCCAGCCACTAAGCCGACAATGAGGGCTATAAAGACTACTGAGTGATGCGCTGCTAGAAATAACAGGCGTAGATATTCAATGTCACAAGCCTTCCTAAAGTAAATGAGCTCTTATAACTAATTGCTGCTTTGTTATTACTTACAGGAGATCAAAATCAATATGTAATAATATATTGATATTATTATATGATATTTTTAGGAAACTTTTTCATTTGAAAAGTGGGCTGCTACATTAGTCTACTATGGCAACTTTAGGAGAGCAACCCTCCATGGTTATCCTTGAGGTGAGCATATCAAGCCTTGATTCATGGCTGTGTTATT
Organism: Polypterus senegalus; assembly: GCF_016835505.1. Taxonomy (NCBI): domain Eukaryota; kingdom Metazoa; phylum Chordata; class Cladistia; order Polypteriformes; family Polypteridae; genus Polypterus; species Polypterus senegalus. The sequence continues at coordinate 91,673,162 of NC_053166.1, read as the reverse complement.
AAGCACACTTTTGGTGACAGGTGTGGAAGGCGGATTGTTTGCTGTAAACCCTGCTGTTTATGCTGTCTACAAACTGGCATGCATGACTGTAGGGCTCATTATAGGATATCTTCTGCTCTGTCTGAAATGAATAAGCGAGGTGTTTTCAGTCATTACCACTCATCCTTTAGAAACAGTATAAGCTGAATGCCTCTTCTTTCTTCTCAGCCTGCTTTCTCTGTTACAGAGATGTGGGGAGTAGCAAGCCAAGAACCTGAACCAGCCCACTGCTGAGAATATACACTCACGCTCACTCACATGTACACAGCAAATTTACAGTTGCCAACTAAGATAACTTATACATCTTTAGAATGTGGAGGATGATGGAGTGCATGGTGGAAACCATGGTAAGAACATGCACACTCCACAAAGCATAAGAGTTATTGTAGGATTTGCAAGCAGAAACTGTGAGACATCAGTACTAAGCAGTTTGTTACCATGTTGCCCTATTTTAATGTTATATGTTGTTTTAATTACTATATTTAAGTATATGTTTTACTATTTACTATATTTGGATGTATGTTCATTTCTCGTGATGCTCACAGAAAATATGCAAGTAATTAGAGCTTGTAATGCAGAACTTAAAACTACATTCATATCAAATATTTTGTTCTGTGATGGATGTCTCTGGCCCTTTACTGGCCAGGAGGCTGTCATGAAGGAAGGACCAGTGGAGCAGATGTGCACAGGACACTGCCTCCCCAAGAGTGCTAGATGGCAGCCAGCAGGGCAGATGGAGTTTGGCACAGCCCTGTTGGTTTCTGTGGGAGCCACCAGGGGGAGCTGCAGCGGCCTTCTTTGGGTTTCCACCACACCGGGGAGTGCTTCCAGAGAATGCTGATATGCTGATAAGCCACCTGAAGTGCTCCGAAGTACAGCATAAAAAGGACCACCCCACTTCACTCGGGGAGCCAGAGTCGGGAGGAAGAGGAGGTGTGGAGGTGGAAAGAGAGAGAGAGAAAGAAAGAAAGAGAGAGAGAAAGAAAGAGAGAAAGAAAGAAAGAAGGCAGAGTGCTGTTTTTTTGCTGTGCTTTATACTGTGCTGTGGTGTGGGGAACAATTGAGAGCCATTTTCCCCAATAAATAAATCTGTGTTGTGCTGGGCTTGTGCTAGCGTCTGTCTGTATCAGGTACTGAGGACCCGGAAAGCTGCTACTAGTCACAGTATGCTGAGTTGATAGAAATGGATGCACATTGTATCACTAATCTAAATGACACTTATATTTCTGTAACAGTGTACATACACATCATTTTGTCTTTTCTTAAATCAGATACCAAAGGAATGGCTTCTCTTCTTTTCCATTTAAAATCTCCTGCCTTAGTGTTCAAGCATTTTACCTAATGAAGTATCGTTGATCTGTTACACTGCCAGCAGGTCTACCTGTAATTATCAAGCAGCCAAGCAAACTCTGCTTCGAGCCATCATTTGTGAATTTCCCCTTGGGATTAATAAAGTATCTATCTATCTATCTATCTATCTATCTATCTATCTATCTATCTATCTATCTATCTATCTATCTATCTATCTATCTATCTATCTATCTATCTATCACACAACTACTTTTGGCTGAACTGCGCCATGGTTTTACTGCAGAAGATTTGTCATTGTTTCCTGATGACCTTTGTTTATTCTTTTTTTGGCAGTGCCTCAGTGGCCGAGTGTTAACGTTTATAACACCAACCATTCAAGTTTGGTAATACATTTGTAGCAAGTGGGGAAATGAATGATTCACAGTGATTTGTGTTTTCATTATATTTTTCAGAAACCTGCAATACTGTATTGGAAGTCTGCATGTTTCTTAGTTTAGTATAAAAATGAACAGCTAGAACAGCTAAGACACAAACATTCTGGGCATACTTTAAGAGCTGTTGAACCTCTGTCTATTATATGGTGACCCACCCCAGTAATCCACTGAAGCACACCCTCTTCTTATCTTCTGTCTTCCTCTTTTTCTCCTATCATGTAGGTGAGTGTTTTTCCATTCATCCTTTCAACTCTGCACTCAGTTAACCTCTGTTCCAGAATCACCTCTGGCCAAGCAACAGAATCATTTGCAGACTCAGGATGGCCTACCATTTTTATTAAGGACACGAGGCTAGAACATCTTCTAGCACGATCAAGTGTCCCTAATCTCCTAGCCTTCAATTGCCCTTAAATGGCCTGGTCTGTAAGCAGCACTTTAGTTGATATCTGATATCTGACACCATAGTTCCATGTATGCCATCTTGTAGCAAAGAAGTGCGGTGTTCCATCCTTGGCTTGATTTTTTCTTTTGGGAGTGGGTCAGACAATTCTACAACTGATAGCTGCTGGGGTAGGATGGCCTGGTCTGTCAAGCATGGCATATTCACAGCATAATCATCATTAGGATAAGAAGAGGGAAAAGAAGTGATAGGAACATGGCTGCACACATAAGCATTAATGTGTAGCAAAAACAGTACTCTTGAAGGTAATTTTTTTGGCTCTGACCTAAAGTCTCTTTTGCATTTTAATGAAATAAAATACTGTGTCTACATGAGAATTTGCTGTTCTGGACAGCAACACTTAATGTTCAAATAAACCTGATACAGAGAATTAAGTAAATCGTAGGTAATGTTAGCCAACTTTGTATAATGCTATTCAACAGGGCAATGACAAAACCACCCCATAGGCCGACATCGCAGATCTGCAGAATAACCAGCAGATACATAAAGGACTTGGTGTACTTTAGGTTTGTACAATACAATGTGTTGGTCAGTTACCTATTTATATTGCAGAATCTATACATGATATAAATGGGAGTAGTGGTAAAAGTTGTGTTCATTTTGTTATAAATTTAAGGCAGTAAGTTACAATTAAATTTGACAGCCTAAAGAATTAAAGAAATGTGCAAAGTCTGAGAAAATGTGCTTTTTTCAGCATTTAATTATATGAGTTTTTTTTTAATTGTTTCTTCTCTAAATATCAGAAGAATGAAGTCAAAACAACAACATTTATTTATATAGCACATTTTCATACAAAAAATGTAGCTAAAAGTGCTTTACATAATGAGGAATAGAAAAATAAAAGACACAGTAAGAAAAATAAGTCAACATTAATTAACATAGAATAAGAGTAAGGTCCAATGGCCAGGGGGGACAGAAAAAAAAAAAAACTCCAAACGGCTGGAGAAAAAAATTAAATCAGCAGGGATTCCAGACCATGAGGCCGCCCAGTCCCCTCTGGGCATTCTACCTAACATAAATGAAACAGTCCTCTTTGGATTTAGGGTTCTCATGGAAGGACTTGATGATGATGATGGTCATGTTGACTTCTTGCTTTTAGTCCATCAATGTTGGAGCTTCATGATGCTTTGAGTAGATCACCACCAACACAAAGAAACCGGAAAAGGAAACAGAAGAGGGAGTAGAGGTTAGTACGAATTTTAGAGCCACCATGAATAGTAATTATAATGAATTGAACATACAGAGTTTCAGGATTAAATTAAAGTGAAGTTATGAGATGGCCATGTTAAAGTAATGTGTTTTCAGCAGTGTTTTAAAGTGCTCCACTGGATTAGCCTGGCGAATTCCTATTGGCAAGCTTTTCCAGATTTTAGGTGCATAACAGCAGAAGGCCGCCTCACCACTTCTTTTATGTTTTGCTTTTGGAATTCTAAGGAGACACTCATTTAAGGATCTAAGGTTACGATTTGGAATATAATGTGTCAGACATTCCAATATATAAGATGGAGCGAGATTATTTAAGGCTTAATAAACCATAAGCAGAATTTTAAAGTCAATTCTGAAAGACACAGGTAACCAGTGTAGTGATATCAAAACTGGAAAAATGTGTTTGGATTTTCTTTTCCTAGTTAGGATTCTAGCAGCTGCATTCTGCACTCGTTGCAAACGATTTATGTCTTTTTTGGGCAGTCCTGAGAGGAGTGCGTTACAGTAATCTAGTCGACTGAAAACAAAAGCGTGAATTAATTTCTCAGCATCTTTCAATGATATAAGAGGTCTAACTTTTGCTATGTTTCTTAAGTGAAAAAATGCTGTCCTAGTGGTCTGATGAATATGCGATTTAAAATTCAGGTTACAGTCAACAGTTACTCCTAAGTTTTTTACTTCCGTCTTGACTTTTAATCCTAATGCATCAAGTTTATTTCTGATAACCTCATTGAGTCCATTATTGCCAATTACTAAAATTTCAGTTTTCTCTTTATTTAGCTTGAGAAAATTACTATTCATCCATTCAGAAATACAAGTAAGACATTGTGTTAGTGAATCAATAGAGTCGGGGTCATCAGGTGCTATTGATAAGTACAGCTGTGTGTCATCAGCATAGCTGTGGTAACTCACGTTGTAACCTGAGTAACGGAAGCATGTAGATTGAGAAGAGCAGCGGACCCAGGATAGAGCCTTGTGGAACACCATATCGGATATCATGTGTCTTTGAGATATGATTACCACAACTAACAAAGAATTTTCTCCCTGTCAGGTAGGATTCAAACCAATTTAAGACACTGCCAGAGAGGCCCACCCCTGACTAAGGCGATTTCTAAGCATATTGATTTCTAAGAATATTGTGATCAAAACAGATATTGTTCCTGTATACTTAATGAATTCAGAATGTCATCATGTGATCCTTTTAAAAATGATTTTAAAATGATCCACATTTTGTAGCATTTCTTCGAAAGTCTGTATGACTTGTTTTCATCACATCATAATGCTTGAGTAACGCATAATAATCACCTTATTACTTATATAATTTGTTATGCATGTACAAACATTTTTCCGCCAAAGACTATTTTAAAAATGAAGCAGCGTGATGACTTTGTGCTGAGCACGGCAACAATGCAGGCAAAATTTAATTTTTTTTGTTTCAAATAAATTTTTTGTCTGAGTTATATCTGATACTTTTTATTTTTTTGTATAACAGGGATTCTACCTGTATGATTGTTTTTGCAGAGCTGCCCCTGAAATCATATTAATAATTATTAATATTATGTTTTTGTGTAATATATTTTTGGTATCCTCTTGTGACAGACTGGCACCCTTTCCATGGGATTTTGTTTCTGCTTTGAACCCAGTGCTTGCTGGCATAGGCCCTGGAAGCCCTGCAATCCTGGGCTGGATAAGCAAGTTAAGAAAATGGATGGGTGGATGTTTTATGGAGTACAGAGATGGCAAAATTCTTGAAAAAAAATTGGAAGTTACTTGTGTTGGATAATCCACCTCTCAAATATCCAGTTGTATATTCCTCACATGTGTATTGTTAAATAAACTACTTCTGGAAATTTAGCCTGCAGTGGGCTGGTGCCCTGCCCGGGGTTTGTTTCCTGCCTTGTGCCCTGTATTGGCTGGGATTGGCTCCAGCAGACCCCCATGACCCTGTGGTTTGGTTATAGTGGGTTGGATAATGGATAGGTGGATGGATGAATGGATGGAAATTTAGCTTGCACAAAACAGAAATGTGCTAAAATGGAATTAAACTTTTGAATAGAAGACCTGCCTCTATCCTCATTCATTGCCCATAAAGTCACATACTCAGGACTGCCTGGTATTTCCTTGGGTTTTTGTGAAACTGCAATAGTGAATCAATCACATGTTTATTTAAGCATCTCAGATAAGCCCAAATGAATATTTTTCACCTGCTGATGTTTTCATACACCCTTCTTTACCTTTTAATCTCTAGTTGTACACATCTCCTGAAACACACTCCATAATGTTGATAGTGCATGAAGCAGACGGTAGCCAATGAATGAGCTATTAATGTACAGGACTCCTGACTTCTATGTGCCTATGTGTGTGAATCACTACTTGCTTCTTAAACCGGCTCTCTTCCTCCAACTGGACACAGAATCGATGAAATAATTTATTGCAGCAGTACTCAGGGGCGGCTCTAGGCTTGTGGTGGCACTGGGCAGAGGAAGAATTGGTGGCTCCTTCGCCCGCCAATGTCAGTAAGGTAGCTTATGCACGGTGGATGGTCACGTCCATTGTAGACACTGCATAGCCGCCTCGTGCTCATGACACAAGCATTTACCTTTTCCCGAAATTTGTCGCTGCGTTTTTAGCTGTGTTGTTATTTTCTCTTTCTGTTTTATATTCAATATATATTGGCGTAGCTGCCACTGCAGTCCTTTCTTTTCTTTCCCCAAATACCCAATCACCACACAATCAGCTCTGTAATAGAAGTTAAGCCATCTGTAAGCTTAGAGCGCCGATTCTTCGAAATGTTTAAGGAACACTGAAATATCTTCATAGTACATGTTTAATTATTCTATCCTTCACGACACTCCCAGTGAAGAATATAGATTATTTAAATGAAGTTAAAGTTTTATCTGTATAATATAATAAACATATTTTGCAGCATTTCACCTTAAAAATGATATTATCATCATATGTAAATATGCGCTTTATAAAGTGGCTCAGGTTGTGCGATATTATAACTGTAGTGCAAGTTTACAGTGGGGTGATTGTACTTATAAGTACAAACAGTTCTACAAGGTGCAATTGATTAAGTGCATTTAAAGTTATTGGGATGAAACTGTTTCTGAACCGCGAGGTCCGTACAGGAAAGACTTTAAAACGTTTTGCAGTGGCTGAGACAGCGTGTCCTTAAAGCTGTATATCGATAATTCTCTTTCCGATCAGCTGCTGTTGTGATTCACACTCAGATACAGTGATATAAATACTCCGAGTGGTGCAGTGAGAGTAATATGGAAAAAGATGATCCGCTGTGGCAACTCCTAACGAGAGGAGCTGAAAGAAGAAGAAAAAGAAGAAGAAGGAGAAGTGAGAGTAACAACGCTAAAGCAGTTATGGTATTTGGAATACTATGGCTGTTCCCTGGACCATTATATTGTTACAAGTTAATTACAATCAGATGTGTTACACTAATAAACAAAATGCGGTTAGTTTCAGTGTATTTATAAAACCGCGTCAGGAAAATAAGGTGTAACCACACAGGAACAGTACCATTGCTTTGACGCTGGGTGCCGCCAGTCTGCAAAACCGAGCGGAGAACTTGCGTACGACAAGGCATGAGGTACCGTGGAAAAGTCCGTGGCTTTACGCCAAGTGTAGGTTTTATACATCGCGATTTGAACGTGGAAAAGTTCTAACGCAACATTTCTGTGCATATGCACCGTTTATACATGAGGCCCCTGGTTCTTGAAGATGATTGACTCGCTGGAAACTGAGTGTCTGGTGCTCTTCCCAAACTCCATTGATTCTGCATCTACAGGCATCCTTTTGAGAAATATTACAGTATGTACTGTACATATTAAGCTGAATTTGGTACGCGAGCTGTTTTGTAGAACATGGGGAACAGCTCTAGTTGACTCTTACTTACTTTAGAGTATTATGGGATCCCATAATGTTCATGGTTTTATGTTTCCAGCTACTAGCTGGAAATCTCTGAGGATTAGTGATGGCACATACAGTATATAACAATGAAAAGTTTCTTTATAACCTGTCACAGTCAATCTTAGAATGTTTATTGTTAATACTGAAATGCGCGGAGTGTTTGCTTAATTTTATTAGAATGTGAGTTTCTCATACACTACAAAAAATTATTTAGCTTACTTTAAGAAATCTTGTCAAGTAAATTTTTATCTCCCCATTGGTAGATTTTTTTGCTAAATAAAAGCAAAACAACTCCTATTTAAAGTTTTTTTTATCTACTTTTTGCATATGCATTTTTTGCAATGTAGCTACATAAAGAAGTGGATAACAAACAATTCTGTTTAAACCCAAAAGCTAACTTGTAGTGTAACTTCCTTATTGCTCAGCTTTTTCAGAATTGCAACAAAAGGTTTTTAGTCAGTCTTTTGTGACCCAGAAACATAACTGTTTGATTTGCCTTGTTTTTAATGAGGTAACAATAACATTTAGTTTTCTGAACGTTCATGTTTGACATATGAACATAGAACTGTACTGTATGTTATACAGAACGCAGATAAGAGAAACATAAGCAGACATATAAACCTGGAACAGAAACATCTAATATAAGAACTTTTCCTTTGTATTATCAGTTTTTCTCTTTCTTTTGTGTAAACTGTTTTGCTTTGAAGTTTTACTAAAACAATTGAAATGAAGACACTGAAACTGTGGAATTATTTGTATTCATTTCCTGAAACTTCATGAAAATGCAGAAGGTGCAGAGGTTTATGGAACCCAGACAAAAACAACCGCATAACCCTTTGTATTAGGTATATTAAATATATTAGAATACAGATTTGAAAAGCACTGCAGGCAAAATGCTTTGTGGCCACCTCTGTGTTTTCATCCAGGTTAGATTCCTGGACCCTCTTATACTGAAAATGAACATAACTGGAGCATTTGGAAATGAAAATCAGAACATTTGCCCTTTCATCGTGATTTGTGTAGGATACTGGGATACAGAGAGCAACTAACAGGAAGGATATGTGTTTGTATCTTTTAAATTATTTATCAAGCTAGGATTTTAAGTACAATGACAAATCTCTCTTGAGTGCCTGAATAATGTCACCTGTCTTTCGATCTCCTCGTGTATGGCTGCACACTTGTTTATGTTTAATTAAAAATGACTAATAAAGGTGTTAGAAGTACAACTCTTAATCCTCTACATCTGTTGAGCTGAGGTCTCCAATGAATAATTATAAAGTTTCTGTTGAGTTTTGTGAATCTCAGCCATTGAAGTATTTTATACTTCTGCACCATTGGCCTAGCTGGTTAAGTTGAGCCTGATACCTAAATTACAACTGAAGAGATAAAGCTGATCAGACTGGAGTGTTTCTGTATCTGCCCATTCTTCTATCATCTCTTTTGTTGATGCAGTTTAAGGATTTAATTGACTATGACACCCTGAAAACCTCACTGACCCCCCCCAGGAGTGGCCCCACTGGAGTGGTAGATTCAGCTCTCAGGCCAAGTGAGCCTCCTTTAGCTGCCTTCTACTTGCTGTAGTCTCCAAACAGAATTGACTTAATGGATCAAGCAGTTTAGCTTTTAGAACAATATGAATGCAAGGTCCCTTGTAGATTACCCCTGGAGCTTATCTCTTTGCACACTATGCCTTCGATTTTGTCTTTAGTATGTGACTTTCCTTCTATGGATCACTACCAAGGCACTCCCATTTGTGCATTTTTTCTGTAGGTCATTTAGCTACTTACGTTCAATGCCCTTTTCATCAAAGAAAACCTCAGTTCTTTTATCCAGCCTCTGCTATTTTCTTTCGATTCAGATTCACTTTGGGCAAGGCCACTGGTTTTCTCAGAGTAGAGTTTTTTTTTTTAATCTCATCTAGCCCTAGCATGTTTTTCCTTAGTATAGAATATAGTGAGTGTGACAGCCAATCATTTTTCTGCATATTATGTCTTGAATGAATGAATCTACAAAATATTGGTTACAACCTTGCTTAGAAAACACTTGCATCTCAGATATAATTAGTAACATTATATTGTCACAGTTTTAACTATAATGCTCATAACCATACAAAGTTTAAGGTAAATAAGGGAGAGAAGAACCAAAGAAAAGTTGGGGTGCTAACTGGGTCACCCAGTTTACTGCCAGTGTCCAAAATGAAGAACAAAAATGAGTGTGAGGTGGCACAGCAGAAACCAGCTGCAATATCAACCTCTTAAGACTTAACGGCTTCTCTAAATTATCATCTTTGTCGAGCAGGTCTTGATCTGTGAGCTATGTCATGTGGGATGTAGTTCCTCTGACTGAGATGCCAGTTTCCGGAAACTCTCGGATTTTTATTGTCCTGACTGGAAGAGGCATGGTTTAATTGAATGGGGGTGTGGCTTAGGTGCCGTTTTTGGGTGGGTGGCTTCACAGAGCTACACAGGAGAAAAGAGATGGTGTTGTTAGCATTGGTGCCCCCTCTTGTCCCGGTGGGTTAGTGCATACCTTAACAGCGCCTGAAAGGTGATCCTCAGGCACCCATACGTGACAACAAGCTAGTTAATTATAAGTTAAAACACATTAATTAAAGGCAGCATACATTTCTTCTGAAAAGGTATATTTATAAAAGAGCAAAAGGATTCATTGGCATCCCCTCTGAGTTTGGTTCTAAGGCTTCCAGAATAGGCACCAGTTCGAAAAGAAACAAAAGAATGTCAGGGCATAAGCAGAGGTGAATTACTTATTTTAAATCATTGAAAATGTCCATCCCTAGAGCTTGTTAGAAATTACTGACAGACAAGACACCCCATTAATTCAGAGTTGTACAACATGAAACTTGCTTCTTCTTTTCATCTTAGAAAAAAACAAGTAGCTCATACCAAACCAATCCAAAATTTAATTTGTGCAACATATCATTATAAACTAGGATAGAAATCCAATACAAATTCGCCATTTTGCTTGATTTTTGTGTCAGTAGATGGTACTACACACCCTTAAATGCCAAATTCAATGCTTCTAAAAAGGCTCAAATCTCTGAGTACTGTAGTTTTGTAGGTGTACACATACCAACTACTGTCAACATTTTCTTGTGTTCTGCATTGAAGTAATCCTCTCAACCGGCAAAACTGTGTGGCATCCAATGGAGACTTGTGAGTATCCCCTGTGCGTCCTATTTACTTTTCATGGATAACATGTGTATTAGGGATTGGAAAGACAATCCCTCATTATGAAATTGAGCCCTTGTGGTAATTTTAGTACTCAACATGACTTGTAGCTGCTTCAACTTCACAGAACAAAATATGTGCCATGTCACAAAGCAAATGTCCATATCCATGGATAGTATGTCTGGATCTTTGTCACTCATGCCTATCAGCTAATTGGCATTGAACCTAACCTTCACATCTTAGCTTGGTGGTAGTGAGTCCAGAGGACAGCTCTATGCAGCTTTTTTGGCCTTACCAACAAACAACAATCCCAGGCCGGTCTTTAGGAGTGAGTCCAGGCATCCAGGACATGGAGTCTGAAGTGACCATTGTGGATAAAAGAGTGCTACAGCTTCACAAACCATGAACACAAATGTAGTCACACAGTCAAGGCTTTAATAAATGTGATGTTTTATTAAATCCTATACCTTGTACAGGTTTCAATCATCCTTCAACAGACATTTTCCCCAGAATAACTCCTCTGTTTCTCCTCCAGGTAAGCTTTGTTCACCTGCTCCCGACTCAGCTCACCTGGATAGCTCCTTTTATGCCAGGACCCAGAAGTACTTCCGGTGCCAAATGACTACAACTTCAAATCACTTCCTGGTGTACACCATTTTACAGCTCTCCCCGGCAGAACACACCGACACCGTGACAGGGCTGCCCACAAAGACTACATCTCCCAAGGTAATCTGCCAGAGCATGAATAAAAGATTCATCCAGGGGAAGCTGCCACCTAGTGTAATGAGGGATTAAATTACCCCCAGTCCTTCCCTGTCCCTCCATTTCTTCCTGGAAAGGAATGGTACTGTAGACTAATCCAGCCAGGATACCTGTTCATGCAGCTGGGGCCTCCCATATGGGTAAGGAAACTTCCTCTTTCTTAGTCGGGATGCCTGTCCATCCATCCTGGCACTTAGACCATGTTTTAAGACCTTAGTAGTGGAGGCAGCTACAAGTAGCTATGGACAAAATGTTGTCATTACGTATTATGGCAGCAGGCCAAGAATACATAGTTGTACATCAGCACCAAGGGAAGACCTCAAGTTGAAGAGAGAGGCTTTACCATTAATGTTGGCAACAGATTTCCAGATTTGACTGAAAGGTGCAAAAAGACAAACAGGTGCAATGGTGTCTAATGAAAAGGTCTGTGTGAGTGTGGTGTTTGGTAAGGGCAAGAAAATCTACATTCGGACACCACTAAGATGTTAGATGGAGCCATTTGAAGACTCTAGAATGCTAAGCAGGATGTCACTGAGGCTTTTTTCCAAGCAAGGTTGTAGAAAAGTGGATCTCAACTGTGGATAAAGGTGAGAGGTGGAATAAGCACTTTGATGAATTCCTAAACTCAACAGGTATGCACTCCTCAAAGGGGGCTTTGCCAGAATGTTGGGTAGAGCAGGGTACCTGTGGCTGAAGTCACTGCCATGATTACAAAGAAGCATAGAACCAATGCCATATGGGTGGATGAGTTCTGACCAGAAATTCTCAAACTACTGTATATTATGGGGTGTTCTGTTTCAGGTCAGTCATTCTTGTTTTATGGACCCTTGATTTATACCTTCTTTCTCTTGCTAATGGCTTCCCTTTTTCCATATTCTCCCTGTTTCTTATCATATTATTTTACAATTCTTCAGTATCCATTTCTAGTGTACATTGGTAGATTTTACTGTATAAATCCCACCAAGGCTGAATTCATGCCAGAATAAAATAATACGTGTTTCTTTACATTTTCTGAAGTGTATATCTTGTAATTTTATAAGCTGCACTCTAATGCGCATCAGTTATTTACATGTATGTTTTCTTTGGCTGCATGGCACTGGTAAACGTTTTCTAGCTTCTGCTGTCCACTTCACACTTTCCTTCTATCCTATATCTCTGATTATCTGAATTCTGTGCATTCTGCTTGTGAAAAACTCACAAAAGCCTTTGCTGTGATATTTAGCTTATGGTTCAGTAAGTGTTGTTTTACCCACCTTTTGCTAAATTTATCTTTTTATATCATATTTCTTGTAAACAAACTTATATCAGACTAAAATGTCTTTTCAGAAACTGTGCGTACCTTTATTTAAATTTATGAATAAAAATAAAACTTAACACAAAATGGTCAATATCAATAGATTTTTTTTTACAGAAATGGTAACTCAAAGGGTTAAACTATTACATTTGACTCTTTATAAAATTCTGTTTAGAGATACTATGTATGAGAAATGTTTTCTTAGAAATGTGTTTTGTTTCATAAACAATATAGCAACAATAAACTACAAATACTGCTCTGCTTTATATTATTACACTGGTTCAGCAAGAAGCAACAAAAAATGAACTTTTTTCAACAGTAATAATAAGTAAAGAAAACCTAATTTTGTAACAAATTACCTAATTTTTACCAGAAAAAAAAATCTTACAGATAAATTCTGCAGGAATAGCATTTTTGCCCAGTCTGCAGAACCTACAGAGACAGGATGCTTCAGTCTGCTGATGTTTTCCGGACGATTGATTACCTGGACAGTAACCTTGCCCTCTCGTTGTTATGTCACTGGGAGCCAATCACGTTAATGTGAAGCTTTTAAAGGGTCTAACACAGAGTGCTCAGGCTCTTACAGAGCAGTAAAGAGTAGAATCGAGAATTCGCTGCCCCATTGAGCTTTGTAACGAGCACTCCACTATTGATCATTCTCATCAGCATTCATACCTGTCTGAATTAAGCGCTTTGTCTTAAAATTACTGCATTAGCTGAGCAGACTAATGTACTGCATGTCTGTCCGGATCACTGCCATCGAAGCCATGAAAGTGTGCGCTCTTACCCTCCATCTCTGAGGAGGCCTTTATGTTTATTAACACTTTGTGAGTCAAAGGAGAACATTCTAAAGTCCAAAGAAGATACCCCATCTCTTCATGAGTAACGTGAGAAAGTGCCTTGTGCTTTTTCACAGAGTACTGATTTTTTTCTTATTGGGTGGAGTGACATCAAGACAAAGGAACATCATCACCATCACCTCTGACCTGGACCAGATTTCCAAAGAAACTTGATGCTATAATTATAATTATAAATTCCTTGTTTTGGGTAACCAAGGCAAAGTGATAATATTGAGACATTGAGTACTGGTTGAAAAAAGTATGTAACATTAAGAAGCAAAAGATGGAACCAATGTTCCCTATAGGTTTATATTTATTAATGAGTGGATGTGAATAACATATGTGCTGGTATTTACCATTTAGCCTTGGAGGGTCTATGGATCTGAATCACCAACACACAAATGACAAATGTAGGGTCTGAGGGTCACAAACACCCTACACATGAATGACAATTTTGGGAGTCCCAGCTGTGTGTCACCTCCACTTATGTGGGACAGTGAGTGAGCAACTGTGGTGTACTTTAAAAGTGCTGTTGGCACCTGAAAAAGGGTTTCACTGTCAACTTAGAGGGAACATATGCTGGAACAGGTATATTTCTCTTCTGGACTTAGTGAGACTGAAGCACTGCTGTCTGACACCCTCAGCCATGCCAGGGACCTATAATCCATCCTCCCACTAAGTGTGACTCCTGAAGGTAGCTGCTTGAATGATCAGTTCAAAGTTCCCCTGTATACTCACCTAACCTCACCTTAGTAATGGCTGCTTCCAGATGTTTATACACTCTTGATATGTCTACAACCTTGTTCAGGCCTTGCTGTGTAGTCTGGATTTGTTAAATGAACATTATGCCAGCTCAGTTCATACATTCTGCCATGCTGGCACATTCAAGCCTTCTCAGGACAGATCTTGTTTTTCCCTTTGGCACTCCATTTTGAGTGCTGGGCAGTCTTTGGATCTGGAGTGAGACATGTGAAACCATAACTGTAGCTTTATACAATTTTCAGTTAAGTTGATAAATTACATGTGACCAACTAAGGAGACCTTAGACTAACTACTAAAGTGATAACATTAATGGACAAGATTGGCTAACCAGATCGGTTGGTCATTACAGTTTGTGATCTTTTGTACCTCAACTACTGATGGCAAAGAAGGTTCCCTTGAAGAATTCTTTGCAAAATGCCCTATATCAGTTTCAGCCAAAATGAGAAAGTGACCTTTATTTGTTGTGAGTAAAATGCAGGAGAGTTCCCACATTATAATGTTTGTAAGGTATGTAAATCTATGTTAAAACATTACATTTTCAAAAATCAATCAAATTATCAGAATATTATTTTATGCTTTTTGGCAAAATGCTAATTATGCAATAAACATAAGATATCTGTCTATTATAAAAAAAATCTTGGAAGGAGACAAGGCGTGATTTTCTCAGAGAGACACTTTGTGCCAAGAGATTTAACCACTCCTGAAATAAAAGACAAAGTAGATGACAAAGTAGAAGGTTTAGAATTCAAAAACGTTACACATGCAGAGCAGGTTAGAGATAATGGAAGTACGATAATTCAAAAGTCTCAAAAAAAGGATAGTAAAGATTGCGTTAGCGCAAACAAACAGAAATTATTACTCGGTAAAATAACGGAACAGCGAAAAGAGATTGAATATATTGTTTGGATTTAAACTATAAGCTGGAAACATGTAGATCATCTAATTCATGTTGCCATCAGGGAAGAGTAGTGTTTTTTCCCAATGAAAAGGCGTATCCATGAGAATTAAAAGATTTGCTGTTTGGTGAAAGTGAAAATCCCGCGAGAGAAAATTTCAAGCCCCGCGAGACAAGAGCTTATGCAAAGAGATTTGAAGAAGTCCTGCCCACATAACCACGTACACGGTTCAATCATTTCTCATTTGTGTAAATGCTCTTGTCAGACACAGTTCGTGTAGAGAGAAAGAAATGATATTCACTAAAGTGCAGTTATACGTTGCAATGTCACGATGTAATTCCAAACACGGAATCAAATTTCAAAGCGATATAAATGAAAAGGTAAAAGCGAAAAGAGATGGAATATATGGACATAGGTGATATGACAGACGTATGTAGATATTGTTTGGCTTTAAACTTTAAGTTGGAGACTTGCAGATCATCTAATTTGTGTTGCCATCAGGAAAAAGTAGTGTTTCTTCCAAATGAAGGGGCCTACCCGCGAAAATTTAAAGTTTTGCTGTTTGGTGAAAGTGAAATCCACATATGCAAGCGAAAGAGACACGAATTTGCTTGCGTGAAGTGCGGGTGGGGAAGTGCTTTGGGTTGGTGAGCAAAGCGAGCAGGGGGCAAAGACCCCTAGTACATACAAAAATAAAAACTTTAAACTTAAATGAAGTAATTGAAAAACAAAGAATAACACAATAAAAAGAATAAAAGCATACAGAAAATAATATCACAAAAGACTGAATCAAGTAATTCAACAAAAGAATCAGGAAAAAGCTTATGGAGTACTATTAAGGGCAAGACTCATTTTGAACAGTACATACACATTTCTCTGAAGTGTTACGGCACTGAACACACTGTATATAGTGCATGAATTAAATACCTATTTGTATAGACTGTGCTCTGTAGCAAAAGTATTTTCAGTATACAGTGTATGTATTTCAGTACAGAGTGTATGTACTATTAAAAATAAAATAAGTCCCAAATGGCACCGGTAACAAACGAAAAAGAGAGAGAACATAAAGGGTTGGGGCACCAAAGAATTCCTTGTATAATTAATGACAAAAGAATACAATAAGGTAGAAAATAAATAGGATAAATGCCTTCCCAGATGTGAGCCTATCAATGACTGCTCAAGATGGTGAAAGAGCTGGTTTTCAATGCTCCAGTGCAGGATGAGGAGGCCAGTTAAAGAAAGTGATGTCATGGGTAGTTTGGCTGTTAATCTTTCAATCTGCAGAGAGAGAAAAAATAAAGGCATCTGACAACAGTGCCAACTTCTGATTTGGAGGGCAACTACAACCAAAAGAGTCCTTATACTGTCCTCCACGTGCATGCGTGTGACACACCTTATAATAATCAGCTAATATCCCTGGAACCTCATATTGTCATGTCAAATATTTAAGAAATCACTGATTGGCTGAAAATATAATATATTTAGAAGTTTGTACCAAAACAGAAGTCCCATTTATTGTTTTCTGAAATGAAACAATGTGTCTTAACATAAAGAACAGTAGAATATGCTATCATTTGCAAAAAAATATGATTGCAGCATTGAAGGTGAATCTTGATTCTTCCTTTAGCACTGGATTCACAAAATGTACTTATAGGATATCACAGCTGGTTTAAGACTGGTTGTTAAATTAGAAATTCTCATATAGGAGGTAATATCTATCTAGTGATAATTGGTAGCCTTAATTCAATGAACTTACTTAGCCTTCTGGAACAATGAAGAGATAAATATGATATTTGTGTGTAATAAAATCTAAGCAAATGTGGCCTATTTAAGCAGATAGCATGATTTGTCTGCATCCTTGAAATATAGGTTAGAAAAATATTTCATTTTAACACTTCTGCTGCTAAGGGAAAGGTGCCTTTAGCTTAATCCAAAACACGCAGTTGAATGAACTGAAAAGAATGAACAGCTGCCTCTGCACTTCAAAAGGAAAAGCTGAAAATGAAGTCCAGTACACTAATTTCTGATGTGGACCTTGTTTCCACAAAAGTAAAAGCAATACTCCAGAAGAAAAGTGCCATTGATATGTAATACAACAACAAGAACATTTGTTCCAACAAATTATATGTCACTTAGTTTAATTGGTTGATTTTCTTTGTGATCAATAGTGGTACCGCACTATTAGTTAAAGTATGTGCACATCAACCTAGGACAAAGCCTACACATTCTCTGTGAAGGACAAGTTAAGCTGTAGCATGCAACTACTGAAGTGGAGGGCCAGGTCAGGATTAATTTAGAGTGATCACCTCTGGAAATGGCATTTCCAGGATGCCAAATTCTAATTGTTGACCTCAGAATATATTATTTACAGATACTGTATATGAATTCTATCTGAGATGTGTTTACCATTTTTGTTCACTGCATTGTTTTCGCTTGCATACATGCTTACAATATGGCTCTGTTTTAGTTTGCTCTCCTACGAAGTACAAGCATTACCAAGTTAAAGTGTTAGAAAGCCCTGCCCAGTTAAGCACCTAACAATGGACATAAAACACATAAACACACACACACACACACAAAAAAAAAAAAATAGGAGCAATACGGTTTGAGTTAAATGCAGATGCATGCATATAAGGTATAAAGAAGACTGGGAGGCATGGCCAGTGCTATAGCTAGAGATGTGAACAATCAGAAACAAACTGCATGGCAAAGGTCTTTTGAATAATTGCACCTGAATTATTTGAAAAGTTTCAGTTTTTAATGTGTTCAAACTTTTCAGTATCTTGCTTTTACTTTAAATTGTGCACACTCAATTATCTAATCCAAGCTGATCACTCTCCATTTATCTTTGGTTTCGTGTCCCCTCCAGGGGCACTACAATAATTCTTTATTGTGTCTTTGACCAGAATATTGTACTGATGCATAGGCTCTCTTCCCAGAGGGGTACCAATACCCCCTTCTTTGCACAATGTTTCATCCAGTTGATTTTTTCCGTTGTTTGCTCACCTACTGTAAATTTTAAATGTCTCTTTTCATTGATCATGTTTCTGAACCATTACCCATGACAGTGACTAACATTGATGAATGGTGTTAGTGATTGTTGTTGATATGGCAGGGTCCTAGGGTGAATATAACAAAATGACTCAAATCCTTGCTCTATCTCTCATATGTTACACTAACGTTTATATCTGTGAGCTCTGGGATCAAGATAGAGTGTCACAAAAAGGAAGCCTGGCCTCTCTGAATATGGCTGCCAAGGGAAATGGTCACATCAGAATGGAAAATAGCAGAGAGAAAGACACAGAGAGAGCAAGCATCTCTGTATCACCCTTAATGTAATGGAATCCTGTGGCTTCTAGGCACACCTTCTTGAGTTAGTGTGTGTGCGTGTGTGTGTGTATGTGTGTGTGTGTGTGTGTGTGGAGGTGTTGGTGGGGTGCGGTGTGAATTAAGCAATTAAACAGCTCCAGCAGAATCAACACCTCCAGTCCAGCTTTGCTCTGTCAGCATTTTCTTCACTTTTACAGGATGCTCAAATGTAGTTTCAAAAACAATAAAGAAAGGATATGCAGGTAATTAAGTCATTAACTGGGACACTCTGATCAATTCTCTCCTTTCCCATCAAAGATGGCTGGAGTAAGAAATTCTTATCAGTTATCACATTTATAAAACTCTGGAGGGAGTTTACTTTCAGAATGCTGTTTCTTTCTTTTAAGTATCAAATGAAAACTTACATAAAATTTTAAAATATGAAATATAACTAAATATGCTCCAGCAGACCCCCGTGACCCTGTATTCGGATTCAGCGGGTTAGAAAATGGATGGATGGATGGATGGATATAACTAAATATTACATTACAACAAACATGACTGCTTATTGACAAATATTCTCTTCTACTGACTTTTACATATCATTCTTAACATAACCCAAGGTGCTTATTTTGGAGAGAACTAATGGAGAAATGTCTAGTTGAGTTTCAGACATCCTAAAACTGGAACCTCTCTGCTAAGGAAGTAAACCTCAACAGAAAATCCAAGTCCCTCCAGTATGGTGGGAGTTCCACATGGAACTATCAACCTCACCCTTGTAAGAACTATCATAGTACAGAATCGATGCAAGTGTCTAAGATGAATGACATAACTTGTGGAACACAACGTGAGGGGAAGGATACATATGGTCATAGATCATAATTTTCCAAAGTCACAAACTCTGAAGTGTAAAGTATATAAAACATTGGTGTATCCAGTTATCACATATGGGTCGGACATATTGTCCCTTAACAGTCGTGGATGAAACACTATGACCTTTTGAAGGAAAGGTCCTGTGTAGAGCTGATAGACCAGTAGGGGAGAGAAGCATTAGAGAATACATTTGTTATGATTTAAACAAAGTTGTTACTTGTTTCTCCATTTTTTTATCTGCAACATTTTAAACTATTAAAGCCTCAGCCCAGTTTCTGGGCCTAGGCAGACCTGAAAGTCTGCCTTTTCAGCTTGGGGCTAGGTAGTGAAGCCTTTCAAATGGACTTAAACAAGAAAAAAACAATGATCTGGGCATTTTCTGTTGCTTTTAGAGACCTGCTCCTTTTTTTTTGTGCTTCTTTGTGGTGGATATCATAAAAACGGTATATAGTAGAACTGAATGAGTTAGTGCAATAGCAATATATTGTCAGATTTATAAAGTCACAGGTGATACAGTTGTTGGGTCATGTTGAAAAATGCAAGGACAGAACCCTAAAAAAGAATTAAAGAAAGGCTTCTCTCTGGAAATTTCATGTGGATGGTTCTCCAGTGGCATTGCTATGAAGAACCAACTTGGCACCTTTATTTTTAAGAGTGAGTCTGCTTGCCTGCAGTATACTCCAGCTAGAGCAGACTGAAAGTGAAATATGTTCTTAATCAAGTCAGCATGTGCTTCTAAATATATAATATATTCAATCATTAGGACTACATAAAACAAAGAACTGTTCAAGTTTAGTGGATTTTTTGGGTCAGCTTGACGAGGAAGTCTGCTTTGCAGAGGCAAATGGTTCAAACATGATCAAGATGTCTGCCGGTTCTTGCTTTATCTGGAAAGGATAACGTCTTACTGTTTCCTGTTCCTTGTCCAACTGCTTATATATGGAACATAGCCAGCATTAAATTAACAAGCAATGTGCTCTTCTCCTCTAGTGCTCGATCACTGTGTAGGCGGGTGAAAGAGCTTGACTCAGAAGCTCTTTGGCAATCCCAGTTGCAGATGAGGAGGTTGAAACATGATGTTCATCACTAATATTTTACTATATATGAAGGCTTAGGGGATTGAGATATTCTGCAATAATAATAATAATAATAATAATATAATGTACATTTATATAGCTTTTTTTCACTATTCAAATGGCTGTTTTACATGTGATTGCAGAACAGGATTTATTTTGGCTATTCAAGCAAGCAGCTAACTGGTCATTGATGCTCTTTTAAAGAGAAAAATAATACATTTTTACTCAAACTTGATTACTGTTTTGCATGACCCTTTGAGTGGCTTGTATATAACAACAAGTTGCCCTACAATAACCTGCAGCCAAGTCCCGGATTGTTTCCTGCCTTGTGCTCAAAGCTGCCACGGAAAGCACTGGCCTCCTGTGACCTTGAATTGGCTTAAGTAGTTTTCACATTATTATGTTATGTACTGTGTAACAATGGATGTTGTGCCCATTAAGCCTTTTACACAGCCACACGCCTTTTTGGAAGAATTTATCTATTAACCACACAAAGCAGCTTAATGTCCTGAACTGTCTAATTTAGTTTATAAAACATCTGTTCTTATGTCTTGGATAACTAAACAGTGTTTTAGCGATGTGTTTTTTAAATGGTTATTGGAACACATGATGTCTCATCCACATCCTTGTCAAATGCTAAAACAACATTGCCTTTCATGAAAATATTTGTTGATTACCTTAATGTTTAACTAAACCTTAAATGTATACATACTTATGTCCTGCTCCAATGGCAGGAGCTCTAGAACTCCTTTCAATTTCTATTCTTGTGCTTTCCTTGTAGTAACAGCCCTGATGCTTATATGGCGGCCTGCTTCTTTTACCTATTCAACACCACTAAAGCAGGAGAATGTATTTAAAACTGGTCACTGATATTTGAGTTTCTCTGTTCATTTTAGCCTTATTTCACAAGTAACACTGGTCTGCACCTAAATCTTCCATAAATAATAAGTCATAAATCTCTGTCAGTGTTTTATTCTTTCGTTTCTTCAAACACTTTATGTGGTGTATGTATATTCTCAGGAATTCCATTCAATAGTCTATGTAGATGAACTATAGGTGTGTTGAATCCATTTTTGAAATTGCAGTTTCTTTACCAAAAACAATTTTCGTGAGATGTCTGATTTAGTGAAAAAAATAATGTATTGAAAAACATTGTTGATTTTTCTACAAATAAGTTACTATTTTCCCTGTTCAGAATATTATTTGAAGTATAGTTTGAGCTGAACAAATGGCCATCTTCCTGGTTCTTAAGATTAGGTACGGTAGAAATAGCCCAAAATCAAGTATTTGCTCCACTTATTTTCCTCTCAAACAATTTTTTGTCCTCTCTCTTCATATTCTTTCAAAATGGCTAGAGATTTACGGTCTATGTAGAAAGACAGCAAGATGCATTTTTATTTTCCAGAACAGAGAAAGTGGCTGTTTAAATGTTTTTTACAGAAATACACAAGTTCAGTTTCATCCATCCATTGTCCTGACCATGCCTCATGCATAACGCCGTGCGTAGAATTCACACTATAACATGACGTAAGCACAAAAGCTGAAATGTGCTAACGCACAGAAAAATCCAGATGCAGGAATCTGTGCGTTCACCAACTTCCGTGTTCTTCCGCTACATAAATTCCCGGTCAGCGTGAAAAGTAATGCTCGTGCACGCGCGTGCTGTCCTGCCCAAGCTCCTCCCAGATTTACACCTCTTTGAATATGCAACTCAATATAAATAGCCCTTAAGCTCAGCGTTCTGTGAAAAGACAATGGGAAAAGCATGGGGGGAAATATAAGAATTTAAGCATATACCAAGTGAATGCAAAGGAAAAACATACTATTTTTTGATTTAAACAGTGGTATAATCAACAAAAGGAAGTTGATTGAGTGACATAGCGTGTCGGAGAAACTTGAAAGCTCACATTCACAAAATCGCACAGTGCCGGAAATAAAAAAGAAGTCGCATATCAAAGTCGCCGTGAAAAGGCGAGTTGTAGCCCACCGTCTGAGTGTCATATGAAAGCTTATTAGGGTACAGACAAAAAAAATAGGCACACAGTGGGAAAAAAGCACAAAACGTCAACTTTAATCTCGAAAATTCCACTTTAATCACGTAGTTAATTTTGTCATTAAAGTAGAACATCAAAAAACTTCATTTTTAAATTGTTTAGTTTACTAGTTTCTCAAATCCCATCGTAACTAAAGTAGCATGTTAAATGCTTTGTTTTGCATTTGATATTCTATGTGCTCTATGTGTATGAATCATTATGTGCTTCCGTTCTTTCTCTTTCTCTGACAGGACACAGCATCCATTACATTCAGCTCTCTGAATAATTAAAATACTGAGATGTATACCTTATATCATTTTCATGATAATTGGAATGAAAGCATGTTATTAAACATGGGAACACGATGGCACAGTGATGGTTCATGTCTCACACAAGACGCTGCTGCGCCATGCACGACCTTAGATGAAGTAATTTATTGTAGCAGTACTGTCTCTTTCAAACGTACTAACCTCCAATTCCTGTCGTTACTTTTCTTTCCCCAAATACCCAATCGCCACACAATCAGCTCTGTAATAGACGTTAAGCCATCTGTAAGCTTACAATTCTTCAAAACTTTAAAGGAACATTGAAATATCTTCATAGTATGTGTTTAATTACAAAGTATTCTGTCTATCCTTCTAGTGTCGCACCAGCCTCAGTAAATATACAGCGCAAGGCAGGAACAATATGTGAACTTGCTAGTGCTGTGGCACCGTGTCCTCACATGTTTAATTAATAACAGAGGGGTGAAGTGAGAGTAATATGGCAAAAGATGATCTGCTGTGGCAACCCCTAACAGGAGCAGCTGAAAGAAGATGAAGAGGAAGGTGGTGCAGTGAGAGTAACAATGCTAAAGCAGTTATGGTATTTGGAATACTATGGCTATTCCCTGGACCATTATATTGTTACAGGTTAATTACAATTAGATGCATTACACTAATAACAATATGCGGTCAATTTCAGAGAATTTATAAAGCTGTGTCAGGAAAAGAAAGAATAACCATACAGGAACAGTATCACTGCTTTGACGCTGGGTACCACCAGTCTGCAAAACCGAGCGGAGAACTTGCGTACGACAAGGTATGAGGTATCGTGGAAATGTGCGTGGCTTTACGCCAAGTGTAGGTTTTATACATTGCGATTTGAACGTGGAAACATTCTTATGCAACATTTCTGTGCGTACGCAACGTTTATACATGAGGCCCCAGGTGACAGATAAGCAAATGGGAAAAGAGAATATGAGCATTCTGTAATGGACAAGTGGAGAGCTTCCACCAGGACATTGCTCAAATGGAGAGATGTTATAGTGGAAAGTGGAGTGAGTCATGAATGTAGACAATGACTAAATTTAAATTGTATTCGTTGCTGTTGGTCATTCATTTTCAAACAGTGAATCCAGGCCATTGGCTAGAGCCTATGCTAGCATTGGGCAAAAACAAATGGAGCCCAAGTCAGAGGAGAGCAAACACACTCAGAGACAATTTGCTCACCTAAATGTGCTTGGACAATGAGATGAAACCAGAGTGAAGAAACCTACATAAAGTGGAGAGCATGCTGACTGCACATACCCAGGTCTCTGTTGGCAGCAGTCATTCCACCAGTGAATGCTGATTTATGTTGATTTGTAAACAAAATCTATTAAAGTGACTACATTTTGTAAGCAAGTTTAAATAATACTACAGTTATTCTTTCTTTTCAAAATGCTTTTTTTCAGAGCCCCTTCATTCAGTAAAAATCTATGTGATTTGCATTTAAGCCATCTTTCTACACTTTCCAAGTACATTCTGTGCTGCTACGTCTTGAGCAGAGCCGACTTTGGAAAATAAGATTATGTTTCACAAACAAACACTGCAACCAGTTAGGAGTGAATTGATTTTAGAGATTTACAGTGGTGTGAAAAACTATTTACCTACCTTTCTGATTTCTTATTCTTTTGCATGTTTGTCACACAAAATGTTTCTGATCATCAAACACATTTAACCATTAGTCAAATATAACACAACTAAACACAAAATGCAGTTTTTAAATTATGGTTTTTATTATTTGGGAGAAAAAAAAATCCAAACCTATATGGCCCTGTGTGAAAAAGTAATTGCCCCCTGAACCTAATAACTGGTTGGGCCACCCTTAGCAGCAATAACTGCAATCAAGTGTTTGTGATAACTTGCAATGAGTCTTTACAGCGCTCTGGAGGAATTTTGGCCCACTCATCTTTGCAGAATTGTTGTAATTCTGCTTTATTTGAGGGTTTTCTAGCATGAACCGCCTTTTTAAGGTCATGCCATAGCATCTCAATTGGATTCAGGTCAGGACTTTGACTAGGCCACTCCAAAGTCTTCATTTTGTTTTTCTTCAGCCATTCAGAGGTGGATTTGCTGGTGTGTTTTGGGTCATTGTTCTGTTGCAGCACCCAAGATCGCTTCAGCTTGAGTTGACGAACAGATGGCCGGACATTCTCCTTCAGGATTTTTTGGTAGACAGTAGAATTCATGGTTCCATCTATCACAGCAAGCCTTCCAGGTCCTGAAGCAGCAAAACAACCCCAGACCATCACACTACCACCACCATATTTTACTGTTGGTATGATGTTCTTTTTTTGAAATGCTATGTTCCTTTTACGCCAGATGTAACTGGACATTTGCCTTCCAAAAAGTTCAACTTTTGTCTCATCAGTCCACAAGGTATTTTCCCAAAAGTCTTGGCAATCATTGAGATGTTTCTTAGCAAAATTGAGACGAGCCCTAAAGTTCTTTTTGCTTAACAGTGGTTTGCGTCTTGGAAATCTGCCATGCAGGCCGTTTTTGCCCAGTCTCTTTCTAATGGTGGAGTCATGAACACTGACCTTAATTGAGGCAAGTGAGGCCTGCAGTTCTTTAGACGTTGTCCTGGGGTCTTTTGTGACCTCTCGGATGAGTCGTCTCTGCGCTCTTGGGGTAATTTTGGTCGGCCGGCCACTCCTGGGAAGGTTCACCACTGTTCCATGTTTTTGCCATTTGTGGATAATGGCTCTCACTGTGGTTCGCTGGAGTCCCAAAGCTTTAGAAATGGCTTTATAACCTTTACCAGACTGATAGATCTCAATTACTTCTGTTCTCATTTGTTCCTGAATTTCTTTGGATCTTGGCATGATGTCTAGCTTTTGAGGTGCTTTTGGTCTACTTCTCTATGTCAGGCAGCTCCTATTTAAGTAATTTCTTGATTGAAACAGGTGTGGCAGTAATCAGGCCTGGGGGTGGCTACGGAAATTGAACTCAGGTGTGATACACCACAGTTAGGTTATTTTATAACAAGGGGGCAATTACTTTTTCACACAGGGACATGTAGGTTTGGATTTTTTTTCTCCCTAAATAATAAAAAGCATCATTTAAAAACTGCATTTTGTGTTTACTTGTGTTATATTTGACTAATGGTTAAATGTGTTTGATGATCAGAAACATCTTGTGTGACAAACATGCAAAAGAATAAGAAATCAGGAAGGGGGCAAATAGTTTTTCACACCACTGCATATTCAACACCCTCAAATCTATAAGCAATACCTAGTATTTTTAGCAGGAGTGAAAAATAAATTGCAGACCATTGTAATGTGTGCCCAGATTATAATATTTAGGAAATAATAGTTGTGGTCTATTAACTTTTCTGTCCATCCATCCATAAACCCAGTTCATAACATAATATAAAATTCTCAAGCCTGATTAATTTCTATCATGCTCAAGGAGGCTGGAGCTTATCCTGGCAGTTTAGTCAACATGAATGAAATAGACAATGACTAAATTTAAATTGTATTCTGTTGCTGTATACGTAATATATGTCATGTCATTTTCAAACTCACTTAATCCAGGCCATTGGCTAGAGCCTATCCCAGCTAGCATTGGGCAAAAACAAACTCTGGAGAGCCCACCAGTCCATCAGAGGCCGAACGCACACACCAAACACACTCTAGAGCCAATTTAGCGTCACCAATTCACCTAACTTGCATGTGCTTGGACAATGAGATGAAACCAGAGCACCCGGAAGAAACCTACATAAAGACAAAGGGAGAGCATGCTGACTGCACACAGGGAGGACCTAGGATGTGAACCCAGGTCTCCTTATTGTGTGGCAGCAGTGCTACCTCTGTGCCACCATGTAGTATATGCTGATTTATGTGCTGATATATTTCAATAAACAAAATCTATTAAAGTACTATGATGTAAAAGCACGTCAAATACTACAGTTGTTGCTCTTTTCAAACTGCTGTATTGTACAGAGCCCCCTCGACAGTACAGTAATCAAATCTATGCAAATGATTTGCATTTAAGCCATCTTTCTACACTTTCCAAGTACATTCTGTGCTGCTACGTCTTGAGCAGAGCCGAGAAAACCAGCTGATCCTGATTTTGACAGACTTCAAGCTGGCTTTGATTTTAGGATTCAGGGCCATTATATTTAGAGAATATAAGATAGTGCTTTGGAAAATAAGATTATGTTTCACAAACAAACACTGCAACCAGTTAGGAGTGAATTGATTTTAGAGATTCGAAAGCAGGCAGTATGTTTTGCTGATTTATGGTGTTTTTATGTCTGCACAGTAAGCACAAGGCCAGCAATAGGAGAACAAATATGTAAACATAGTCTCAGTTTCAGTAACACTACCATACATTCTCAAAATGCATGAAAGGCTTTATTCCTAAAACTGCTGTCTGCCTCAAGACACTTAAAGTTGTAGGACTGGGTGGAGAAAAAAAAAGAGCGGTGTGCCTGTTCGCATACCAGAAGCAATGTGCTGGCAATGAAGTGCACACCATTTAGTCAAAGGCAAACAGGTAGACAGATTCAAATGTTTCAGATTTATTGACTATACTATATGAGGAACCTCTGAAGTAAAAGGCTTTAGGGTCATCCTGAAATTAGAACCACACTAGATTTGAATATGTTTTTTTGTGATTAGATGCTTCCAAAATGTTAACATTTGTCTCAGTAATGTTTAATCTCATTTTTTCTTCTTTTTCTTTGATGGGTAGACTAAGCTGATCAGACCAAACCATCATAATCCTAAAAGCTGCCTTTTCTATTTTAGAAATATAACCATTTCATCAGCTGGGTCTCTTTCTGGATTTTCTCCTATTGGGCTGTTCCTCAAACATTTCCTAAGGTAGGCCCATCCTCAGCAGACATCCTCACTGTAAGCCCAAACAAGTTCAACTGTCTCTTCCTGATATGGGATTGCATCGGTCCTGCTTTTAAGCCTCTCACTTTGAATCTGATTTGGACTGTTTGTTCCTGTGACCATATTCTTTTGATCATTATCTGGTGCTTTTGATCATAGGGTAGAAGGTAGGTGTATAGTAATTGGTAAAGACTTGGCTCTTAGTTCACCACTCCCATGCATTAGTCAGTTTCACATTTGTCCTCATCAGTACTTCCTTCAATTCAGGCTCTCCCACGTAGGCAGCGCACTTGTCCCCCTTATAAGAAATGGGGACCACCAACCCCAACATCCTAGCCTTCCACTCTCAAGGCAGTGTAAAATAGTTTTTTCAGTATTTCTGCCTGGATTACCCATCCCTGCATCCTTCCAGCTACAGAATGTTTTAAATTCTTCTTCACCCAAATGGAAGCAATATTTCAGTACTGTTCCTGAACTGCCTATTGTGCTGTTGAGATTCAAAATTTAAGCAACCACACTGGATAACAAAATTAGTCTCTTACAGGGAAAGAGGAGAAATATACTTCAGACACTAGCAGAAGACACCCTAGTATGAATACCAACTTACAAATAGCTGCATTGTGTGTTTCCGGGTTTGCAGAATGATGAGGTAAAGTGGCATTCCACATGTGTTCAATTGTTTATGTGAAGAATTAGTCACAAGACAGACGTGAATGGTCCGCAAAAAAAGGGTTATCGCATTTAGCCTTGCCAAAGGGCATAGTGTACAGGAAATTCTTTAATTTACAGTTGTGTTCAGTGCTCCTTTCAGTAATGGAGAACATAGAAGTCAACCACTAATAATCAGCAGAACTTCAGTCAAACGATGGTCTTCGCAGATATGAACCGTCTCATTGTGTCATTCGCTAGAATACCAAACCACTTTACCAAGCAAGTAAGGACTGCTGCAGACAGTCTGTGCTGGCCCACAAAATGCAATTTCTGAATGAACACTCATGAGGAAACTGAAATCCATGGGTATCTGGAAAAAAGTACCACGGATCAGGCCCTTGCTAACAGCTACACAGAGCTGCGCTGTTACAGTGGGTGTGGTGCCACAAATGCCGGTTTTCTGATGCCTGAAAACATATTATCTGGTCTGATGAGCAACATTTCTACTTACATTGTAAACTACATGAAGACTGTGTTCAAGGTGTTTTTCAAGCTGGAGGCAGCTCTCTGATGGTCTGGGGGATATCGCAGTTACTAGGAAATGGGTTTTTATGTTGAGGTGATGATGCACTTGAACCATAAGGGCTGCATTGAGCTTCCAGATGACCATGTGTTTCCTTTTGTGTTTCATAACACAGAATGACTACCCAAGTCTTCCAAGGCAACAATTGTCAAGAAGAATATTCTGAAGCATTATTGCATCTCGGGCGGCACGGTGGCGCAGTGGTAGCGCTGCTGCCTCGCAGTTAGGAGACCCGGGTTCGCCTCCCAGGTCCTCCCTGCGTGGAGTTTGCATGTTCTCCCCGTGTCTGCGTGGGTTTCCTCCGGGCGCTCCGGTTTCCTCCCACAGTCCAAAGACATGCCAGTTAGGTGGATTGGCGATTCTAAATTGGCCCTAGTGAGGTGTATGTGTGTGTCCTGCAGTGGGTTGGCACCCTGCCCAGGATTGGTTCCTGCCTTGTGCCCTGGGATTGGCTCCAGTAGAACCCTGTGTTCGGATTCAGCAGGATGGATGGATGGACATTCCTATAGAAAATCTGTAGGACTACTTGAAGCAACAACTGAAACACTGAGCATTCAGGCCACAATTGTGGGATTTGGTGCTGGGAGAGTGGATGAAAGTCGAAGTTGTTTACATCTGCAAATTAGTGGTGTCAATGCACAGACAGAATTGATTCTGTACTATTAGATAAGATTTACTCAGGGTTATTTTTTGTCTGGTGAGCTTATTAGGTACTCCAATGTTCTTCCCATATTCCCAAAAAATTGGATGTTGGTGTAACTGACAACTCTAAATTGGTCCAGTACAAGTGTGAGTTTGTGCAGAGTGGGCCCTGTTATGGACTAGTGTCCTGCTCATAGCTGGCTCCTGCCTTCTGCCAAGTACTACCATGATGGGCCCTGGCTCTCCCATTGACCCTTACTTGGATTAGGTTGTGTTATGTTGGAACACTCTTGAATAAAACCTATTTCTGTCTAGCAACAAATAGAAAAGTGTTATTTTGTTGGTTTTGTTTATGTAATCTACAAATTACCCTCACATTAGGAGTAATATTTGTGGAAGATAACATCAGTGATGAAGAAAGCTAAAGCAGAATAAAGAAACCATACCTTGGTCTCTTATAAAATCACAATACCCCTCTTAACAATTAAAAGGCACCAGTACATCTGCTGGGGAGATATCTTTCTGCATTAAATCATCCCAAGTAATAATCATCAGCTTCAACTAGAGTCTATTAAATACAATATAATGCATATAATGAGGAAAACAGACACAATAACATTGCAAGAGATACAGTGGTTGGGCAAACAAGCTAACTTCAGAACAACATAAAGGAGAAACAGTCATGGAGCATATAGTGGAAGCCAGCATTTTGCCATTTGTCAGCTGACAATGAACAACAGTGCCCTCTGCATACTTCAGAAGGACATGTGCATAGTAAAAATGATCCCAGCATCCTCAGTAAACACTGTAATGTGATCTCTGACATATACTATGCAAAATGTTTTTGAGCAGTCATGTGATGCTGACTCCCAACTTGTGCCTTACTACACAATATATGGACACAAAGTAAAGCCACAGACAACTGAGAGATCTGAGTACTACAAGGTTGTAGGTAGAACAACATTATTAAAAGACAAATAAACTTTTAAAGTTGACTGTTTTTAGTACCTAATTTTTAGTTTATTTCTTCTTTACTTTCAACAAAAACATTAAAAATTTCCAAAATACTGTAATACTCAGATTATATGAATTGAAGACACTCATGAGGGATTTATAGACCACCTATTAGTAACTGCTGAGAGTTATACACATGAACTGCAGTATCATGTTTATGTACCTTGTCACGCACATGCGAGTAAGAGGACATTGTATAGACCAAACAAAGGTAATTCCACACCAGGCCAGGGGGTAGCGGGGTCCACTAAACCTTTTCCTGTTATCTTTGCAGACCAGCTGTCAGCTCAAGACGCCATTTCCGGTCTCTATGCCTAAGATGATGTCACTTCCAGTCCCTGGGGATGGGGTTTGGGGGGGTGGATTCGGGTAAGGGGGGATTGGTTTGGTGTGGCGTTAGTAGGCGGATGTCACTTCCGGTTCCGGTGCCAAGGCTGACGTCACTTCTGGTTCCAACGCCTAAGATGATGTCACTTACGGTTCCAACACCTGCAGTGAACTCAGAAGAAGATCACTTCCAGTTCCATTACGTCACTTCCGGTCTTGTCAGTTAAAACCACCATCTTCTTATACCTCAGGCAGTTCGTCTAGACTCCATCAGAGATACTTCTGTCTACAAAAAACAAACCCATTGCAGCCAGGGATTTAATTACTTTCACAAATTGTTCTAAACAAGACAGGGACCTAATCCAGGTCATCAGAATTCTCTATAGTATCACACAATTTGATTACACAGAATAGTGAAGCAAGAAATTGAGGGTGTTTCCGGAAATTGAAGAGGTAGGATATTCAAAATAAAAACTGGAAAACACTTCACACAATGGGAGGTTGGCATATTATTAAGTGAACGTGCAGGTAAGTAACTTAAAGTTGTAACCGCATCACAAGAAACTAAATAACAAAGCCAGAGGTGTGAAACAGGAATCATAATATCATAGCAGATATGAAAAAGAGCAAGACATTAAATAAATTGGTGTATTTAGGGAGAGAAGAAAAGTTGTAACAAAATAGCTTTTAATTAAGCATAGAAACAGAAAGCAAATTCTTTAAGGTTGAATCCATAAATTTGAATAATCAGAAAGTGATGACACTGACCTTCATAGTTCCACAGTATTGACATCATGTGTCACACACTCATGGTCATCCTGCATAGCAATCAACTGGCAACCAAGACAGCACAAGTCAGAAAATGGTGGTGCCCACAACAAACACAAATGGTATGACGAAAGAGCATAACTTGTGTTAAACAATGTTAAAAACATACTTTATCCACAAAACAAATGTAGCTAGTAGATTTCTTCACCTCTAAGACCCACACAACATTGTCTCAGAAATTTGTAATGGACAAAAAAAACTACTGAATAAAAACTCTGAATTACCATAAGCCACCCTAATTCCTGCTGTTCATAAGAAATGCAATGATTTGCTTCATGAGGTAGAAGTACATAATAAACATAATAAATAAAAATAGATGCATCACATTTTTTTAAATATAAAAATGTGTGCTTCAGATTAAATGTTTAAAGTGTCAATATTCTTAATTGTAACAGGAGAAAAAATCAGAACCACATATTTTCAATCACTGACCTTGAAATACACTTAAAAGATACCCCACATGCCTATGCATGAAATTTGTCATTTTGAATCTTCAGGGAGTGGCCTTTAGAGTGTATGGGCCACTGACAGAGAATCAAATATCAAACATATTACCATATTCATGTTCAGTGTTCTAACTGCTCCCCTGCCTGTACACCCACTAATTAAATTTGCCTTTGTGCTTAGCTCTGATTCCAGACATGTCTCTGAAATTTACGCTACACTGCGTAGTGCAGCAGCTAATCCAATAGCTATTCAAAAAGTCTGGCAGAGGGATTTGTTGTCTGATGTAGAGATTTGTTGGGATACCATTTTTGATGGCATAAAGGCCTCCTCCAGAAATCCAGATTATCAGTATGTGCAATTTAGATTTTTTTTTCTTGGACATATAGCACACAATGTTTGCATTTTTTATAGGTAAGGCTGATTCCCCAGACTGTAATTTCTGCCCATCTAAGATGGCTAGCCTTTCATGCATGACTTTTGGGAATGCCCCAGCTTGGCAGAAATGCAGAATCTTGTTGAGAATGCCGTTACCTCTATTCTGGATATTCAAATACTAGTATCACCACAACTACTGATCTTGCTGGATTACTCCGTTTATCTTTTGTTGATATCTTAGCTACACAAATGGATTATTTCCATCACTTCTATTACTTTAAATCTTCTACTAGTGTGTCACTGGAGAGACCCAGATAGTGTATCCTTTAATCACTGGAAGTTTTTATTTTATAATGTGATGCTTTCAGAAGGCTTAGCCTCTTAATGGGCATCGGACAATAGCATTTAAACCTGTGAGGTTAAGAAAATCAAAAGCCAACTGTGCTGTGTTTAGTTTTTTTTTCCTCTATTATGATTTGCATATTATGAATAATTGGTTGTTTGCTATTACAGATGAGTGGGCATTTTGGGGTTGGGGCCATGGAGCCTTGGGGAGTTTGGGGGGGGCTGGTGTTTATGACCTCTCTAATGTCTAACATTCATAAGTTAATGATTTTTCAAACATAGTTTGTAATTTGTTTTTCTCTGACTTATCTGTAATTTTTTATATGGTACATATTTTCTTGTTTTTATATTGCTGTGTATAATATCTTACTCTCAATAAATAATTGATCTCAGAAAATATTCATGTTCACTGACCTCAAAATAGACACTCCACATAACTTTAATACCAATTCCCATTATATTTTAAATTTTGTGAAAAAGAGCCATTTTGACCCCTCTTTTCCCAATAGGGGTGAACCCCTGGGGTATGCTAATGTGGCATGCACAACTTCAAGTCTTTCTGATTTTTTTTTGCTGAAGATACCTAGTGGTTTACTGTGCATCATAGGTGTGTGATTTCCCGCACAACAAATGACCCTAAAATGGCCTAAAATTAAGGTGTTTCTAGGTCTAGAAGGCCAAAAATAAGGGGATCCCCAAAAAGTTGGATGTCTTGTATAATTAGCCATCAAGACAAGTTGAACAATATGTCATATGTGAATAAGGAGGTGCTGGCAAACTAAATTGAATTTCAGTAATGAACTCAAAAAAATACCATACAAAAGCCAGATAATTATGATGGTGGTTTCAAAAGAATATGGGTAATTATGTTTGTGCAAAATCACGTCAACTTTGAATTTTGGTTTATGTGTTGGCTTTCATGTTTTGGTTTTAGGTGACTTCCTGGTTTTGACTGCAGCCATTTTTGACTCTGAGTTTGTTCTTAATAGCATTAACTTCCTGATGACTATTTCCAAATTGTCAAGTTGTTATTTACTTACTAGGCAGAACACTTGGACTAGATAGTCATTTTTGGCTTGTGGAGTTCTCAGAGTGTTTACTAGGTCTTTATGGTCCTCTGGCCTGTCACTGAAATCAGCTTAAGGACAGAGGCAGACAGGGGTCCGTCTATCATTACTCCCTGAAGACCTCCTTTAACAAGTGATTGTGGATGATGCCTTGTGGTGTCCGGAATCTACAACAACTTCAAGCTACTTGAAGGAAGGTTGTCATTAACAAAAATATAAAAAATATGACTAAAATAAGGGTTTTGTTAAAAAAGAAAACTAATCTGAAATAAAATTGACATGGGTAGAAATGAAAAATCTGTTGTTTCTACTTTATAAATAAATCAGTTGTCGGTGGGGTATTGCTCAATGTTTGCTTCCTTGAAAGGGACACATACAATATTTTGCAATAGTGTACCTCTGAAGCAAAGCTCAATGACCAGTCTTTGAACGAAAACCCTGATTTGTACAGAAAAGCCGTAACATTCACTATGAGATCAAACCCATGAATCAGACAAGAGCCCCAAGACAGTAGTTTGAGATGAAGCTGAAAAAATCTGTAACAATAAAAATATTTCCAAATTTTATGTGAACTGTATCCATAGCAGGAAAATGTGCAAATGCAAATACACACTGGTGTGCAAAGTGTGTTAAATAACGTGGCTGATGGGGCTTTCTGGATTACCCATTACCTTAACCTCAGATCCTCAAATGAGTGTCTCCTTAGAATTCCAAGAACAAAACTTAAAAGAAGTGGTGAGGCGGCCTTCTGCTGCTATGCACCTAAAATCTGGAATAGCCTGCCAATAGGAATTCGCCAGGCTGATACAGTAGAGCACTTTAAAACATTGCTGAAAACACATTACTTTAACATGGCCTTTTTATAACTTCATTTTAATCGTAATTTAACTTAATCCTGATACTCTATATGTTCAATCTCCTCATAATAACTATTCATGGTGGCTCTGAAATCTGTACTGACCCCTACTCTCTTTTCTGTTTCTTTTTCCGGTTGCGCCACCTCCACCTACTCAAAGCTTCATGATGCTCCAACAATGATGGACGGATTAAAAGGCAGAAGTCTACGTGACCATCATCATCATCAAGCCCTTCCGTGAGAACCCGAAATCCAAAGAGGACTGTTTCATTTATGTTAGGTAGAATGCCCAGAGGGGACTGGGCGGTCTCATGGTCTGGAATCCCTACAGATTTTATTTTTTCTCCAGCCGTCTGGAGTTTTTGTTTTTTCTGTCCCCCCTGGCCATTGAACCTTACTCTTATTCGATGATAAAATGTTGATTTATTTTGCTTTTTAATTGTGTCTTTCATTTTTCTAATCTTTAATATGTAAAGCACTTTGAGCTACTGTTTGTATGAAAATGTGCTATATAAATAAATGTTGTTGTTGTTGTTGTTGTTACAAATCAGAATTTGTCCATGTTAGGTTTTTATCAGTTTTTATTAATTTTTTTGAAGGTTACAAAATGTTTTGACTGGTGGTGTAGTATTTGATTTTTTTGCTCAGTTTCTTGTATTGTTTTTGTCTTTTCTGAAAATTAATCTTTTAAGTGCAAATTTGATTTCTGCCTTAATTTCTGATGTTGTTGGATTAAGCTCTGGTGAACTAGATGAATTTGATAAAAAAAATAATGAATAGATTGAAACAGTATTTGTTAAGAAGTGAGATATGTTTTTGGCTGCTAGTCATTTCTGCAATTCTTGTTTTAGACACAATGTCTAGCAAAGTATTTACATTTGAAATTTTAAATCAACATTGAAGGAGTTTACTAATCTAGATGTACTGTATGTATCATGACTGATGGTCTTTATTAATTTTTTTTTCATTTTCTCTGGTCATTTGGTTCAATGTTTCTGCTCATTCAGGGGTTTTCTCTTCAGAGAAGTTGTGTATTATTTCATTTTTGCTTGTGGGTGGAGCGATGTTCGCACAATTGCATGGTTTGTTGCCATGATGATTTTTCCCAGAACCCTTCAGGACTGAGTGAAATTTCAACTAAGTAAATGTATTAAGTTTAGTACAAATGTTACTACTGTATCTGAGGTTAGAAAAAAATATTACTGATCTTTTCTTCAATGTGTTTCTAGTGAAGACTTATTCTTTCTAAATTTTGATTTTGATTTTTGTTTTGTTTCTTGACTAAATAAAAGTTTGCCTTGATTTCCCATTAACGTTCTTGGCATGGCTTTTGTTTTGTCTTTTTGTTTCCTGGACCTTTCTAAAACAGATTTCTGTCTCTTCAAAATTGAACAGTATGCACTAAAAATACCACATTTAATTAAGTATAAAGTTGTTCTTTAACTTCCACCTATTAGCAAAGAACAGTGTGTTATAGTGGAGAGTTGCACAAAACTCAAAAAGGCCTCACAAGCTCAAGACTTTCGCTTTGTGGCTTGTACAGCACAAAAGGAGGCAAAGCTTACAGTATATTACTCAAAAGGGAGTGGGGAATGTTCCAAGTCCTAGCCTAAAACACAGAGATTCTAAATAGTTATTTTATTTGGAAAAATGATTAAAAGGATAAAATTACCCAGGAAGGTTAATGAAAGAGCAAAAAGAAACCAGATCCACAAGACAACACTGTTATCCAATTGCAGAGCAAAAAATATAAAAAAATGCCATAATAATTTACAAAATCTCAAAAAAGAGTCTAAGAAAGGGAAGCTGAACATCAAAGCATGTGCTAATGCGTCAGCAAAGAATGATAGATAGATAGATAGATAGATAGATAGATAGATAGATAGATAGATAGATAGATAGATAGATAGATAGATAGATAGATCCCAAGGGGAAATTCACATTGAATGAGGCTCCCACAGTCCGTTATAAAGGTCCTTAGGTAGAACATGCAGAAAACAGGGCACATAAGATAAAAAATTAGCAAATAACAGTAATATTCAGTAATATAAAGCAACAAACAAGAAAAGCAAAAGTTACTATGAAATAGAGAAAACCCAAACAGGAAGAAAACAAAGGCATATTTAATACTATGCCCTGTGGTGGGCTGGCACCCTACCCAGGGTTTGTTTCCTGCCTTGCGCCCTGTGTTGGCTGGGATTGGCTCCAGCAGACCCCCGTGACCTTGTAGTTAGTATAGAGCGGGTTGGATAATGGATGGATGGATGGATGGATGGATGAATATTTAATAATATACATTACAACAAAA
This sequence comes from Polypterus senegalus, assembly GCF_016835505.1. NCBI lineage: Eukaryota > Metazoa > Chordata > Cladistia > Polypteriformes > Polypteridae > Polypterus > Polypterus senegalus. Next base: position 91,636,167 of record NC_053166.1, on the reverse strand, counting down.
TACAACTCAAAGGCAACAAAAAAATGAATGAAAAGCAGAAGAAACTATGAAAACCTGGCTAAACTACAACACAGTGTATTTGTTCAGCTTAAGTACAGAATAAGTACATTGTTGGTGCTGTAGTGGTTTAAATAAATATATAACTTTAACAAATTTCAGATGCATTCTATAATGCAAATAATCAGAACATAGATTATTATATTGCATAATAATAAGTAGCTTTCTCAGGGAATTGTAACTGAACATTTTTGTTCACAAAACAAAAATATTTGCTTACAACAACCCAGTTCTTAGAGGGAACATTGATCCTGACTGCCTCTCGTTCTTACTATTTAGACATGTGTTGTGTGGCTGTGTCGCCTAACAAGCATTAACGTTACCAGATAGTAAGAAAGATTGCGTTCTTGAACATTGATCACATTTGAGGAGACATTGTCAGTAGTACTTGGCACAGACTAACAATGGCAAGTGCTGTTCGAAGTAGATAATGAGGTTAGTGGAGTACATTTAGAAGGAGAAAGGCATGGTAAATTAAACAAGACACCAAAATTTAATCTGTAAAATGTCTATAAAGAGGTTGGGAACTGTACGAGAATGAAAAAATACAAAGAAGGTCAAAAAACTTGTGACTGGAGGTTAGAGTTATATGGGCTGGTCCTTATGTAAAAAGCAAAATGGATTGCATTTCTTGCCATGCCCTACTAAGACAGGATGGTGTCTTTCAGAACTACTCACATAATAGTAAATACTGTAAGTCAAAAGTTGATGGCATGCATCTGGTGGGCCTGAATTCAAATGGTGGATTCCATGTGACTTTCATATGATAGCTTAGGGTGAAAAGATTACATGTCACAGTTCCCACAGTCTCTGGAAACAGTAAAAGGAGGATTGAGAACTCTAGTCTTTTCAGCTCTCCTCACATACACAAATTGGAAGTACTAGTCTCAGCCAGTAAGGGAGAGTCCAACATGGTCCACTGAGGTACCAGAAGAAACTGAGGGACCTCATGTTGTGACAAAAGTTTTATTATCTTTATTAAAATAAAGATTCACCCAAACTGTGAATGTCTGGATTCATACATCTACTCTGGAGGCCTGTTTCTTGATTTGCAGTGCGCCCTCTTGTGGTTACATATAATTATAAACACTCTTTGTTCCACACAGACAACATGGTCTGACACCTAGACAATGTCTCTGTTTTATTTGACCCAGTACAATATTGTGCAATCCAAAATCTCTGGTATTATAAATGAAATAGTCAACAACATTACACCTACAGAAATATAGAGGTTATCTTATGCCACATGTCTAAGTGATTCAATGAGTCTGGCCACTGCTGTTCAATCTGCTTTTCTCGTCAGAACTCTGTTGTCTATAGTTGTCCTGCTAAATATTTTATTCATTCCTCATATTCTTTCACTGCCCTTTGTTAGTTCATTATTTATGAAGGGAAGCATTAGGAAGGGCATCTTTGAAGTTCTTGTTAAATGGGTACCTTTTATGAATGAAAAGGGATTAAGCAACGCTTTAGAAAGAATTTTGACTGTGTTGTTTTCATTCTTTAGATGATCACATTGAGACTCTGAATTTGCTGCAGTCTAACAAATAAAAATAAAACAAAAAACTATAATAGACTAAGCATGAGCAGATTGAACTTATGTCTCTTTTAAAAGAAGCATCCCAAACAGTATTCAGCAGTAGGTTTCATGCTGACTACTGATTTAGAAACCAAGTGGATCCATTTATCCAACAGTCCAGTTTTTGGAACAGTTTCTCCATTTTCCATACCATCTTCAAAGGGGTGCCACTCCATCACAGGACATTTTTACACACATATTTATTTGGCATATAGGATTGCCAGATAGCCTCGCAAACACAAATGTTTGGAAAATTGGAGAATTCCAGGCCACATAAAGGAAAACTTGAAACAAATAGCAAGTACAGTCTAGAGGTTGAGATTCTTCTTGAGTTGTAAGGCAAAGTAGGAAGAAGGGAAAGTCCACTATGATGCTGGTGGAAACTAAGAGTAATTGGAGTTTGGGAAGAATCAGGAAGGTTGTGCTCACAGAATGATTTTATTAAATGGCTACTCCAGTCTCCTTTAAAAAAACATGGTGATTTCAAGTTGGATAAAGGGCTACTGTAGTGGCTAGCAATCAGTTGTTTGATGGAATGAAAGCCAGAAAGAGGAGTGAAAGGTGAAAAGAGACACCAGAAAGATAGTGGAGAAAAAGTACCATAGATAGGCAAGAGGACCTACCAGGCCGACAGAGCATGGAAAGTTTTTAGGACAGTGGTGACAGATGTCTGGTCACACTTACAGGTAATCTAACCTAGACACCATTAAAATATTTGACTACGCCACCCAGTTTTATTAAGAAATTTACTGATAATAGCACACAGGTTTCCTTAAATTGGGTGGTGAGTAAACACACAATGAATGACAACAGTAATTTCAGGAAAAGCAACAGTAACTTCTATTATACAAGACAATATAAAGTACATTAAAAAGATAAACAAACATAAAAAAATCTAACAATATCAGGAACAAAATTCCTTTTGTAGAAAGGAAAACACAGTCCACACTCTAAAAGTCTGTTAAAAACAAGCATTGGAGGATACAACCTTTAGTGGTGCAGAGTCCAGTTTGTGCATGCACTGTTACCCCAACAATTAATCATCCAACTGTCCACCGATGCACTCTGTTCACCGGACACTCATTTCCCAACAGAAGTTTTGTCAAATCGTGGAATCCCTCTCAGCATCTTCTCGTCGTTCTTTTTCTCCACTCTGGGCTCCTTGTGTTGCTGTGATCTAGGCACGCCTCACTTCTCGTCCGCCAGCTTTGCTCGACCCTGTCATGCAGCTTCCCTTCTCGCTGGACCCACAACCGTCTTCTTGTGGAGCTGTCTCTTCCTCCCTCGGGGTAAGTATTGCCGTCCATGTCCGTCACGTCGCACCACCACGTACCCCAGTGTGCCAGCGAGCACCTGTGCTCTCTGCGAGTATCTTGGCAGCGTTCTCAGTGGACTGTCCCTACTCTGCCTTCTCTTGCCCAGAAGTTTAAATCTCCTTCCATCCCTGCCGTTGTCAGTCCTGGACAATCAGTTTAAACAATGGCCTGTCTAAATTTCCTGGGTTTAACAATTAATGAAAACACAAGTTAACAAAATGTATTTTTACCAACCATAAATGAGTACAGATCTGCTGATTAGAAACCAATATTGTCAGACATGTAATCTCCAAGTCAGGTAAATATAAGCATCCTCCAAGGAAGGAGCAGGTCCGTTATCACAACTTTGTATTGTTTGTATACTCAACCAGCCAAAACTTCAAATCGGTGACTTCTTTGCAAGCGAACCCAGGTCTCCTTACAGCAAGGCAGCAATGCCACCACTGCACCACTGTGCCGCCAACAGTAGTTACATTTATTTTAAAACAATCATTTTCCTTACATTAAAAATGGTTGTCCTTTGTGATTTTTTTATTGTAATTTTGTGTATTCTATATGTGTTAGTGTATTTATTAGTGTACATGTTATATGATTTTTTTCTCTTTTCATTTAAATGCACTAACCTAAAAATTGTTTTTTTTAATTTCTTATGTCAATTTTTGCCTTTTTTTAAGTTTATTTATTTATTATTCTGCGGTGCATGGAATTTGACTTTGCTTTTAGATTTTGTACTGAGATAGTTTCCTTTTGGGTTTTACTTTCAGATAAACGTTTGCTTTGTTTTTTATTTAAATTTTTTTGTGTAATTGCTAAATAAATCTTTAAATATTAAGAAACTTTGTTGCTGTCATTTATAGAAGACGAGGGGTTTCCATGGTTCACCTCTGTCAGAGTTCTGCAGCCTTTAACCCTTTTATGATGTGTGCAGTTTGGAAAGCCTGTTTCTTGACTTTGTTGGAGACTTAATACATAGATTTTGGGGGTAAAGCCTCATTTTCAATATCTCAAGCCAAGTACTTTGAAACACATGCAACAACAGCAAGGGAGGAGAGGTGAGTGAGAAAAACAAGGATTTCAAAAGCCAGTAAAAGTAAAAAATAACCAAGAAAGTAAGCCCAAATGTTCTTATTTTTTGCTAAGGAAAACAAGAAATTATAATCAAAATAACATGAATAAATCCTGATTCCCTTTTAAGAACTGAACTTCCAAAATGCTCTGTGGAGGTTTAGAGATTTATCCAGAAACTTGGGCACTAGCATCCCACAATCTTAAAGAAATATTTCCTCTAGTTGAATGTAACAAAAGATCTATACTGTTTCATGATTTACTTTGCGTATGCCAACTATAAGTTACACTCGGAGTTAACATTAGCTAGGAAGCAGTGGTTAGACATTTGTTAGGATTAAAAACAACCTTTGAATGTATGTTAGACACTTAAATGTTCCTTATTTTTTGTCAACATTCAAACTAGTGCAGCATCTGAAAAGTAGCACAAAAAAGGTGGTGAGAGGCCAGCGAACAAAACAACTGCAGATATATCATAGGTGGGGGCAGTGCCAGAGTGTACACTATATTGCAGGGGTCATCAAATAGATTTGACCAAGGGTCAAATTCTCACGGAGTAAACACTCTTTGGACCAGACCCCAATAGAAACAGGTACAGATAAGCAATCAGAAAATGGATGATCGCAGAACAGACAAATGTAGCCTTGCCCGTCACATTCAGATGAACGCAAAGTATACATTCACTAATCGTGGTTATGTATGACTCTGCATTATAAAACAAATGCTAACTTGTGCAAATAGATGATGCAGTTAAGGGGCCTCATGCATAACGCCGTGCGTAGAATTCACACTAAAACATGGCGTACGGGCAAAAGCGGAAATGTTTGTATGCACGAAAAAGTCCGGATATATAAATCTGTTCGTACGGCAACTTCCATGATCTTCCGCTCCATAAATCCTGGTTAGCGTGAAAAGTAACGCACGTGCACGCGCCTGCTGCCACTCCCTAACCCCTCCCAGAATTATGCCTCTTTGAATATGCAAATCAATATAAATAGCCCTTAAGCTCAGGATTCTGTAAAAAGGCAATGGCAAAAGCATGGGGGAAAATTGAAGAATTTTATTGAATACCAAGTGGAGGCAAGGAAAAACATACAGTACTATTTGTTGGTTTAAGCAGTGGTATAAACAACAAAAGAAAGTCGATCGAGTGACATAGAGTGTCGGAGAAACTCGAAAACTCCTGTTCAAAAAGTCGCGCAGTACCCGAAATACAAAGGAAGTTGTCAGATATCAAAGTCATATGAAAGCTTATTAGGGTACAGAGAAAAGAAAAAAAAATAGGGACACAGTGAGAAAAAAGCTTGAAATGTCCACTTTAATCACATAGTTCATTTTGTCATTAAAGTAGAACATCATAAACTTCATTTTTAAATTGTTTAATTTACTAGTTTCTCAAATACCATCGTAGCTAAAGTAGCACGTTAAATGCTTTGTTTTGTATGTGTTCTTCTACAGTATGTACTCTATGTGTGTGAATCACTACGTGCTTCTTAAATGGGCTTTTTCTTCCTCCGACAGGACACAGAATCCATTACATTTGTAATATTACAGCTCTCTGAATAATTGAAATACTGAGATGTATACTTGATATCACTTTCATGATGATAGGAGTTAAAAACGTTATTAAACATGGGAACACGGTGGCGCAGTGATAGTGACGAGCTGGTGCCCTGTCCAGAGATTGTTCCTGCCTCCTGCAAGATGCTTGCTGCATCATGCGTGACTTTAGATGCAATAATTTATTGCAGCAGTTCTGTCTCTTTCAAATGTACTAACCTCCAATTCCTGTCCTTCCTTTTCTTTCTCCAAGTAACCAATTGCCACACAATCAGCTCTGTAATAAATGTTAAGCCATCTGTATGCTTAGAACACCAGTTCTTCAAAACTTTTAAGGAACATTGAAATATCTTTGTAGTACATGTTGTCAGAGATGGCTGGGGTGGCATCCCAGGAGGACCGGAGGAGGGCTTGCACCTTCACCAGACCATGTGGGGCAACCACACTGGTACCTTTTTTTGGGGCCACGGGTGCAGAGCTGTGAAGTTCCACCCTGTAGGGCCCTGTGATCACCGCCAGGGGGCGCCCCTATGCCTTTGGAGCCCTGGACCTCAGCACTTCCGCCACACTGGAGTGTGTCGGTGGGAGGTTGCCGGAACACACCTGGAGCACATCCGGGTGCTTATAAAAGGTGCCGCCTCCCTTCATATGATGGCTGAAGTCGGGAGGAGAAGACAAGGTCTTGGAGGAGAGGCAAGGAGGCGGCCTGAAGATAGAGAAGGTACTGTGGTGTGGCAGGACTTGTGGGGACTTTGGGTTTGTGTGGCAGTTGAACTTTGTATATAATGGATGTAAATAAATGTGTGTGGGGTGACATTGATGTGTCTGCCTGTCTGTGTCTGGGCCAGCTTCCACAATGTTTAATTATTCTATCCATCTATCCTTCCAGTGTCAAGCCAGTCCCAGCAAGAATACAGCGCGAGGCAGGAACAATCCCTGAATTAGCTAGTACTGCGACACCGTGTCTTCACATGTTTAATTATTAACAATATACATTATTTAAATGATGTTAACATTTTATCTGTATAATGTAATAAACATATTTTGCTGCATTTCATCTTAAAAATGATATTGTCATCACATGTAAATATGATCTTTATAAAGTGGCTCAGATTGTGCAATATTATAACTGTAGTGCAAGTTTACAGTGAGGTAATTGTACTTATAAATACAAACAGTTCTACAAGGAGCACTTGATGGACTGATTGATTGCATTTATAGTTCTTGGGATGAAACTGTTTCTGAACCGCGATGACCCTACAGGAAAGGCTCTGAAGTGTTTGTCACATGAAAGCAGTTTAAATAGGCAGCATGGCTGAGGCAGCGTGTGCTAAATGCTGTATACCGATAATTCTCTTTCCAATCAGCTGATGTAGAGCTGTGATTCCACATTCAGATACAGTGATATAAATACTCAGAGTGGTGCAGTGAGAGTAATATGAAAAAAGATGATCCGCTGTGGCAACCCCTAACAGGAGCAGCTGAAAAAAGAAAAAGAAGTTTCAGTGAGAGTAACAACACTAAAGCAGCTATGGTATTTGGGATAGTTTGGCCATTCCGTGGAGTTTCTGGTTCATGTTATTATCGCCTGGTCCTTTCATCGCTTATGTTAAATGTAGAGATTCTGTTTAATTATGCTCTCAAACGAAACACAAATAATGTATTTTTAATTTTTTTAACTAATGAAAATTTTGGTTCATTTTTGGAAAAAATGATGCTGGGGCTGAAATAGGAAGTTCCGTCAGATTGAGGTCATTGAATGCAGTATGATATCTTTTTTTGACCTTCTTTGTTTCTATTTACATTTATTTCTTGGCTCTGTCATTTCCAACACATTCATTGCCTTCACAGTCAGTGCATGCAGTAGGTGCAATTCCTGCAATGCTACTTGAAGTTAAATTGCTGTATGATCGAAAAGGACAACGTGGATAACATTATTTTACAAAGGTAAATGGCGGCGCGGTGGCAGCTCGCAGTGGCCTCTCCGGACCGAAATAGTGTTTTTATGTAGTATTTGTTATTTTATTTTTTTCCACTTTTTCAGTAGTAGCCTACATGGACAGCAGAACAACTAGTGTCCATGTATATCAACGTGAGCTGCTTTTCTGCTACCGATACTCATATAAAAACATAAAGAATGATCTGCGGGATAAACTGTGCAACTTCGGTCTGCTACGAGGACTGTCCCCCAGCGTCGCCTGATGCAAATGGCCGAGGAAGTGGCACACGGAGGCGGTGCGCAAGGAGGCAAAAATGTGGGAAGCGAGCGGGAGTCTGTGCTAGGCTAAAAGCTAACCCCAACTGGCCGGCGCTGCCGTCCATATTTCTTTCTATTGTCTGCTCCCTGGACAATAACTTGGACTGCATTCGACTCCAGCGAACTACCCAGCGTGAGTTTAATGACTGTTGCGTTTTTGTTTTCATAGAGTCGTGGCTCAGCGACAGAGTTCCGGATGCTGTCATTCAGCTAGATGGGCTGGCCGCGTTTCGAGCCGACAGAAATGCTACTCTGTGCGGTAAGACTCACGGTGGTGGACTATGTGTTTATATCAACATGGAATGGTGCAGTAACTCTGTGCTTGTTTCTAGCTACTGCTCACCGCTAGTGGAGTTTGTGATTGTTAAATGTAGAATTTTTTATTTGCCTTAGGAATTCACCACCATCCACATAATCGAAGTTTTCATACCTCCCAGTGCTAATGCTAAGGAAGCACTCTGGGAACTGTACAGCGGCATCACAGACATACAGAATACACACCCGGATGAAAAGGATATTGTCGCTGGAGATTTCAATCATGCGAATCTCAAGTCAGTGCTCCCTAAATTCCATCAGTTTGTGGAATTTGCAATGAGAGGGACGAAAACGCTGGATCTTATTTAGATCACATTTCTGTCATATTAACTCCAATATGCAGACCGCGCGTCAGATGCACCAAACCGGTTCTGAGCAGAAGTAATCTCTGCTCTTCAGGACTGTTTTGAGTGCACTGACTGGGACATATTTAGAGAGGCTGCAACCAACAGTGACTGTATCAACTTGGAGGAGTGCACGTCATCAGTGACCAGCTACATATCTATAAGTTTATTGTTGACGTTACTGTCTCCAAGTACGTCACTGCATGCCCCAACTAGAAACTGTGGATTACAAAGGAAGTGCGTGTACTTCTGAAGACCCGGGACTCTGCCTTCAAGGAAGGTGACAAAATCGCCCTGAGAACAGCGAGGGCCAAACTATCCCATGTCATCAGAGCGGCAAACCGCGCACACGCCCAGAGAATCCAGGGACTATTTCTATATGACAAAGACGCAAGGAGCATGTGGAAAGGCATCCAGGCTCTCACTAATTACAGGACAACACCACCCACTTCTGACAGTGATGCCTCCTTTCCAGATGTGCTAAATAAATTCTATGCACGGTTTGAAAGACAGAACAACGTGGTAATGAAGAAGACCACCTCTCCTCCAAGCGACCAAGCATTAAATCTGACTGTGGCTGATATGAGAAATACTCTACAAAGAGTGAATCCATGGAAGGCTGCAGGACCAGACAATATTCCAGGCAGAGTACTACGGGAATGTGCAGACCAGCTGGCAGACATTGTTACTGACATCTTCAACATCTCCCTGAGCACTGCCATTGTCCCGGCCTGCTTCAAAGCCACCACCATAATTCCTGTGCCAAAAAAGTAACAAGTGTCCAACCTCAAGGACTACCATCCCGTTGCACTTACTCCCATTATCATGAAGTGTTTCGAGAAGCTTGTCATGAGGCACATCAAAACCCTGCTGCCCCCTCACTGGAACCCCTGCAATTTGCTTAGTCCATTATTGTTCACACTGCTGACTTATGACTGTGCAGCAATGCACATCTCTAATCACATTATAAAATTCACTGATGACACGACTGTTAATGGACTGGTGTAAAGCCAATAACCTGTCTCTGAATGTAGACAAAACAAAGGAGATGATAGTTGACTTTAGGAAGACTAAGAGTGACCATCTGCCAATGAACATTGACGGCTTAACTGTGGAAGTCGTCAATGTTACCAAATTCCTGGGTGTTGTGGAGGACTGCCGGCTTCCCATGCCGGTCCGCACCCCAGGCCGCCAGGAGGAGCTCTCCCGACAGCAGGATCGTGCCCCGAGTTCCAGCAGGGCCTTATGGACTATGTAGTGTTTTTACACAGCCCTGCTGGATACCTTGGGGACCACCGGGAGTCGCTGTAGGGGGGCTCATGGGCTCTTGTGTGCCCTATAACCCAGGAGTACGTCACAGTCATGTGACAGGAAGGAACGACGTGCTCCCGGGTTGAAGAAAAGGACTGTTTGCCCTGACCCGGAAGGAATAAGGAACTGTAGACTGTTGGGACAGGAACACCTCCGGGTCAGGGGCTATAAAAGGACGGTGCCTCAGTCCAGACACTGAGCTGAGCTGGGAGGTAGAGGAGCAAGTGTCTGGGCGAGGAGGAGAGTTTATTGTTAGAAGAGATTATTGTGTTTGTTGTACTAATTTATGAGTAGTGTGGAGGGTGCTTGGTGCACTGTGAAAAAGGAAAATAAAAAGTCTGGGACTTTTATCCGGTGTATAGAGTTGTACCTGAAGGTTAAAGGAAGCACTAGCGCCCCCTACTGCCACAGTGTCTACCTGGCAGAGAACCTCACCTGGTCCTACAACATCAGCTCTTTAGCCTAGAAAGCCCTGCAGTGGCTCTACTTTTTGCGTAGGCTGAGAAAAGCCCATCTTCCACCAGCTATTCTAACAACATTCTACAGAGGAACCATAGAGAGCATCCTGAGCAACTGCATCACTGTCTGGTTTAGAAATTGCATGGTCAGGGATTGTAAAGCCCTACAACAGATAGTGAAGACAACTGAAAAGATCATCTGTGTTTCTTTTCCTTCCATCATAGACATTTACATCATGCGCTGCATCCACAAAGTCATCAACATTGTGAATGACCCAACACACCCTTCACACTCATTGTTTACACTACTGCCATTGGGAAAAAGGTACCGAAGCATACAGGCCTTTACCACCAGAATGTGTAAAAGTGTTTTCCCCTAAGCAGTCAGATTCTTGAACACTCATGGACCGATCTGATATCTGATATATGTGTTCTGCTCTGCAATGTTGCACATGGTAGCACATGTTTGTACATTTGACTCACATGCACCTTTGTTATATATGCACCGTGTTATATATTATGTGTTTTTATGTTATGTGTTGTGGATTCTTCATTGTCCTGTGTTCTATGTAGCACCATTGTTCTGGAGGAATGTTGTTTCGTTTCACTGTATGTTGTACTACTGTATATGGATGAAATGACAATAAATACTCTTAATTGAATCTTATTTCATTATGAATTCTCTCCATCTCACTTTGTGTATCTTGTTATCCTGAATTTAGCACCTGTCCTGTTCAGAGTCTCTACACATGGTTGATTTTATAGACATTGTTTTTCAGGTTTTATACAGTTTTAAGGTATTTGAAAAAAAGTGCTGGAGAAGACTAATTTGAGGTAAGAGAAGGCTTGCACAATGTCTGGATTTATCCCATGGGCCACTAATTGATGATCTATGCTATATTCCTCAATGATCAATAGAGAATTTTTTTTTCTACATGCAGGTATGGAAGAGAGCAAGAGCCAGAACAAAAGGTTATGGCCAGTTCTTGATTCTGGTCCACCATTGCTGGGGATTCAGCTTGAGAGAGGGCCTTAATGATCTGAACCATTTCAGCTTTCATTACTTTATTGTCTCTTACTGCCATGAAATGGATTACCATTGCTGTCCTCATTTTTTAATTCTTCTGAAATGCAGTAACTGGTACTGTGACTAATAAAAACTCCATTTTATATATGAAGTGTGGATTGAGTCACTTGATATAGATGACTAAATGTGTGTGGTTTATTTATTTATTTATTTGGATTAGACTGTGATTTGGGTGTGAAACTTTAGTCTAATGTAATTTGCACCTGTTGTGTTTTAGTGAATGCAGTTCAATTTTTTTTCTATCCATTCTGTGATGCCATATTAAAATAATACCTGTCTCATTATGCCCTTTAACAAAAACAAAAAAAAATATATAGTTCTTTTGGAAGTAGCAGTGCTAAGTGATTTGTATTAACACAAAAACCAACAAAATACATACACCAAATCAAAAAATTATGCAAAAATGTCCTTGCTGTTCATTTCACAGCTTTGGCTCTTTTTCAAAGCCTGAATATTAATATTAATCGGCAAGAGAAAGTAATTAAAATTGCTGCTTTGTATAAACTAGTGCAGAGACTGAATGATTGTCAATTATGCAAATCAGCACTAGTAACTCCCAACTTCTTTTTGTGTTTAATTATACGCTTTAGATATCTAATTTAATATAATAAACTGAAAGTTTAAAACAGAAGTAGAGAACAAATTTAATTTCACAATGAGTGGTATAGTCTAGTTTTGCTTTAAAAAATATTGTAAGCAGAATCAAAGTGCAAACCAGTTACAAAGCTGAGAGTGGCTCTGATTTCGCAGGGGAGATACTGGTCCCAAAATGTGCATTTATTGTGTTTACATGTTCTTGAATAACCTGTGCTGAGGAGGCAGCATAAAGAAGAAGGAGGTCTCACGCCTGGACAAACATGTTAGGAAGGCTGGCTCTATTGTAGGAATAAAGCTGGACAGTTTAACATCTGTAGCAGAATGACAGGCGCTAAGCAAACTCCTGTCAATCATGAAGAATTCACTGCATCCACGGAACAGTGTCATCTCCAGGCAGAGAAGTAGCTTCAGTGACAGACTGCTGTCACTGTCCTGCTCCACTGACAGACTGAGGAGATCGTTCCTCCCCCACACTATGCGAGTCTTCAATTCCACCCGTGGGAGTAAATGCTAACATTAATCAAAGTTATTGTCTGCTTTTACATGCATTTTTATTACTCTTTAATTTAATATTGTTTTTTTTTTGTTAGTTTTTGTTTGTATTAGTATACTGCTGCTGGATTATGTGAATTTCTCCTTGGGATTAATAAAGTATCTATCTATCTATCTATCTATCTATCTATCTATCTATCTATCTATCTATCTATCTATCTATCTATCTATCTATTTCAGAAATTGCTGAATTTATGTTGATGAGCTCAACGTGCAGTGCTAAACTTAGCAACACAATCTCGAGAACAGTAGAGTAACACTTTAAAGGTAACATGCACTACATAGTCTCATTTCTTTTGAAAGTGACAAGTAAACTAATGCAATACTTGTCCTATTGAAGTAAAAATATTTGCATTATTATTCCAACAGCACTGGGAGTAAAGTAAAGGAAGAAGCACACATACTGGTCCTTTGCAAGGCTCAATCACACAGCAATGCATAAAAGAGTTTCCTACATGCAATTTGGTTAAAGAAAACCTATAAATAAAGCATCGATTTGACTAGGCATATTTATAAAACACTAAAAAATTATCCCAGGCATCATGCTTATTTTCAAATTGATGGATGACTGATGATGGCGTTTAGCTTATTGTTTGTACAGTTTAATGACAACGAAGCATTTTACCAAAGGAGAACTAAAGAAGATTACTAGCAAATATAAAAGGAGATTATCAAGGAGGGAGGTTTCTGCCTTAACCAGGTTACTTACCTTAACCCGATTATGTGTGTGTGTATTGTGGCATACGGCCAGGGCTTCCACGCTGGAAGGACTGGGGGAGTGAGCAAATCTAGAGCATTACCTCCACCAGAGGTCTAGGTGGCAGCCCTTCTGGGTTGCAGCGGTGTCTTGTACTCCCACAGGGCTCCATGAAAGCTGGAGTGTAATACAGCCCTGTTGGGTTCCATGGGCACCTCCAGGATGTGCTGTGGCTGATGCTGAGTCCTTTGGTGCAGCTCTTCCACCACACCCACAAGTGCTGCTGGAAGTAGGTTAAATAGGAAGAGCACCTGGAGCACTTCCGGGTGCCATAAAAGGAGCCAGCAGCCACTACTCGGGGAGCCAGAGTCGGCAGGAGGTAGATGAAGCTTGCCCAGCAGAGTGTAGGAAAAAGAAAGAGAAAAAAAAAGAAAGAAGATTAAGAAGAATTTTGAGTGAACTGTGCTTATTTGTGTCCTGCGTCTGTCTCTGTTGGGTTTGGGCAGAAGGAGCGCCCTCCGCAGGCCACAGTGTGTGTAAATGCACTGAGCGATTGATGTCTACTTGGAATTAACAATGGCGAGTCTGTCTGTTGTTTTACTTAAAGCTGAACAATACAATAATACATTCACTAAGGAGGTTGTATGTTACTTATCTTGTTACCGGCAATGCTGAAAAGTTTGAGATTGCTGGTTTATGTGCTGGATTGGGTCAACTTGCAGTGGGTAGGCTTTTAGTACAGAAAATATATATACCTGGCCATTATCATGTTTGCTGCTGAAAAGTAAAAAGCCAGATATCTGATGAAGGTTACATAGTCAAAATGTTGCATCTTATACCTTATTTTTATGGCAACATGTAAATATACTTTAACATTATATATTTTCAATGCTTCTTTCATCACAAAATTTGAAATAACTGCAGACACAAATATATACAAATACATAAATTAAGATGCATTATTTGCAAAATATTTTATACCTAGTTATAGGGTGAATTAGAATAACCATCTTTACCATTTTTTTGTTTGTGTTACCTAGCAAAGCTTCTTCTACTAAGCAAAAATAGAATTTTACAGATTAAACAAGGACATAATCTGTGCTGACTGGATATCATATTCATATAAAGAAGGCACAATCTTATAAAATGTAATTCCCCTTTTAATTTTTGTAAAAAGATTTTGTTTGTCTGTGGGGAAAAGCCAAGTGGATGAATTACATGAATGGCTGTGTGAACCTGAGTTAGCAAGCAGGTGAGCCACCAGCAAATTAAGTATGACAAAATACATAATTAATATTGTTTATTGAAAAAGACAAACACATGAGGAGGAAGAAAGATATGGATAAAAAACAAAAAGGACACATCTCAAAACAGAGTAAAAAGCAAACAAGCGTACAAAAACTGAAAACCTCAACAAACCTCTGGAGAGAATTGAAAAAAAAAAACGTAAACAACAACAAACAAAACAAATTTAGCCAAGCTACAAAACAAAAGGGAGATTTGGAGGACTAAATAAAGCCACATTTTGAACATCCACCCATCTTTCTAACCCACCTATCCAGGATAGGGATGAGAAGCAGCTAGAAATCCTAGAAATCATCTTGGCACAACTCAGGAAGGGCACCCAGACCAGGTGCCAGTCCATCACAGGGTGAACACACACATACAGAAGCCAATTTAGCAGTGCAAGGTTACCTGACAAGCATAGCTTTGGCCTATGGGAGGTAACCTACTGTATATTAACACCTTAAGAACATGCAAACTCCACACAGGGAGCACTTAGGTCATAAACCCTGGTGTCCTTATTATTGATGTCCAGTATGCAACTACTAATGAGAAACCAAGTTGCCACATTTTCAACATATCAAGTAAAATTTAAAATACAGTACAGTTAATTCTCATTATCTGTGGGGGTTATGTTCCTGAAAAACCCAAAGATACAGAAAACAAAGCCACTGAAGCATTGATCCAATGGTAAAAGAGAGGTTAGGTCCATAAACATTTGCTACCCAATAACCTAAACACATAAATTTGTGTACCGAAAATCAACTAAGCTCATCACAACATGTTTGCACTTAGGGGCGCTTGGAAAAACACTTTTATTAGCACTACACTTTGCTGTGCTTGTTGAAAAGTAAGAAATATATCTGAAAAACAGAGTGAAACACTGAGAACACATGGAATATTATTTGAACATGGGGATAGAAGCTTCAAGAATGAAGTAATTAAACCCTGTCATCAAAACAAACAGGTAGGTACCTGGGACCCTGTGGGAGGAAGGGCGTGAGGGAATGCATCATGATCAGTCCGACTCATGTGGATGATTGGGCAGAATTCATGGGGTTGGGCATGTGGTGGGGGAGGGTTCAGACAGAACCATTACCCAGGAGACTTAATAACAGTCCTTCTGCATGTAAACCTAGCAAAACTTTGTTACGACTTTTACTTCATCTAGATGGGCAAGTTCAATTGTCTTCTTGGTGCTCTGCCACAGGCCATAAACCATTATGGCAGGGCCAAACCGAGGACCTCATTAACACAACCAGTCTGTAGTAGCAACGGGTGGGATTTAATTATTGCAAGCTTATGAGGTGTACTTGCTGGCAATTTCTCGTTTACGAGGAACAATTGCAAGACCCATTCTCTATCTATAACTTACCAATGCCTCTTGTCATTGGGTAGACACACATTGATCCATTCAGTGTAGGGTACATGCAGCCTCAGATATCTAAGGGCATCACATCTGTTACTGCTCTATCTTGTGATGCTGCTGCTTGATAGACATGTCAGAATTTTTTTTTCTACTCCGCATGGCCACAAATAGGTGTGAATAGACTACAAGTGTTGTAAAATAGAGTACAATTATGATAATAGCAAATAAGTGAATCCATGGGAATGGAATCCCTGGATATTGAGGAATTACAGTGTATGGAGTGAATTATGAATATAAAAATCCAATTTTTTATTATATGTATTATATGATGTAAAATTCAATATATAGTCACAGATTCGAACTTGAAATGTGAAGTGAATTATGGATATAAAAATTCCCCCTTGACATATATGCAGTGAGTCTGATATACATATACAGTATAGAGTTTTCTTTTTATTTATAAAGTTGGTCTTGACATATATCTAGTGAATGCCAAGGGCAGCTTGTAGTCATGCACCCTTAGCACTTTGCTTGCATGGATATGATTGCTTGTTATTCAGTGAGTGACTCAGAGCAGTTTACGATGCTTTTCTATTGATAAGTAACAAGAGTGGCTGGCTATGAATTATCCATTACTTGTTACATGAACAGTCACATATAAATGCAGAAATGCAAAACATTAACACTGTACCAGTACATCTTCTTTCCAAAAAAAGTATGAAAACTAAAGGCATATTGCTTGCACACTACCTACACTGCATCTTCAGCAGAGGTTGCAAACGTATAATTAGAAAAAGGAAAAGGCCTTTCCCAGATCAAATCACCAAACAGTAATAGCAAGAGGAGGAGGGCTTTACATGCCAGCATGGTAAGGAAGACCTGTGTGGCTACATTATTCTCAAATTTGTTTGCTGAAAAAGAGTCATACTGGGGCAAGACAGAAAGAGTGATGCTCTATACAGAACCTATGGAGGTTGTGCTTGGATAGGTGGTAGGTGATGCAGTGCATGACAAAGATTTTTGACTGTTTCTTCAGTATAGAAAGATAGATACAATAGACATCTGGCACAAAGCTCGAAGACCTTTATGTTATTAAGGGTAGCACAAGGTTATTTGCCAGAGTGATACCCTGCTAGGATGCCTCAGATGATCCATAACTGAGGAAAGTGGATTATTTTCATCCTACTTGAAGACTCAGTCATGCAAGGGACCATGGGTACAGAGACATTGGGATATATTGGATGAAACTTTATCATGGCATGCCTGTAGTAAAATAGGACCAAACAACAACTATGAATTTAAATCCAAGATTTTCCCCAAAAGTGACCTTGAGAGTGAGTTTAAACCTATTGCAACCCAGCAGCTTGGTCATGTCAGAAATTACATATAATATATGTCACTGTCATTTATGATTTAAATGGTTATGGTTAAATAGTAATTTATGATTTAAAAGATTACATGCAGTCAGGTAAGGGATTTTTTACATTTTTGCACACAAATATAAAAGTATTTTAACTTGTAGCAGGAATATCAAATACTGTATGAACTGTAAGACAAGGCCCTTTCAAATGCAAATGTCTAAAGTCAAACATTAAAACCAGATGCACATCAAGATTTTTCCTATAGCTAAAAACTTCCAAGAAAGTTTTGTTAACATTTTCATAAACAGAAAGGGACATGTTGATTTTTGTAACATTTCTGTAGTAATTTTTGTAAATATAATTTGAATAAGATGAAAATGGTCTGCTACTAAGTGGTTATTTCTCTATCTTAGTTGTCCAGCCTTTAAAGTTGTCCTCTCAATGAAGCTGTAAGAATTGAAGTCATTTTTGTTAGTCTCTGTTAAATTTCACCATCTTTTGCAGTGGCATCTTCAGTAGCATCATTTTGAGAACATGTTGGTAAGTTGTCACATATGATTAGAGAGCATGTGCACAAATGCACCATGTGGCCTATACTGTCAGTGCGCCCATGTTATATAAGTTTGGTCTGTGGTTTGGTAAGCATCTGTCATTTGCTCCTTTTCAAAATTAGGCTTTGCTTTTAGGTTTTAATTTCTGAGTCAATTAACATCTTGTTTAGTTTAGTGGTTTTTGAATCTCTTTCCATTTTAACAACTAATTCTTGACATGCAATAAATCAGATATGATTGACTGTGAATGTCACACGCATTGAGCAAAAGTTCTCTTTTCAACGAATTACAGAAGATGTGAAGTTACAATTTTGAGAAGCTATGAAAGATAAGTCAGATATCACTTTTTAATGTTCTACCTTAGGAATTCTATTCTTTACCTTTTTAACAGAAACATGATTTCATTTTGTCCACAGAAACATGACCCCACATGACAATACCAGTTCCCTACTCTCACCTGAATTGGTTTAGCATAGAGGAGGTGTTTTAGCTTTGCATCACCTTATGTATGTGTAGTTGCTGAGGTGGACCTGAAATAACTTTTCAAATATTCAATATTGGGGATATGAATGAGGATTGGTTTTGGGGAACACGGGATAGTTACTGAAGTTACCAATTATCTATTTTCTAACCTACAGGTCATGTGGTGCAGAGTCTTTATTACCAAAAAAAAAAATCAGTAATTGAATGAATACTTGCAAAGCCCTCATGTTAATCAAGTATGACACAAATTAAAATACAGCATAGAAGCATAGAATAATTTCATGCAGGAAGAAAAAAGTAGAATGTAGCATAGTCTTTTTTTTTGGTACACTGTATTAATCCCCAAGAAGAAATTGTCCTTTCTAATGACCTTTGGAGGTCAGAGCACAGAGTCAGCCATTGTACAACACCATCCTGGAGCAATTTTCATGTTAAGGGGCTTGCTCAAGGGCCCAATGGAGTAGGATTTCTTCTGACAGTAATGGCATTTAAACGCACAACCTTCCAGATCCCAGTGCAGATCCTTAGCTTCAGAGCCACCACTCCAGCTTTGACTACTGTGAAAAAATCTGGATGCAATTGTGGGACAGCTTAGCCATTAGCTAACCAAATAAGCCTGGTGAACTGAATGGTCTCCTCTCATATTTCAAACTTCTTATATTGTTCTTCTTCTGCTCCTAATCATGCTGGTCCCTTTGAAGTGCCTTATAGATAAAAGGATCTCCATTTGACAAATGTCCATCCATCCATCCTCTTCCGCTTATCCGGGGTCGGGTTGCGGGGGCAGCAGCTTAAGAAGAGAAGCCCAGACTTCCCTCTCCCCAGCCACTTCTTCCAGCTCTTCCGGGAGAATCCCAAGGCGTTCCCAGGTCAGCCGGGAGACATAGTCCCTCCAGCATGTCCTGGGTCTTCCCCGGGACCTCCTCCCGGTTGGACGTGCCCGGAACACCTCACCAGGGAGGCGTCCAGGAGGCATCCTGATCAGATGCCCAAGCCACCTCATCTGACTCCTCTTGATGCGGAGGAGCAGCGGCTCTACTCTGATCCCCTCCCGGATGACTGAGCTTCTCACCCTATCTTTAAGAGAAAGCCCAGACACCCTTGCGGAGGAAACTCATTTCAGCCGCTTGTATTCGCAATCTTGTTCTTTCGGTCACTACCCATAGCTCATGACCATAGGTGAGGGTAGGAACGTAGATCAACTGGTAAATTGAGAGCTTTGCCTTACCGCTTAGCTCCTTTTTCACAATGACAGGCCGATGCAGAGCCTGCATCACTGCGGATGCCGCACCGATCCGCCTGTCAATCTCACGCTTCATTCTTCCCTCACTCGTGAACAAGACCCCGAGATACTTGAACTCCTCCACTTGGGGCAGGATCTCTTCCCCAGCCCTGAGAGGGCACTCCACCCTTTTCCGGCTGAGGACCATGGTCTCAGATTTGGAGGTGCTATTTCTCATCCCAGCCACTTCACACTCAGCTGCGAACCGATCCAGAGAGAGCTGAAGATCACGGCCTGAAACCAGGACGAAAACCACACTGTTCGTCCTGAATCCGAGATTCGACTGTCTGACGGACCCTCCTCTCCAGGACCCCTGAATAGACTTTTCCAGGGAGGCTGAGGAGTGTGATCCCTCTGTAGTTGGAACACACCCTCCGGTCCCCCTTTTTAAAGAGGGGTACCACCACCCCGGTCTGCCAATCCAGAGGAACTGTCCCCGATGTCCATGTGATGTTGCAGAGACGTGTCAACCAAGACAGTCCTACAACATCCAGAGCCTTGAGGAACTCTGGGCGTATCTCATCCACCCCCGGGGCCCTGCCACCAAGGAGTTTTTTGACCACCTCGGTGACCTCAGTCCCAGAGATGGGAGAGCCCACCTCAGAGTCCCCAGGCTCTGCTTCCTGATTGGAAGGCAGGTTAGTGGGAAAGAGGAGGTCTTCGAAGTACTCCCCCCACCGACCCACAACGTCCCGAGTCGAGGTCAGCAGCGCACCATCCCCACCATATACGGTGTTGACACTGCACTGTTTCCCCCTCCTCAGGCGCCAGACGGTGGACCAGAATCTCCTCGAAGCCGTCCGAAAGTCGTTCTCCATGGCCTCCCCACCTCCTCCCACGCTCGAGTTTTTGCCTCAGCAACCACCGAAGCCGCATTCCGCTTGGCCTGCCAGTACCTATTAGCTGCCTCCAGAGACCTACAGGACAAAAAGGTCCTACAGGACTCCTTCTTCAACTTGACAGCATCCCTCACTGCCGGTGTCCACCAACGGGTTCGGGGATTGCTGCCACAACAGGCACCGACCACCTTGCAGCCACAGCTCCGGTCAGCTGCCTCAACAAAAGAGGCACAGAACATGGCCCATTCGGACTCAATGTACCCCACCTCCCTCGGGATGTGGTCGAAGTTCTGCCGAAGGTGGGAGTTGAAGCTACTTCTGACAGGGGACTCTGCCAGCCATTCCCAGCAGACCCTCACAACACGTTTGGGCCTACCAGGCCTGACCGGCATCTTCCCTCATCATTGAAGCCAACTCACCACCAGGTGGTAATCAGTTGACAGCTCCGCCCCTCTCATCACCCGAGTGTCCAAGACATGTGGCCCAAGTCCAATGACACGACCACAAAGTCGATCATTGAACTGAGGCCTAGGGTATCCTGGTGCCAAATGCACATATGAATACCCTTATGCTTGATGTGGTGCATGGTGTTCGTTATGGGCAATCCGTGATGAGCACAGAAGTCCAATAACAAAACACCGCTCGGGTTCAGATCGGGGTCCATTCCTCTCAATCACGCCCTTCCAGGTCTCACTATCATTGCCCACATGAGCATTGAAGTCTCCCTGCAGAACGAAGGAGTCCCCAGAAGGTACGCCCTCTAGCACCCCCTCCAGGGACTCCAAAAAGGGTGGATATTCCAAACTGCCATTCGCCGCATACGCACAAACAACAGTTAGGACCCTTCCCCCCACCCGAAGGCGGAGGGAGGCCACCCTCTCGTCCACCGGGATAAACCCCAATGCACAGGCTCCAAGTCGGGGGGCAATAAGTATGCCCACACCTGCTCGGCACCTCTCACCGGGGGCAACTCCAGAGTAGTAGAGAGTCCAGCCCCTCTCAAGTAGACTGGTTTCAGAGTCCAAGCTGTGTGTCGAGGTGAGTCTATATCTAACCGGAACCTCTCAACCTCGCGCACCAGCTCAGGCTCCTTCCCCTTCAGAGAGGTGACATTCCACGTCCCAAGAGCTAGTTTCTGTAGCCGAGGATCAGACCACCAAGGTCCCCGCCTTCGGCCACCACCCAATTCACACTGCACCCAACCTCCTTGGCCCCTCCCATAGGTGGTGAGCCCATGGGAATTGACAAATGTATCCTATTAATTAATGCCCAGCATACTTTAGCATCTCCAAGTACAAAACAGTATGGTGAGGACAGCTGATGTCTGAACAACTACCTGGGAAACACTGGACGTAGCAAGCAAACAAGAAAGCAAGACTCTTTACTGTTAAGATACTGTATATGAGAAGTAAAGCATGTCACAATTATCAGAAGATACTTAGCAGCAGAAAGAATAACAAAATATTAGGATATAAAAAAATAATTATATAAAAGAATAAAATTAGGAATACATGGACAAACAAATAAAGCAGGAAATAGACAATACAGAGGAAGCTAGCAACTGAACAAACTAGAGTATCCAAAAAATAATGACATATAGTACTATCTGTTTTTAAAGCCTATGATTATTTTGGAATTTGACATGAAGAGTATTAGTAAGTCAATGGTCCCACAGAAAGATATCACCTTTAGTGACAGCTCAGGAAAAGAGGTCTGTCATCAATGTGAGATTCTGTTATGTATAGAACTTCCAGTGTAAAGAACTGCAAAAGCATTGTACTCAGAGATCACCTGATACTCTGACTGTACACTTAGCTCTAGCGTATGAAACCAAGACAAACACTTGGAATACCATCATCTGGCATGACGTCTTTCTTCATATTAATAAACTGCAATGTTATGGACTAAGCACAATGCCAACCATCTCCAGAGACAAATTAGTTTACCAGAAACCTCAGCAAGATACTGCATGACTGACATGGGCACCGAGTGAAGTAAATGAGACAACCAGTAATTGACAACTGTTATCTGGTTTTAATGTCCTGTGAATTTCAGGTGCATGGCTTTTAATAGCACTAGTAGTATTGCCATGTGTACAGTGAAATTCTTACTTGCTCGTCCAACCAACTTATGCCATATTGCCAGAGTGGAAAATAATTGTCAGGTCAACCTAAGATATAACTAGGGACAGGCAAGCAAAGAAAATACCAATTTTCAAAGCCCATTGCACAAAAGTTAAGATTTGTTGACAAAAAAGAACAAAGCAACCTGCAAAGACAGGCATGTACAAAATTTAATAAATAAGATTCTAAAATCAGAAAACACAGGATAATGACAATAAGATCTATCACTGGGATCTAAACAAGAAAAGAGAACAGGGATAAACAAGTAGGCAATAAGAGCAAACATAACATCAAGTGTAGAAAGAAGTACAAAAACTTCGGCATAAGGTCAAACTGAAAAGGAACACAGCAGAATCCTACAGTGCCTTTCTTAATGTTTGGGACAAAAGCACATTTTTCTGTGATTTTCCCCTCTGCTTCATAGTTTTAAATTACAAATCAAACCAATTGAGACATGATTAAAGTGCACATTGCAGACTTTGCAGGGTATTTGCATACATTTTGGTCAGACCTTGTAGATATTTACAACACTGTTTCTACATTGTCCTCCCAATTCAGGGCAACATAATGTCTGGGACATTGGTGTCACAGGTGTTTGTGATTCCTCAGGTGTTCTTCACTGCTTCATTAGTGCAGGCATATGACACCAAGGTTTACTTCTACCTACAGACAAAGTTTGGCATCTGTAGTTCCCATTGCTCAATATGAGCTGTACCAATGAAAGTCAAAGAAGTCACTATAAAGCTGAAAAAGAATAAAAATATTGGAGAGATTTGTAAAAAACTAGGACTACCTAAATCAACTGTCTGGTTTATCATTAAAAAGAAAGAACACATAAGGGAGTGGTAGGCCAAGGAAGACCTCCATTGCTAATGGCAGAAGAATCCTCACTATGGTAAAGAAAAAGCCCCCAAATGACAGACTGAAAACAGCCTTCAGGAGGCAGATGTGCATGTGTCAGAGACTACTATCTACAGAAGACTCCATGAACAGAAATGCAGAGGCCTCACTGCAAGATGCAAACTACTGCTTTGCCACAAAAAACAGGCTGTCCAGATTACGGGTTATGAAAAATAATTTAAAAGAGCACGCAGAATTCTGGAAAAACTCATGTGGACAAACACAAGGTGAACCGGTATCAGAGTGATGGCCAGAAACACATCTGGAGATGAAAAGGAACCACCTAAGATCAAAGCAAAACCACCTCATCTGTTAATCATGTTGGTGGGTGAGTTATGGCTTGGGCATGTATGGCTGCCATGGATACTGACACACATATCTTCATTGATAATGGAACTGTTGCACAATGAATTCAGAGGTGTACAGAAACATCTTCTCTGTTCAAGTTCCAGTAAATGCCTTCAAACTCATTGGATGACACTTCATGCTTCTACAAGATAATAACCCCAAACACACTGCTAAGAGAACACAGGAGTTTTTCAAAGCTAAAAAGTGGAAATTTCTTGAATGTCTAAGCCAGCCACACAATTCAAATCCAACTGAGCATGCCTTCCATATTCTGAAGGGAAAACTTAAGGGGACAAGACCCTGAAACAAGCAGGAGCTCAAGATGGCAGCATTAGAGGATTGGCAGAGCATCACCAGAAAAGATACTCAGCACCTGGTAATGTCTGTAAATTGCCAGCTTCAAGAAGTCATTGCATGAAAGGGATATGCAACAAAGTACTAAATATGACTGCTTTAATGTGCGTGCTTTGTTATGTCCTAAACATTATGTTTCCCTGAAACAGGGGGCTATGTATAAACATTGTTGTCATTTCTACAATGTGTGACCAAAATGCATGTGTATCCAGCAGAGGACGTTAGCTCCCTGGGAATGAGTTCTTTTGTAATTGAGGTGGGTTACATAACCCAAATCTATATAGATATAATATACTGTAAAAATGAGATAACCCTCCCTTAGTGATACAGAGGTAAGAAATCACATAGGAGAAATAACTCAGCTTTCTTTAATGGCGGCTTACACTGCATAACAGACGAAGGAAGCCAATGGCAAAACCCAGTTCGAGAGTGGGGGCCCGATGTGTAGATTCTGCCATTTTCGTTGCTGTGTTGGAAGGATTTTCAGGATCGGATGACGTTATCTCCCATCTGTCTTTCGGCTTCAAAGGTGTGCTGGGTAATATTCCAAGGCTTTATACTCTTTCTCCATGTGCAGGCCTCCACTTGGGTGATTCATGCCATTCCAAAAAAGGCAAAAGAGAATACAGTTTCATGCTGACATTGACAACAAAAACGGTATACAATGGTCCTCAGTCTGACTGCCCATTTCGCAGTTGTCCCTAACTGTCTTATCTTGTAATGCTTGCCTAGCAGTTCTTATAATGTGAACCCCCGTGCTAAATCTGGCTCTGTGTCAACTGTGCATGTGAGTAGAAAAGGCAGATTTATAAAATATATTTACACAGAGCACAGTGACATATTAAACTTATTCACTTATAACAGCATGTAAATACACTTAAATTAAAGTCTGCAATGTGCATTTTAATCATGTCTGATTTTTTTGATTTGTAATTTTACACTATGGGTCAAAGGGATAAATCAAGGAAACATGTGCCTTTGTCCCAAACCTCACAGAGGGTACTGTAGAAGAACTTGAAATTGGACTGAAACAGCAGCCAACATCAAGTCACGAGTAAAGTGCTAACAGTTTATATAAATCAGTCCTCCTGTCTACTCAGCCTTTATGTGATCAATTTCTGCTTTGATTTAGTCCAGCGCAACTTTAGATTCATAACTCATGTCTCATACATCATTATTTGCACAAAACATTGCACAACATTTCGTCAAAAAATAAATATACTTCTTTATTGTTTGAAATACTGGAATAATCCTCTAAACACCTGAAAGGTAAAATGTAATATGCTAGGAACATCTGACAAAAAAAGGTATAAACAGAATAAAGCAAATGTTGCATTGCATTGTAAACAAGAAAAATCAGGATTGCCTTTGTTCCTTTTCTTCTGATTTCACTTAACAAATTATATCCTCTTCATACGTTATTCAAGCTGCATGTTCCATGTATTGTGAACAAATCAACACATGCTTTGCCTTGTTCACCCTGGGATGCTAAGCAGTGCAACTCACAGCTCATTGCTACACAGCAAAGTGCTTCTGTATTGTAATGTCTGCTAAAGTAGTTGCAGCTTCTGTCTTCTAACAGGGCAGAAGCCATTGGAAAACTTAACTCTTTTAAAAATGTCATGACTGGAAACAAAGATGCACACAGTAAGACATTTCTGGATCTCTACCTTCTCAAAATAAATCAAACTTTAAAGAAATGTTCTCACACATTCATGTTTGTCCCTTTATTTGCTGCACTCACAAAGACAACACATCTCGCCGGGCTTGTCTCTGTCAAGACACTGCAGGTTGTGCAGTTAATCAGCTGTCAGAGATTCCTGACACTGATTCTGAGGATGACGTCAGTGACTTCTACAGAGCTTATCTGCCTGAGGGGGCACTCTCTGCTGTGAAGCGCCACTGCTAAGTTGCCTGTGTTTGTGCGCTTTGCCTCTTTTCTAAGAACTGCAATAATTGGACTTGTATGAGACTTGAAGCAAACAAAGGGGCCTTGAATAAAGTCTTTTAAGTATATCAGAACCCAGAGTAGGTATGATGTAGGTTTATAGGTCTATCAGGTCATTATTATCATGTGTTCTGAGTACAGTGAAATTGTAAATTACTAATCATCGCCACGATTAGTGAGTATAACTTCCTTTCCTTGAAATCTCTGTCCTCCTTATCTGTAAAACCTCAGTTTATTTAAGTGGAGGAATCACAACCAAAAGAATATCAACTGGAAGAATTAATCTGAAATGGAATTTAACACAGAAAAGTAATGAAAATAGCAAGAATAGCTCAATAAAAAATAAAAAGAATGGAAAAATGCCAGAAAGAAAAATATATATAACTTCCAATTACCGGTGACAATTTACTCAAACTGAAGTTTCTCTTTCTGAATGAAAATGCCTGAGTCCATGAACTGTTGCTGCTGTCATACAGAATGACATTCAGAGCTTTGCCTATTGTCAGGGCTTTCTTTTATACTAAGTGGCATATTTGTTGCTTTTTATAGATTATAATAAACAAAGGAGAAAACTCCATATTGGCTGTCGAAACAAAGCATTTTCCTTTCACCAAGGAAACCCAACAATGATTATATCATGGAGGCACCGGCGTGGCACGCAATTCTACACCCACTACAATAAATAAGAGTCGGGCCCCTTCCTAAAAAAAACATTTATAGGGGAACCCTCAGCTAACGTTGCCATACTTAGCGTTTTCACATAATTAATATATTTTGGATGCTGTTGTTGAACATGAAACTGTGTGAGTCTTTTAATGCTATGTTGACACAGTAGCTAAAAATGACTCTGTCCTGAATTTTGCCTCATATTGTGTTTGTTTTGACTGCTTAAATTAATTTTGCAACTGATTGAAGTTTGATATGAATATAGATGTCTATCCTGAATGTGTCCCACATGTGCAAAATAAATCAGTTTTGTCAGACAGATGCTGATGGCTGCTGCTCTACTTTATGTTGATTCAGTGCAGAGCTTGTGATGGCAGGGAAAAGAAACAGGAAACACATTTTTATTTCTGCCAGTGTTCTTTACATAGAAACAAGTGGCCTAAAAGAGTGATGAGAGAGTGATGGGAAATGTTTAGAGGCCAAACTGACATTATGAGAGCAGTATAAATCCCATCTGAAAAGTTCTGATTCCATATTTTTTATTGCTAATCATACTTCTCCAAAGACCTCAGATCTGTGTCACATATGAGTGAAAAAAATAGGACTAGGACAGTGTGATCTCAGCTTTGTTTTTTCAGCACTGTCTCATAACACATAACAATTTATACTGTAACTCCCCCATTATTGTTTGGTTTAATAAGATAATGGTAAGGTTATATGCATGCTATCAACAGCATGGCATCCTTTATTAAAAATCAGGAGTGATCTCCACAGACTTTCTTGTATACTCAGATCTGGCGATGGATATTTGAGGAGTAAACTGCAAGATAATGATTATATTTTATGTTACATACATTAAAGAACCATCAGCAACAAATCAAATCAAATTAATAATATATTGAGCAATTATTATAAAAGTAAACTTGAATAAATTTGACTATGCAACTGCATGAATAAAAGGTACAGTACCACTTCTGGTTAACAGAATTAGCTCAAAAGTTGATAGAAATCTATGTTTTGTACCTAAAACTTGGTTGACCTAAGTGAAAGTATACTCAGGTTATCGTGTTTATACACACACACACACACATACACAGACAAACACACAGACATCATTGCAAAAATGGAATTTTTGCACTCAGGGAGGTCTAAAACATCGAGATTCATCAAAATCTCAACATTGAATCTTACGATGATTACAATACTTTCCCTATATTTCATATATGAGAAAGTAAAAAGGAATAACAATATGCACTGACAAAAACTACAATAATAATTACACAGACCAAATTAAACTGATCAAATCAGGACACTTTAAATCAATCATAACTATTAATAATAAAAACAAAAAACCTGCTATAAAAATCCCTAAACACAGGAAGAGACCTGTACTAATGGGATTCTGAGAAATCTTTAACAATTCTTTGCATTAAACAACAACAACAACAACAACATTTATTTATATAGCACATTTTCATACAAACAGTAGCTCAAAGTGCTTTACATAATAAAGAATAGAAAGAAGACACAATAAGAAAACAAAATAAATCAACATTAATTAACATCGAATAAGAGTAAGGCCCGATGGCCAGGGGGGACAGAAAAAACAAAAAACTCCAGACGGCTGGAGAAAAAATAAAATCTGTAGGGATTCCAGACCATGAGACCGCCCAGTCCCCTCTGGGCATTCTACCTAATATAAATGAAACAGTCCTCTTTGGATTTAGGGTTCTCATGGAAGGGCTTGATGATGATGGTCACGTAGACTTCTGCCTTTTAATCCATCCATCATTGTTGGAGCATCATGAAGCTTTGAGTAGGTGGAGGTGGCGCAGGCCACCACCACAAAGAAACTGGAAAAAGAAACAGAAAAAAGAGTAGGGGTCAGTACGGATTTTAGAGCCACCATGAATAGTTATTATGATGAATTGAACATACAGAGTATCAGGATTAAATTAAAGTGAAGTTATGAGAAGGCCATGTTAAAGTAATGTGTTTTCAGCAGTGTTTTAAAGTGCTCTACTGTATTAGCCTGGCGAATTCCTATTGGCAGGCTATTCCAGATTTTAGGTGCATAGCAGCAGAAGGCCGCCTCACCACCTCTTTTAAGTTTTGTTCTTGGAATTCTAAGGAGACACTCATTTGAGGATCTGAGGTTACGATTTGGAATATAAGGTGTCAGACATTCCGATATATAAGATGGGGCGAGATTATTTAATCCTTTATAAACCATAAGCAGAATTTTAAAATCAATTCTGAATGACACAGGTAACCAGTGTAGTGACATTAAAACTGGAGAAATGTGTTCGGATTTTCTTTTCCTAGTTAGGATTCTAGCAGCTGCATTCTGCACTAGTTGCAAACGATTTATGTCTTTTTTGGGTAGTCCTGAGAGGAGTGCGTTACAGTAATCTAGTCGACTGAAAACAAACACGTGAACTAATTTCTCAGCATCTTTCAGTGATATAAGAGGTCTAACTTTACTTATGTTTCTTAAGTGAAAAAATGCTGTCCTAGTGGTCTGATTAATATGCGATTTAAAATTCAGATTACAGTCAACAATTACCCCTAAGCTTTTTACCTCCGTCTTGACTTTTAATCCTAATGTATCCAGTTTATTTCTAATAGCCTCATTGTATCCATTATTGCCAATCACTAAGATTTCAGTTTTCTCTTTATTTAACTTGAGAAAGTTACTATTCATCCATTCTGAGATACTAGTCAGACATTCTGTTAGTGAATCAATAGAATCGGGGTCATCAGGTGCTATTGATAAGTACAGCTGTGTGTCATCAGCATAGCTGTGGTAGCTCACGTTGTGCCCTGAGATAATCTGACCTAACGGAAGTATGTAGATTGAGAATAACAGCGGACCCAGGATAGAGCCTTGTGGAACACCATATTGGATATCATGTGTCTTTGAGTTGTAATTCCCACAACTAACAAAACATTTTCTCCCTGTCAGGTAGGTTTCAAACCAATTTAAGACTGTGCCAGAGAGGCCCACCCATTGACTAAGGCGATTTCTAAGAATGTTGTGATCAATGGTGTCAAATGCAATACTCTATGGCAAGCCAAATTAACATTTAGAGATATCTCAAAATGAATTTTGGATATCTTAAAATGTAATTTACTTTTTAAGATATCTGAAACTCGCTTTGAGATATCTTAAAATAATTTCCTTTACATTTTAAGATATCTGCAATACATTTTGAGATATCTCAAATGTATTTCAAGATATCTCAAATACATTTCAAGATATCTCAAAATCATTTCCTGTAAAATTGCCTATTATTTCAATGGGACTACTTGTTTATTATAAGATATCTTAAAATGTATTTGAGATATCTTAAATTGTATTGTAGATATCTGAAAATGCTATTGAGATATCTTGAAATAATTGAGTGTCCTTTTAAAGATATCTTAAAATGCATTTTAGATATCTTGAAATACAATTTGAGATATCTTGAAATACATTGTTAGATATCTGAAATGGAGCAGAGACCCATTTTAAGATATCATGAAATTAATTTGAAAAATGAATTTCAAGATATCTTAAATGCTTTTTAAGATATCTAAATTATATTTCGAGATATCTCAAAATAACTTCCTGTGTATTTCAAGATATCTCAAATTCATTTTGAGATATCTCGAAATAGACAGGAAGTCCCATTGAAAGAATAGGAAATGTTACAGGAAGTGATTTTGAGATATCTCAAAATGTATTTGAGATATCTTGAAATGCACAGGAAGTTATTTTAAGATATCTTGAAATGTATTTGCGATATCTCAAAATGCACAGGAACGTATTCCAAGATATCTCGAATTGCATTAAAGATATCTTAACATGCATTTCAGATATTTCAAAATGTACGGCATATCATTTCAAGATATCTTGAAATCTATTTAAGATATCATAAAATGCTTTTTAGATATCTTAAAATAGATGCATTTTTAGATAACTGTAAGTCAATTTGAGATATCTAAAATGCATTTCCAGATATCTTAAAATCCATTTTGAGATATCTCTAAATGTTAATTCGGCTTGCCATAATACTCAGATCTAAGAGGATGAGAACAGATAAATGGCCTCTGTCTGCATTTACCCGCAAGTCATTTACTACTTTAACGAGTGCAGTTTCTATGCTGTGATTTGTTCTAAAACCCGACTGAAATTTATCAAGAATAGCATGTTTATTTATGTGGTCATTTAACTGCATAATGACTGCCTTCTCCAGAACTTTACTTAAGAAAGGCAGGTTAGAGATGGGTCTAAAATTTTCAAGAGCTGAGGGGTCGAGATTATGTTTCTTATGTAGGGGTTTAACTACAGTAGTCTTAAGACAGTCTGGGAAGACCCCAGTATCTAGTGACGAATTTACTATGTCAAGAACATTATCAATTAGCACGCCTGATACTTCTTTGAAAAACCTTGTTGGTATCGGGTCAAGGACGCAGGTGGAGGTTTTAATTGAGAGATTATTTTTTGTAAATCAGGTAAATCTATCCTAGTGAAAGAGTTTAATTTGTTTATAACAGAATGCTGGGGTTTAGGAGGATCCTTAGTATTGGAGGGATATACTATGTTATTTCTAAAATCATTAATTTTTTGATTGAAAAATACAGCGATAGCCTCACAGGTTTTACTGGAAGAACTTTGGAGGCATTCCTTTGAGTTACCTGGGTTTAGTAGGTGATCAATTGTAGAAAATAAGACTCTGGGATTACTAGCATTGTTATTTATAATCTTGGAGAAATAACAGCGTCTCTCAAGACGGACAGTGTTATTGTATTCTGTTATTTTGACTTTTTAACACCTTTTTATGTTGTCAGCCCCTAAGAAAACACCACATGTGTGTTCTACATGGTTTCAAACTTTACCTGTCTCTCTCTGCTGGCATCAGTACCTATTCAAACAAAGATTTTCAAAGATATCAAATAAAATTAAACCTGTGTTGTGCCTTACCAGTTTGCTGCATTTTGTAGGAAAACTGCTAAGGTGCTAACTTATGAAACATTCTCAATGTAATTATTTAATTATTTCTATTCAAATACATCATATTTTTATTTCTGCCTCATCTGGGGATATCAAGTTACTTTGCAAATCTTTATCAATAGGCTCGTGGTTATCTATAATGGAAAAAAGTGGGTAAGGACGACAAGGAAAAGACAACTCTTCTCTTGAGCTCACCGCAATGCTCAACTCACCTAGCTAACGTGCAGTAATCTCTGGTTATGGAACTCCGTGATAGCATTTTGCCAATTCCCTCTTCCACTGATGATTTAGGTATAGATGTTATCTTAGGTATTGTTTGGGAAAGGCGTATTGTGCCATTTGCTTGCATTCAGCAACACTTATTTATTTTCTTTTTCTAATCACGATATAAATCTTTGTTGTCTACTCGCTAAACTTTGCAGATCTCAAGTATTACTGAACTTAGTCGTCAACCCATCTGTTGTTGAACCTAAAAATGCGCAAATACTTTTCCATCCATTAGCCAACCTGCTATATCCTAACTATAGGGTCATGGGGGTCTGCTGGAGCCAATCCCAGCCAAAATAAAGGGCGTAAGGGAGGAACAAATCCCTGGGCAGGGCGCCAGCCCACCACAGGGCACACACACAAATACACACACAACCACACACCGAGCACACACACTAGGGACAATTTAGGATCGCCAATGCACATAATCTACATGTCTTTGGACTGTGGGAGGAAACCAGAGTACCTGGAGGAAACCCATGCAGACATGGGAAGAACATGCAACTCCACGCAGGGAGGACCTGGGAAGCTAACCCGGGTCTCCTAACTGCAAGGCAAATACTTTTCCTGTTTTCAAAATTTAAAAATATGTTCTTGTAGCTGACTTTGTGGAGGTCTGAAGAGGGTCCTATTGGGGCTTTGGGGGGTATCCACACAGCCACTTCATGGAGGTAACCTGACCCTTTCTAGATCTTACTTACTAGGATTGCATCTTTCTACAAGGTGAAGCAATACTTCATTTGAAGGCTGACAAGGTGACATTTTGAGGTATATTATTGGTGGAAATCCCTTTCCTCTATGTCAATGACTATGCTAGCAATCAATCACTTAGCAAGGAAAGGGTCACACTGTCTCCCTCCTCCTTTTTACAAAGGAATATCTCAGGATCCTGACATTACAGGAAAATAAAGTTTCCTGCATCAGAAAGGCGGATACTTGCACAGTCTATTGGGCTCAAAACTGGGAACCTCCAGTGACAGACATGAGGAATCCAATAAATAACGGCCTGTTAGTGATGCAAGCGTTCAGAAATACTTAAGCCATTGTACAAGAGCATTGCTTCCTGCTAAATTTTATAGTTACTGAGGTCTTGTAGTGCTGTGGTGTAGGGACACTCACAATGGGAAAGGGTAGAAAAGGTTATTTATTGATTGTGCATTGCATGTTCACCCAGGGCACTGTGTAAGGCCATTGATTATCAACAAAACACACTATAAAGCACCCTTCATAAAAGTTAACGTGCATCATAATGGCACTGGTACAAGGGAGGCACAGAACGTACACAAATGTGAAGTAACATTCTAAAAAATGAATACAAACAAAAATAAATTTCAAATTATGAAACACCTGTCACCTGAAAATCCATGTTCCAGGCTTCTTTTACTGTACATATTCATTTGCTGTCAGTCCCACTCAAAAAAGGGGAAGCCTGTTCATAGCCCTTACTCTTCTGAAGTCTTCAGCACTGTCTTAGGACAGCGACCATTAATCATTACTGAAAGGCAAGAGAATTTTTGACACAGAGAAGATAAAAAAGATGAGACATAATAATCAAGAAAATGGTTCTGAGTGGCAACATTGGGAATGCAGCACTGCTTGACTTGACTACACCCTCATCTCTGGCTCCAGTGACCACATCATTCACCACTATCTCACTTTGTGCTGCTTTCTCCCATCTGACACCCTCCACCAACTCCAACACTGCATTTTTATTTAACTCAATAAAAGAAAACTAGAACAACTTAGTACTGCTGATAGATTAAAAAATGGCAAACTACACAACCTAAATAACCTGCTCATTGACTGGATGATGAGATCAGGGTGGTGACCTAAGCTGAAGATTCTAAAGAAGACAGCATCTGGTAACATCTCTCTAGATTGCATCTTTTAAAACAATAAAAAGAGATGTTATTGATACAGTGACAATATGAAAAAATTTGAGATCATCTTTGATAAACACACAAATATATCTATACTAATAAAAGGCAAAGCCCTCACTGACTGACTGACTCACTGACTGACTGACTCACTGACTCATCACTAATTCTCCAACTTCCCGTGTAGGTAGAAGGCTAAAATTTGGCAGGCTCATTCCTTACAGCTTCCTTACAAAAGTTGGGCAGGTTTCATTTCGAAATTCTACGCATAATGGTCATAACTAGAAGCTATTTTTGTCAATTTACTGTAATGGAGTTGAGCTCGAAAGTCGTGGGGGGCGGAGTTTCGTGTGACATCATCACACCTCTAACGTAATCACGCATTACGTAGATAACCAGGAAGAGCTACAAAAAGCGCTGAAGAAAACATGCATTATATAATTAAGAAGGCAGCGAAACAATTAGAAGCGAGTGAGTGACATATAAAACCATATTCAGTGGCTCACGTGAACTGACGCAGTGCGCAGACAAAAGCAACAGTTCCAAAGAGTGCTGAACAAAAACCGAATTACACTGCTACGCTCAAATAGACAAACCGCACGCCATGGCGCAATAGTAGAGGCTTAGCCTCTAGCTCTGACTTCGAGGTTGATTCGAGAGGGATGCACTAAGTATACGCACACTTCTCGATTCATTTTAGCCTCGCATCCCCTTGGTTTGAGGCGTATGAAAAATATGCGGTTAGCAGAAAGACAGATCACCAATTGAAGCTTTATGAATAATGGATACTTTATTAGCGATCAATGATTGTTTTGGTAAAGCCATACTCAGTGTATTCATTAGATGAACGGTAAAAAAGTAAGAGCGAGGGGAGGGTAACTTATTGAGGCACACAAGGCAAAACCACAATAGCACGGGCTCGATGTACTGTAGTCGCGTCAACTCGATCTGAATTGCATGATCACATTTGAAAAAATATTTCTTTTCAAGTTCTATTTAGTCCATATGTGTCAAACTCAAGGCCCTGAGGCCACATCCAGCCAGCGTGTAATTATATCCATCCCCGAGATCATTTTATATACTGTATTATTGTTATTAATGGCCGGGGATATGAGCGCTGGTAACACAATAAACTACAGATCCCATAATGCAGCGCTTCAGCTGCCTTGCGAACACTTACGCGTTAATCAAGTCTAGCTTATGATGCTGCAAGTTATTGCGAAGCTAGCCCACACATGCCAAGAGAAAAGGTGATTCTGAACATAGAGCCTTTAAAACCGATGGGAGGCTGAGTATATGTTTACTGACATTGCGGTAAACCCGTGTGTCTCATTTGTGGAGCTAATGTGGCTGTAATTACAGAATTTAATCTAAGGCGGCACTATGAGACAAAACATCAAGATAACCTGAAAGACCTGAATGCAATGCACAAGATACAGAAAGCAGAAGAGTTAAAGAAGAATCTGACACTTCAGCAGACGTTTTACCGTGCAAAATCACAAAGTGATTTCAAGTGAAGCTACTTTTATGGGAGACACAAATGCACCAGTGCAACTTGCCCCACTTTCCCTGTTGCCAAGTAATGTTGAACCAAATCGGCACAACGGTGTTCCCAAATCGCACTTTGCTGATAAACTGGCGCACTGTGCACTGAGTTCGCGCGCTTTGGTGACTTTGAAGAACAAAAAAAGAATTTTGAGTTGTTTCGCAACCCATTTGCCGTCGATGTGGAAACTGCACCTGTGCAGATTCAGATGGAGGTGATTGAGCTGCAGTGTAATGGCACACTGAAGGCAAAGTACGATACTGCAGGGCCCGCACAGTTTATTCACTCCATTCCACAAAATGCTCCAGCTCCGTCTACATGCGGCTCGAACCTTGTGCATGTTTGGTAGCACATATCTGTGTGAGAAGCTCTTCTCAGTGATGAAGACTAACAAAACAGCACACAGGAGTCGCCTCACTGATGAGCACCTGCAGTCCATCCTGAGAATCTCCACAACACAGAACCTCACACCAAACAGAAACGAACTTGTTGCCAAAAAAGATGCCAGGCGTCCAGCTCTGATAAAATGACATATGAGCAAAGACAACTGAATGATTTGATTTGTTATTGCTGAAAAGAACACATTTTATTTATATTTCCAGGTTTTGTTATGCACCATGTTCATATTTGAATTTGTATAATTTTGACAGGATATATTTTTATGGAGAGCAAAATCTTTTGGGATATTTAAAATTTAAGTTTATTTTTTATATAAAATTACATAAGAGTAAAGAAATTTGAATGTTTGTTCTTTTAACGTTTACTTTATTTCTAACTTGTATAATTTAGACAGGATATATTTATATGGAGAGCAAAATATTATAAGTTATTTAAGGTTTGAGTTGATTTATTCCGGAATAATATTCTGTCGACTAAATAAAAATTCCTTCTATTTAAAATTTAAATAGAACTTGAATAGATACGATAGTTCATAGCGGGAGTCATCCGTTTTAACAAGCAGCGTATTGCACTGATATGAAATAGCCTGCCCATTTAATTATTTAGGAATGGATAAATAAATTAAGCTTTTGTACAAATAATGTTTTTCATTTTTCTTCCTTCATGGATTCTGGCACCCACAGCAACAGTTGCTCGCACCCCAAAGACTGTCTTTATGTGTATATATATATATATGTGTGTATGTGTGTGTGTGTATATTTATATATGTAGATATGTATGTATATATATGTTTATATATATGTGTGTGTATGTATATATATGTATTTGTGTGTATATATGTGTCTGTATGTATATGTATGTGTGTATATGTAGATGTGTATATATATATATGTATATATGTATATATGTATGGATATGTATATATATATATGTTTATATGTGTGTGTGTGTGTATATATATATATATATCCATACATATATACATATACACTACAACAGTGACAAAACAATTACATTGACAATCATGTTACGTTAGTTTCAAATTGTTTCCTTTTTTTTTTTCATTACTTCTTTAACACACTACTTCTCCGCTGTGAAGCGTGGGTATTTTGCTAGTATATATATAAAAGCCAAACACCACTGACTCACTCATCACAAAATCTCCCAAACCATTAGGACCTGAGACTTGAAATTTGGAATGTAGGTTACCCTTGGCCCATAAGTGATTGCTAAGAAACGGTTTTAAAAATGTTGTGGTCCAAGCACAAAATTTCTTATAGTTTTTTAAACTCGTTTGTATGTCTGTCCACTTTTCATGAAAGAACTACTTAACGGATTTAGATCTGGTGTTTTCTATAATTTGCTTGAATATACCGTTGATTTTGCGACTTCTTCATTGCGCTAAGTATCATAGTTCACTTGCGGTACCAATTTATTAGTGTGAATCTGAGAGAGACTCATTGGGCTGTGTGCAGGGCCCTCCTCACTCACATGTCTGCCTTGGGGCATAACCTTAACCCCACTTAGTTAGTGAACTAGAGAACTACTTAATGGATTTAGATCTTTTTTTTTCTATAATTTGCTTGAACATTCCGGTTGATTTTGCAACTTCTCTAATTGCTCTAAGAATCATAGTTCGCTTGCAGGAGCGATATATTCGCGCTAATCCAAGACAGAGGCTGTGGGCCAAGGGAAGAGGGAAGAGTGAAGTCAGGAGTAGCGAACTGGGCGGGGCCCTCACTGTCCTGTTTCACTAATACACAAGCGAAGCCGCGGGAGATGGTTAGTATAGGTATATACCAAAACAAAGATTTATAATTTGAAGAGAGCAGACTTTATGGGAATGACAAACTATCATGAAAACACAGAATGGGAAAGTAAAAACTCAGCAACTATAAATGCTAAGTGATGTCAGTTCAGAGACCTTCTCATCCAGGCTCAAACCAATTATATTCCTAAAGCAAAATGATTAAAAATAGGGGAATCATTTCAAAAGCAAAGCTGAAAAGATCACTTTACAAGAAAATTAAAGAAGAGCCAAATAATTCTGACTTAGAGGAATAATGAACATCACAATGAGAAATAAAAGAGGGCATTTGAAGGGTCAAAAGAGATACCAAAAAAAAAAACCATTGGTAGCGAAGTAAAAAAAACAGTAAGCAATTTTTGAGTACTGCTACAGTAAAAAGACAATAAAGAGAATTGAAGTACCCAAAAGGAAAAATTGTTGAAAACAAGAAGGAAATAGAAAATGAACTGAACAAATATTTCACCCAAGTATTTGTTAAGGAAGAACCAAATGGAATGCCCCATGAAGAAGTAAAAACAGTCTCTGAGCCCCTAGATTTTAAAACAGAAGAGTCAGATGTGTTTCATACCCTTGATATAAAGACTAATACCCCCAAAATATTTACTACTTGTATTGATTGAAATGAAACAGGTATCTCTAAGCCTGTATTAGGACTATCTGTGCAGTCCCTTGAGAAAGAAGAAGTACCGGAGGATTGGAAAGTTGTAAATGTGACTTCAGTCTTCAAGAAGGGATCCTGGTAATTTATCGACTAACTCTTTCTTTCATACCATGCAAAATTATGCAAACTATAAGAAGAAATAAATTAGAACATTACTTGTGTGAAAATAATACGTTAAATAACAGCTAGCATGGGTTTATGAGAGGAAGATCTTGTCAAAGCAATCTTTAAGATTTTTTTGAACAGACAACTGAACAGCTATTGAAAGCAAAGCATACAACTGAATTTACTTAGACTTTCAGAAAGCCTTTCACATGGCCCCACACTCCCCACACTGAAGATTAATTCAGAAAGTAGAAGCTGCAGGAATCAGAGGTTACCTACAAAACTGGGTCTCAACTTGGTTAACCAAGAGGAGACAAAGAGTGAGGTCACTAGTGGAGCCCCACAGAGGTCTGTCCTGAGTCTGTGACTTTATCTCATTTATATTAATGACAGATTTCAGTATTGTTAGTAAACCTGTGAAATTCACAGATGATAATAATATAGAGGAATGACAGATTCTAAGGAGGCAACAAAAGTAATTCCAAAAGACCTAGGCAAGCTTCAGAAATGGGTGAACACTTGGAAAGTGGAGTTTAATGTAGAAAAGTGCAAAGTCTTACTACATGTGGGCAACAGGAACATCTCTATATATATATAAAATCCAACATCTGTCTGTACGCCTGTCTGCTTTTCTCGAGTGAACTACTTAACAGATTTAGATCAGGTTTTTTCTATAATTTGCTTGAACATTCCGGTTGACTTTGCAATTTCTCTCATCGCGTTAAGTATCATGGTTCGCTTGTGGCAGCAATTAATAAGTGTGAATCGAAGAAAGAGGCTGTGGGTTTGAGGGGAGGGGAAGCTGGACCTCAGGAGTAGGGAGCCAGACGGGGCCATCCTCACTCACGCGCCAGCCTCCGTTAAAGTCTGGTCTATATGTCTGTCCGCTTTTCACAAGAGAAATACTATTTAGATCATGTTTTTTTTTCTATAATTTGCTTGAACATTTGGGTTGATGGGCGGAATGGTGGCACAGTGGGTAGCGCTGCTGCCTCACAGTTAGGAGACCCAGGTTCGCTTCCTGGGTCCTCCCTGCGTGGAGTTTGCATGTTTTCCCCGTGCCTGCGTGGGTTTCCTCGCACAGTCCAAAGACATGCAGGTTAGGTGTATTGGCGATTCTAAATTGTCCCTAGTGTGTGTGCACCTTGCGGTTAGCTGGCGCCCTGCCCAGAGTTTGTTTCCTGCCTTGCGCCCTGTGTTGGCTGGGATTGGCTCCAGCAGACCCCCGTGACCCTGTAGTTTTAGGATATAACGGGTTGGAGGATGGATTCTGGTTGATTTTGTGACTTCTCTCATTGCACTATGTAGCATAGTCCGCTTGCGGCAGTGATTTATAAGCACAAAGCAAAGACAGAGGCTGCAGGCCGAGGGGAGGGGGAGGTATTAAATGAACCAGTTGGTTCTCAAATTATTTGACACACTGTCTCGGACATACACTTCAATAAATACCACAACGATTCAGTTTATTATCCTACAGAACCGATTATCCTTTTGAGAAACCTGAGCCCACCCAAACTTTGCAATGATACCCGTCTCCAGATCTGTTAGCTTCAGAACAACATCATAGACACGATAATCATAATAGTATGTGCCATTTGTAAGAGGGTTTTAATCCTTCGCATTCCTCTAATCGCGGTGGACATGTCCTTTCAATTCAAGAGATTACAGTTCCTGGTGAAGCTTTGCTTTGCAATGTCAATTAACAAGACCCAGACACAGACACTCAACTTGGCAGGGGTTGATCTTAGCTCACTATGCTTATTGCATGGTCAGCTTTATGTTGCTTTCTCATGGATTAGTTCCCCAAAAAACCTAAATGTCCTCACCCTTGATAACAAAACCAAAAATATTGTATATCAAGAGGCTCTGAAACCTATCAATATAAATTGTTCTCAATACGAAACACATTTTTTAAAATTTTTTTTATTGATTTTTAGTTTGTCCTGTTTCACTACTATGTGGGCAGAGCTGCGGGGGACAGCTAGTCAATTATAAATACAAGATGGAAAACACTGTCCTACAGGGAGCAAATTCTGAAAAGGAGTTGGAGGTTTATTTTGACATATCGTTTTCATCATCTAAGCAATGTGCACAATCTATTAAAAAGGCAAGTAAAATATTAGGTTATATTGTAAAAAATGTTGAATATAAATTAAGGAACATTATGCATCTGGAGTATTGTGTGCAGTTCTCTTTGCTACAAGAAGTATACAGTAGCCCGTGAAGCTGTTCAGAGGAGAGCAACCAGGTGTATCCCAGAAGTTAAGGACATGATGTACTCTGACAGACTCAGAGAATTAATCCTGTTTAGTCTTGAACAGAGGAGGCTGTGTGGGGAAGTTAATCCTGGCCTTCAAAATCCTTAAAGTAGGTCCAGCAGGGTTCCTTCAAATTAAGGGTGAATCGTGTACTTGAGGGCACCAGAAGACATTAAGTACATTTATGACTGAAAACAGGAAGTACTTCTTTATGCAAAGAGCTGTGGGAATCTGAAAAAAACTACTAGACATGTAGCTGAAGCAGAAACCTTCACAACCTATAAGAAGTATCTGAGTAAGATATTGGGGCAGCTTAGCTATTAGCTAAACAAATAAGCTTAATGGACTGAATGGTCTTCTCTCATTTGTCTCATTTCTTATGTTCTTATCAGCACTCACGTTCTTCAACTCCATCAGCCAACAAGATCCTTTCTGTGACTGCCAATTGATTTAGGCAGAGGTCACGTCAGGTCAGGTTGGGGTGCTTGCCACACCCATCACACAACAAAACACCTTGGGATTTCAGTTGGCAACCCCTCTGGCTGACATGTGGTCCAGTCCCATCCTCCGGAAGTGACCATCTATCTGCTGCAGCTGGTGTTACTTGGGCGTTCCCTTAGCCTGGTCCAGCTGTTTGGGTCCATAACATTGAGGATCATGCAAGCCGGATCGCCGTGTGGAAATCGCCCCAAATGGCAATAGTGCTGTAACTGTTGCTCCTTCACAATGCAGATAATGTGCCTCATTTGGGACTCTGTGAGGAACCTCTCATTTCACACAAAGTCAAAACAGAAGTACCCAAGGATTCTCCAAAGAGACACAGTACCAAAGGAGTCCAGTCTTCATCTCAGGTCACTGGATAGCGTTCATGTCTCACAATCATATAGCAAAACAGAAAGAACCAGAGCTCTAAAGACTTCAACCTCTGTCCTATTGCAGAGGTATCAGTAGTGTCACATGCCCAGTTCCAGCGACCTCATGACCTCACATGCTCTCCCAATCAGTCTACTGACTTTACAGGAAAAGTCACCAGAGATATGAATGTTTGCTGCCAAGATAAGTGACCCATTTGACAAGGGCAACATTTCTTCCACAGGTAGACACACTGCTGATGGCTGTGCCCAAGAGGTAATTAAAGGTCTGGATCTTGGTGTTTATCCATGACACTTGCAAGTCCAGACACTCAAACTCATCGCTCAGTCTCTCGAGAGCAACAATCAGAGCCTCCATTTACTCTGC
Source organism: Polypterus senegalus (assembly GCF_016835505.1). NCBI lineage: Eukaryota > Metazoa > Chordata > Cladistia > Polypteriformes > Polypteridae > Polypterus > Polypterus senegalus. The sequence goes on along the minus strand of NC_053166.1, from coordinate 91,594,306 downwards.
AAAGATCACAACATCATCTGCAAAGTCAAGATCAGTGAATCTTTCTTCACCAAAAGATGCCCCACAGCCAATGGACCCCACAATCTTGTCCAAACTCCAGTCCATGCAAGCACTGAACAGAGTAGGAGCAAGAACACACCTGTGATGAACCCCAAAATCAACTGGGAAAAACTCAGATGTTCTGCCTCCACTCTGCACAGCGCTCAATGTACCAGCGTACAAGCTGGCCATGATACCCAGCAAGTTCAAGAGGATCCTGTGAAGTCTCAGGATGTCCCACAGGGCAGCTCAATCAATTGAGACGAATGCTTTATAAAAACTGACAAAGACTGCAAAGAAACTCTGCTGATATTCTTATTTTCACTCGATGAGAACCCTCAGTACCAGGATGCAGTCGATGGTAGACTTCTTAAGTGTAAAACCAGACTGTTCTGGTAGCTGGCAGGTGAGCAAATGATCACGGATCATATTGAGGATGACCCACTCAGCTGGGATGATGCCCGTCTCCCAAATGGAAGCAAAGGTTGCTTGCAATGCCAGGAGGACAGCCTTACCACCAGCCTGGGAAAGTTCACCCTGGATACCACAGATCCCTGCAGCCTTCCTTACCCTCAGCTGGTTCACCACCTGTGCAATCTCAGTAAGAATAGCTGGTTCACAGTAAATTGGAGGATCAGCCTCAAGAACTGTGAACTCAGAAATGTTCAATGACCTAGCCAGAGGGTCAGCTTTAAATAGCTCCTTAAAGTAGTCAGCTCTGTAGGTCACAACTGCAGCATCATCCATAAGGACCATTCCCTCACCGGCCTTGACGACGACTCCCTGAAGAACAGAATCAGATGTGCATAATGCTTCAGTTCCTCTGTAAGCAGGATGTGGGTCACTAGACCATAGATGGTGTGTCACTTACTCACAGATTCGTCTAATAAATGCCTCCTTATCTGCCCTCACAGCCCTCACAGCTGGCCCGCTCAGACAGCAATTGCAATCACGCCATATGCTTTGACTCCCCCCAATGATATCCATGGTGCCCTGTGAGATGAAATACCTCCTTATGGGAACACTGACAACACCAACTAAATCCTCAGCAACCTTTAGGGTTGTTCAACCTTTTTGTCATTGAAGGTCTCCTAGATCACATTAAGATTGGCAATTGCACCTAAGTCTGCAAGTTCCTCACACAAATTGAGTGCAAAACTCATTAGAAACTGCCTGACGTTGCAGTCTGGCCAGGTCAAGCCTCATTCTAATATTATAGCCTATAATAGCATACTGAACCTAAATTGGATCTTCAAAGTAGTATCAAGTCATGTGTGGTCAGAAATCCCAAACTGGGCACTTCTGTAAATCCTGCAGTTCTGTAGGAGCTTCCAGTGTCTGCCCACGAAGATGTGATCAATCTCCTTCACCTCACCACCAGTATTAGAGTACCAAGTTCAACGATGTGGCTCAGGTTGCTGGAACCAGGATCCAGTGATCCACAGCCCCTGATCTTTTGCAAAGTTAAGGAACGTATAACCACTTTCACCATGGTCGCCAGAACCTTGTGGGCTGACACAATCCTTATAGCCAGCCTTGTCTGTGCCAGTGGTCACATTGAAGACACCCATGACCAGAGGAGTGTCACCTCGCAGCACCAATCAACCACTGAGCAAAGTTACAAATAGATTGTCTCCCTCACTGAGACATCACTCACTATGGTTGGAGCATACACTGAGACAACACACAAGGCACCTAGATAATGCCTTAACCTGAGTCTCATAATAAGCTCATTGAAAGAAGTAACATCGGACACCATCGGGAGGAGCTGATTGGCCACAGCAACTCCCAGAGTATGACAGCCATCAGAGCGGCCAGACCAATAAAAGGTGAACCCACCTACACAGATCTGGCCAGTCCCAGGTCTGCACACCTCACAGAGTGCTGCCACTGAAATGCAGAGTTTACGAAGCTCCTCTGATAGTAGAGGAAGATGATCATCATACTGGAGAGACTACCTAAAATTGAAACTCAAGTGCTGCCGTGCAGTGGGTGATGCCTCAGCACCACATCATTTCTGATCCCCAACAGGCCTGACCCCATTGGGTCTCTGGCAGTTTCAACTCTTCTGGGGATAAGGCTCCTTAGGGGTTTCCTTCATCCCCTTGATAATGACAGCAGACTTTCTGGTGGCAATGTAATTGAACTAAAGTCCCAACAATACTGTAGGTTAAACGTTGCTGTGGGGTTAACTTGTTGACATGGGCATAATTTGTCTGAATATAGTTTTAGAGTTCAACAAGCTAGCAGGTAAAATGCCCCTGGTTAGTGTCCTACAAATATGACTTGAGATAAAAGACATGAGGATTCCATCAAGCAAGGTAGATCTCAGAATCCTCAGAATTAAACAAGAGGAAATTCAACTATAGATCAAAATACATAGTACAGCATTCTGCTTAATTCTAAATAACATTCATTCCTTTTTCACTATCTGTAGTACTATAGTGAGTGTCTTCATAATTATCTCAGTTCAATCCCTAATTTTCAAATCCTGGATTTGTGACACTGTTATATGATAAGTTCAGTCAGGTCTGGTAAAGAAGTGGTCATCATCAGCACAGATGGAATTAAGTTCACAGTTGAGCAAAGCCCTTTACATGATATAATGACAAGCACCTAGAGAGAGCTTTCATAATGTAGTAAACAAGAGTCGAAAGCAGGTTCTGAGTCTCTGTAAGAGCCTGGGCTGTTGCATAATTAATGGATGGATAAGAGAGATTTGTAGGACAGATAGAGCTAACATTCGTCTCCAGACTGCACTGTCACAGCATTGGACCCACAGTCACTTAATGCATTTAGAGTCAACAAAGCAATGTCTCCGTCAGATAGTTGAGAAATTATTGGTTGTATAAAGTAAAACGATAGAGGTTAAAAACTGGGCTGCCTTCAAATCTTTCTAACCAAAAATTTTCATTAAAATAGACCAGAGAAAACAATTAGGCACATCTTACTACAGAGCCTGAATATTTCCTAAACATCTGGACAGATACATAGATAGCTTCTGACAGATGGTCAAAACTGGGATCCTGGATCGAGAGCAGAACCAGGTATACAATATCAGTTTACAAGAAAAGCAAGCCATACATTCACTAAATGAAGACACAGAGATCATTGTCAAACCAGTCGATAAAGGGGGTGCCTTAGTAATCATGAACACATCTGATTATATAAAAGAGCCACAGAGGCAGCTTTCTAATACCACTTATTACTGCAAACTACAGGAGGACCCCACTGATGTCTACATGAAAGAACTGAAGAAACCATTAAGCAGCTTACCTGTTAACATCAAAGACCACATCAGTAGTCGAATCCCTGAGGATCCAAAAGTGGGATACTTCTACATGCTCCCCAAAATCCATAAAGATGGGAACCCAGGAAGGCCAGTAATCTCAGGAATTGGCACACTTATGGAAAATATTTCAGGATGGGTTGAAAGCATTCTTAAACCCCTTGCCAGAAACACACCCAGCTATGTACAGGACACCACCCACCTCCTTAAAAACCTGCTGCCCTAGACACCATTTCTGAGGGAGCCTTCCTTGTTACAATGGATGTGGAGGCATTATACACAAACATTCCCCATGATGATGGAACCATGGCCTGTCAGGCATACCTGCAACAACATGGCTTACAAACAGAGCCAGTGATACAATTGATAAAATTCATATTAACTCACAATGTGTTTTCTTTTGGTCAGGACATTTACTTACAACTAATGGGAACTGCAATGGGATGTTGCTTCGTACCCCACTACACAAACTTGTTCATGGCAAGATTAGAACAGGACTTCTTGTCAGCATGTGCAATAAGACCAATGCTTTACCTTCGCTACATAAATGACATTCTTATAATCTGGACCGCAAGCAAAAAAGACCTTCTTTTCTTCCATAGGAATTATAATTCATTCCATCCCAACATAAAAGTTAAATTAAATTATTCACAAACAGAAATCAGCTTTCAGGACACTACTATTCGCATAAAGGAAGGTACCCTTATGACCCTTATTTTTCACAAACCAACAGACAGACAAACATATATAAGAAATGACAGTTTCCACCCAAAGCATATTCGGAACTCCATCATCTACAACCAGGCAATATGTTACAATCGTATTTGCTCAGACCTAGTGGATTGGGACACACAACTGCAGAACCTCAGGACAGACTCCATCAAACAACGATAGACTCCCAAATCAACAGACGTACAAATCAGGAGAGCTACGTTTATACCCAGAGAAAACCTTTTGGAATACAAAGATGCAGAAATCAAGAACCAGGTCCCACTAGTTGTAAGTTATCATCCACACCTGGAAACACTCCACAAAAATATGAAAGAGTTTCAACCCATTGTACAGAAAAACAATAAACTGAAGGATATATTCCCAGAACCTCCCCTCCTTGCATACAGACAACCACCAAACCTCAAACAACTGATTGTCCGAAACTCTATGTGTGGCTTGGTAGCAAGTGGCACATCTCTCTGCCTACAGAAGAGGTGTGGCACCTGTGCACATATCTACATGACAGATCAGGTAGTTATACCACATTGCCAGCAAGAGCATAAAATAAAGGGTCCGTTCACATGCAAATCTACTAATGTGGTCTACCTAATCATGTGCATAAGGTGCCCCAACACTGGACTGTATGTAGGGGAAACTGGTCAGACACTGCGCCAGCAAATGAACTCACATAGATTTCATATTATTCAAGAACAGTATTGATCTTCTTGTGGCAGCACACTTTAACAGTAATAGCCAGAGTATAAAGAATCTGAGGTTCACTGTGCTTAAGGGTAATTTCAAGACCCCACAGGAGTGGAGAGAATTGGAATACAAACTTATGCTTAAATTCAACACTCTACAAAATTGTCTGAATAGAGACAAGAGTTTTATGACCAGATATGTGGTCTAACAGACTGATTGAACAGCTGAATACATCAGTGGTCTATCTTACAGACAATGCACTTCAAAAAAACCTTACAGGACTTTCTCTAGTGATGGTTATCTTATCTCTACATTTTATTAGTTCATTGTTCTCTTCTTTCATGGTTAATTCATCTTAGGTGTATTAATTTTGCTAAAATTTGAACAAAAAGGTTGTTAAGATGAAAGAAAAAAGCTACTCAAGGATTGATTACTTCTTTATAGACAATAACTTCTTCCCTAAGATTAAATCTTGCAAATACGATGCTATTGTTATTTCTGACCATGCACCTATGATCTTGGAGTTAAAATTACTAAGCCCCACACACTCACCACGCAGATGGCGCCTCAACCCGCTTCTATTAGCTGACGAGAATTGTACGGAATTTATATCCAAACAAATCAAATTCTTTCTAGAGACAAATACATCCCCCGAGATCTCTGCAGGAATTCTCTGGGAAACTCTTAAGGCCTTCTTAAGAGGACAGATTATCTCATATCTTTCCCACAGAAATAAATCCGAAGCCAAGAAAGTAGCAGAGATAAAAAGCAAAATTACTAAAATAGATGAAGAACACGCCAGACTACCAAGCGAGACTCTACATAAGAGGAGGCAGGCTCTACATTCAGAATTAAACCTCTTGACAACTAAAGAAACTGAACAACTAATTTACAAATCCAGACATCATTACTATGAACATGGAGAGAAAGCTAATAAGCTTTTAGCTCAACAAATTCACAAGCAAGAAGTGCGCAATGCAATCTCGTAATTACTAACACGAATGGAGATAAAATCATCGAACACAAAAATATAATGCACACTTTCAGAGACTACTATAAATCCCTATATACTACTGAGTTTAAAGAAGACAATACACAATCTAATGCATTTCTGGATACATTACAGATACCACAAATAGACGCTATTAGTGTGGAGGAACTTGATAAACCTCTGGCGTTATCAGAATTACTAGATGCTATAAAGTCACTCCAAGGCGGAAAAGCAGCAGGCCCTGATGGCTACCCTGCAGAGTTTTACAAGAAATTCTCCGCTCAGCTAGCTCCCTCCTATTAGCAACATTTACAGAAGCCAGAGATAACCAATCTCTCCCGCAAACCTTTCGCCAAGCACTAATCACTGTCTTTCCAAAACAAAATAAGGACTTATTACAATGTGCATCATACAGACCAATTTCACTTCTGAATAATGACGTTAAAATACTCTCTAAAATCATAGCAGAAGGATGGAGAAAGTGCTCCCCTCTGTAATATCACAAGACCAAACTGGATTTATTAGGGGCCGACACTTATCTTCAAATCTTCGACGCCTGTTTAATGTAATATACTCACCAACTAAACCAAACACCCCAGAAATATTATTATCATTGGATGCAGAAAAAGCATTCACATGATTGAATGGAAATACCTTTTACTACATTGGAGAAGTTTGGGTTTGGCCGAACATTTGTGCATGGATTAAATTACTGTATACTAACCCAGAAGCTTCAGTTTGCATCAACAACATTTGCTCAGACTACTTTAAACTAGAACGTGGCACTAGACAAGGATGCCCTTGTCACCACTGCTGTTTGCGATTGCCATTGAACCACTGGCAATACATTGTCGAAATACTGATCAGATAAAGGGGATTAGCAGAGAAGGACTGGAACAGAAAATCTCCTTATATGCAGATGACATGGTACTGTATATATCGGACCCAGAAAATTCTGTGCCTGCAGTCTTAGCAGCACTCACAGAATTTCAAAAGATCTCTGGTCTCAGAATTAATCTGAATAAAAGTGTACTCTTTCCAGTGAATTCTCAAGCATATAATATTAGATTAGACACCCTACCTTTTATCATTGCAGAACAGTTTAAATACCTAGGGTAAACATCACAAGTAAACATAAAGCTCTTTATCAACAAAATTTCGCAGTCTGCATGGAAAAAATTAAACAAGACTTGCATAGATGGTCAACCCTTCATCTCACACTAGCTGGAAGAATTAACACTGTTAAGATGAATATTCTTCCTAAGCTCCTTTTTATTTCAAAACATCCCAATATACATTAATAAATCATTCTTTAAGCAATTAGATTCAACAATAACCTCATTTATTTGGAATTCAAAACATCCACGCATCAAAAGAGCGACCCTACAAAGACAAAAGGCAGAAGGTGGCATGGCTCAACCTAACTTCCAGTTTTATTACTGGGCAACAAATATACAGGCAATAAGAACCTGGACACAAATAGAAGAACATACACAGGCTTGGACCGCAATAGAAGTAAAATCTTGCAGTACTTCTTTGTATTCCTTGCTCTGCGCTCCAATAAACACATGTCATCGGCAATACACTGAGCCCGGCCGGGACGCCCAGGAGGATGTAAGGAGGGCTTGTGCCTCCTCCAGACCGCGAGGGGGCGTCCGTCCTGGTTCTGTTGGGAGCCACGGGTCGAGGGCATGGAAGCCCTACCCTGTAGGGGCCCGTGGTCACCGCCAGGTGGCGCTCCGATGCCGGTTTATCCCGTACCGTCCTCGGCTGGGGCTGAAGCCCGGCCGGGATGCCTTGGAGGACCAGAGGAGGGCGTGTGCCTCCTCCAGACTGAGTGGGGGCGTCCGTCCTCGTTATGCAGGGGGCCTCGGGTACAGGGCTTGGAAGCCCAGCCCTGTAGGTACCCGTGGCCACCGCCAGGCGGCGCCCCAGTGCCTAATTATCCCGGGAGCCCGGCACTTCCGCCACACCAGGAAGTGCTGGGGGGAAGACTTTATGTGGCGTCCGGAGAGCTGCCAGGAAGACAGCCGACACTTCCGCCACGCTGGGGCGTGGCTAAGGAGCGAATGCCGGGAACACCTGGGGCTCATCCGGGGGCGTTATTTAAGGGGCTGCCTCCCTCCAGTCATTGGTGGAAGTTGGGAGGAAGTAGACTGAACTGGAGAGAGAGGACGGGAGGCGGCCAGGAAGGCAAAAGGACTGTGTGGCCTGGACTTGGGGAGATCGGTGCAAGAAGGCACTGGGGGTGCACGTGAGGAAACTTTGTGTAAATAGTGTATATAATAAATGGTGTGTGGTGACAATATGATGTCCGTCTGTCTGTGCCGGGGCCAGCGTTCACAACACTAATAACCCAATTGTGCTCCACTCACTTAGAATCTGGAACCAATGTAGAAAGCATTTTAAGACGGAGAAGCTTCTATCTGTGGCACCTCTGCAAGAGAACCACCTCTTTCAACCTTCACAGACATATGCAGTTTTTAATATCTGGAAAAATTTGGAATTAACTTGCTTAGAGATCTTTATATAGACAACGTCTTTGCATCCTATGAACAATTACATTCCAAATTTAACATTCCAGCTACACATTTCTTTCACTATCTTCAAATCAGGAACTTTGTTAAACAGAACCTTCCAGATTTTCCTCATCTTGCACCCTCAACCATGCTGGAAAAATTATTGCTCAATTTCAAGGAGTTAGACTCCATCTCTACAATATATAAAATTCTTTTACAATCCCTCCCTTTCAAAGATCCAAGAGTACACTGGGAAAAAGATCTCTCTAATTAATATATCAGAAAAGGAGTGGAAAGTAGCAATGCAGAGAATTCACTCAAGCTCCATATGCGCAAAGCATACAATTATACAACTCAAAATTATATATCGAGCACATCTGTCTCGACTAAAACTCTCCAAAATGTTTCCAGGGCATGATCCAACCTGCGAACGTTGCAACCAAGCCCCAGCCTCACTAGGTCACATGTTCTGGGCCTGCACCAAATTAACATTATTCTGGACAAAAATTTTTAATTACCTGTCAGACAGCCTTGGACTCACAATCCCTCCTAACCCATTAACAGCTGTGTTTGGGGTTCTTCCAGAGGGGCTTAAAGTGGAGAAAGACAAACAAATTGTGATTGCATTCACTACACTGTTGGCACGCAGACTCATTCTGATAAACTGGAAGAACCCAAACTCTCCTCTTTTAAGTCAGTGGGAAACTGATGTGTTATACTATTTAAAATTGGAAAAAATCAAATACTCAGTTAAAGGATCTGTACAGACTTTTCTCAAAACATGGCAGGATCTAATCAGTAATATTTTAAAATAAGTTCATAAAGCACAGAGAATTTTTTTTTAAATTAGGTATGTTTACAAGCCTTAAATGTAACGTTATTTGGCTTGCTCTCTCTCAGGGGTGGGGATCGATCTGTTCTTAACTCAGTTTTTCTTTTTGTAAAATCTTGATTGCTTTGTATGGATTGTAATAAAATTTAAAAAAAAAAGATGAAAGAAAAAAAATCACTTTGCTATCCCAATATAAGCTAGAGTATTTTTCAATTTCTTTGTTACACCTTGCCTGATGAAGGGGTATTAGCTGCATCGAAAGCTTGCATTTATAATCTATTTAGTTAGGCAATAAAAGGTGTAATTTCACCCTACTTTCTCCTGTATCAATCTATGGCTAACATGGTACAACACTCTACTTCTAAACATTTTTGCTATAGTAGCTAAAGCTTACTTAACAACAATCAAGTCCTGAGAACTTACAAACAAATTAACATCTTGCAATTAGAAAATAATTTAGAAAGTATACAAAAAATTAAATTAGAAAACAGAAAAGGGCAACTTGATATTATGTGTATTTAACAACATTCTATGACTCAAATGACTTAAAGTATTTCCAGACTGATCTGACCAAAGCCCCATTTGTTGAGCAATGTGTAAGGATTGAAACTTGCCCATAAGAATATCCATCCATCCATCCATTTTCCAACCCGCTGAATCCGAACACAGAGTCACGGGGGTCTGCTGGAGCCAATCCCAGCCAACACAGGGCACAAGGCAGGAACCAATCCCGGGCAGGGTGCCAACCCACCGCAGGACACACACAAACACACCCACACACCAAGCACACACTAGGGCCAATTTAGAATCGCCAATCCACCTAACCTGCATGTCTTTGGATTGTGGGAGGAAACCGAGCGCCGGAGGAAACCCACGAGACACGGGAGAACATGCAAACTCCACGCAGGGAGGACCCGGGAAGCGAACCCGGGTGTCCTAACTGTGAGGCAGCAGCGCTACCACTGCGCCACCGTGCCGCCCCCATAAGAATATATACTTAAATATTTTATAAGCAAGTCTGGAATGAGGATAAAGTCACATTTTTATATTCTGTATTTATACCTATCTGAATTATGTGAAGCTCTTGGGCTTGGCCTGTGAGGAGTGTATATATTCTCCCTGTAGTTTTCTGTTGGTAGTTAAGTTTTTCTCTTATAGGTAGAGAAGTGCAAGTTAGGTTAATTGGTGATTAAACTGGCTCCAGATGTATGTGTGTGTGTGCACCCTGCAATGCACTGGCAGTCCTTCGTGGTTTGGTTCCCACTTTTTACCAATACTGGCAGGATAAACACCAAATCTCCATAATCATTAATTGGATAATTTGGTCAGGAGATTGTTAGAAAACTGAACTATGAAGGAATGGATAACAATCTGTCACCCAATACAAATTTCTTATTCATAACGAAATAACATATATCTGTTATCAACCCTTTCAAATTTTATTTTAAACTATGAGAAATATAATATGTTGTTTTTTTTCACATTCTTGAAGTGTAAAGAAATGTAGACCACATAATAAGAAGAAGTTAAGTTTGTTTTTGTCCAGTCCAATTGAAACAGTTCTTAAAACAGTTCCTAAAAACTGTGTAAGGTTTATAAAGGGTGGCATTCACACCTGGCTAGCAGGCTGCCAGACAGTGGTAAAAAATAATTAAATAAATGTGATTTGTTAGCTTATAGCTACAGTATGCATATGTTGGCATAGTATTCACTGCTTTAGACCATTAGTGCTCCCTTTAAATAAGAAGAAATTTAATTATATCCACTCAAGCCAGGAAACTATTACTATTCTGAACATAACCACTTTTGGGTACTTTTAAAGGTGCTATGTATACATACCATATATAACTAATTTCAAAGCCCTGCCGAACATCATAATGTCACCACATCAGATGGCTCTCAGTGGCCTGATCCTAAACATCAATGTAACTGTGCTAAAAAGAAATTCAAACAAACACCACAAAACAAAAGAAATTTAAATTAATTTTGCAGTGAACCTCAAAAGTAATTGAAGGTTGGTAAAAATGTCAATCCCGTGATAATAATGGTAAAGTGTGGAGAAGAGTTCCACTGGTTTTAAGACAGCACCACTGCAAACCATTGTAGGAAGACAAGGGCCAATGGGGGCAACAGAGGTTGTCATTTCAAAGTGTATACTAGAAAAATGCCACGTTCATCAAGGGTGCTAAAGGGTAGGTAACCCAATTTATGTTTAAGAAAGAGTGAGAGCCAAGTTAACTCCTGCGGGTCACTGGGTCAGGAAGCTGGGAACACAATCTACAGTGACAAGAGTCTATCACCCTCTGATGATGTGCCCTCTGCAACCGCCAGGGTGGAGCTCTCCTGCTTACCAGGCAGAGGCCATGGCACACCTTACAAACACTCGCCAGCAGACAAACAATTCCCAGTCTTTGGACCCCCATGGAAACATCACCACTAAGTGTTTCTTTCTTTCTTTCTTTCTTTCTTTCTTTCTTTCTTTCTTTCTTTCTTTCTTTCTTTCTTTCTTTCTTTCTTCATGTAGCTATTTATCAATAATACAAAACTATAATATGAATAAAGATACCTACTTAAACTTTTGCTTGTAAAATAAATCTAAATGTGATCTGTTAAGCTGTAATAGATAAACACTTTCCTCCTGAGAGCCAATGAAAGGCAATAGTACATGCACAACGAATGATATTACCCACCAGAATGATATATGTATATTTCATGGTTGCCATGGACTACCAGTTCTATTAAAGTCCTGAACACTGTCACTCTTGTCAAATGTCTGTGAACCAGTGTGTGAGCTACAGGTATGCAAATTATAAGGTGGGTTTTAACAGAGAGGCACTTTGCTGCTCAGCCATCTTGGGACATTTCATTCAATTTCAACAGTTATCTTGTGGTTTGAGGATCAGTTAAAATATCGGTCATCTTGTATTGACCTTGAGCCGTGGGGGCTGTCAGTGCAGCCTACTGCAACATGCTGTATTATGGCAGTTTTATGGCTACCTAATGTTCATCCCTACAGTTTAACCTATCTACTGTGTGGAATATCAGCATATAGTAATCTTATGTCAAAGTCTATCTGATGTTTTTCTGAGGAATGTGTTTCAGTTGCTTTATTCAAAATTTCCAGTTACAGAATAATTTACAGAACATTAGTGAAAGAAAGATGTGATGTGAGTCTTCTTAATCGTGATTCTTGTTTTGTGGTGCTTGTACTGGACAACAGTAAATGCTTTATATTCAATCAACAGTTTTTTTGTCTTTGTGGAAATCAAGTCAAATAAGCAATGTGACATGCCAAAAAAATTTCAGGACTTGTGAAAGTCAGAGTGTACTATAAATTCATATAAATCCCACAAAATGACTACAACTGCAAATTCTTTTGTGGAAAGAATGTGTAGAGTTGAGGATAATGAGTTTCATTTTCTTATTCAATATATGAGTTAGATATTGGGTTTTTTTGGGGGGTGAGTTGTGCTTTTTTTTTGTTTGTTTCACTTACTGTACAATAATGTAAATGATTTGTTGATTATTGATTAGTAAAATTCAATTCAAAACTCAAAAACTCTTTCTTATATTGAAACATTGTAGCAATTAGTATAATAGAATATGTGCCTAAACTTGCCACCTTAAGATATTACTGCAATTTGTCAATCTGCCTTTATGTGACGTTCTTCTTCACTTTGTCTGACATGCAATACTGAAAAGCATATGTTTTGTCTTAGCAGGGTCTCCTAGATGCTGCTACTGTAGGTCACTGAAATTTTCTGAACTGGCTCACTTCATTTCAGATTTGTGAGGAGTTCAGAATTTGTCATTTTGGAGAGGACACCAGGCCATTATACTGACTCATCACATCTGCTCATTGGGGTGAAAATGCACACACCAGGGGAGGAAAGCAGATCCCCAGTGGGAAAACCCCTGGTGACATGCTGAGCAAGAACAAACTTTATAAACCATAGCACAATGCAGAAACAAAATATTTTTGATACTTTTGGATACCTGCTTGTTTCAGTGTACTCATGCAGCCACACATTTCCATAACTGATTGTTGCAAAAACATTCTAAAATACCATAGGTAAAAAGAAATACAAGACACAAAGTACCAGGGAAGGTGCTTTAGCAAGAAAGAGAATAATATTGTACATCCACTTTACTATCTCGCTCATCAAGTTCAGCAGAGAGGAAGCAGCTAAAAATATGATTTTAGCCTGTATCAAATCTTCTTATGAGTTGTAATTATTACTAAAAGTATTTTTACTTTTTTCAGGCTCCATAAGTTGCTTGCAGCTTTCTTGTTTTAGAAGGTATATGTTTAAGCATTTAGAAAATGACTCTATGCTCTGATTTCCACAGGTCACACAAAAAGACAATTTTCCCACAGGGATCAATAAACGTATATGAAATAAATAAAAAAATATACATTGCATCATAAAGTTGTGACAATGTTATTTCAGCCCTACTTCTAGTCCCGGCCGACTCAATACCTTCTATAAATTCTGTTATATAAATATTCTATCTGCTATTGTAGATCCTTCTCTCTGCATATTTTAGCCACCAGAGGGTGTGACAGCTCCCCAAACACTTGACACATACAGGCCAGGACACAAGTCTGCCACAAAATCCTTTTATTCAGTGTAAAGGTCTTCCAAGAAGAGTTTCCCACACCACAAGCACCAGTACTATTAAAGCACACAGCAACTCTTTATCTTTTCTTTTCCTTATCTCTCTCTGCCTCCTCCGCTTCTCCCAGCAAGATTTGTCTTCCTCCTCCAGACTCTGGCTCTCGGAGTTGGAGCAGGCAGCTTCTTTTATATAAAACCTGTGAGTACTTCTGGTGTCCCATAATTATGGCCCAGGAGCACTTTGGGGTTAGGCTGGATCATGACAAAGTAGGGATCACTAGTTCCCAAAGCACCCCCTGGTGGCACCCACAGAACCCAGCAGGGCTGATCCAAAGAACTCCAGTTCCCATGAGGCCCTGTGAGATTCTAGAGTGCTGCCACAACCCAGGGGGCTGCCATCTAGCATCTCAGGGGAGACAAAACCCTGTTCAGGCTTTTTCTCTCTGTCCTTCTATGTTGAGGGCACCTCAGCTGGGTAAGGTTCCCTCCCGGCTGTCCCTCACAATATGTATATCCACACATATCATCCAACATTCTATTTGTTTCTATTTATAATTTTTTCATTGTGTTAGTGATCTCATAATTGGCAACCCAGCCACAGGGGATGCACAAACAAGTGTGTGTCTTTGTGCCGGTCCCAAACCTGGATAAATGGGGAGGGTTACGTCAGGAAGGGCATCCGGTGTAAAATTTTGCCAAATCAATATGCAGACAACAATACAAATTTCCATACAGGATCGGTCAATCCCCGGGTTAACAGCAACCGCCACCAGTAGTTAGCCATCAGGGTGCTGGCTGAAATTGGGCTACTGCTGGCCGAAGAAGAAGAAGGAGAAGAAGGGGGGGAGACGTTTTTGGAGGCAGGAGGAGAGAAGGAAAGTAAAGAGAGTGGAACTGAGGGCATACTGTGGCAGTATGTCTGGTAAGGAGAGAGAGTTAGCAGATATGATGGAGGGAAGGAAGGTTGATATATTGTGCGTGCAAGAGACTAAATGGAAGGGGAGTAAGGCCAGGTGGACCGGAGGTAGATACAAACTGTTCTATCATGGTGTGGATGGGAGGAGAAATGGAGTAGGGGTTATTCTGAAGGAACAGTATGTCAAGAGTGTTTTGGAGGTGAAAAGAGTGTCAGACAGAGTAATGATTATGAAGCTGGAAATTGGAGGTGTGATGATGAATGTTGTTAGTGCATATGCACCGCAAGTTGGGTGTGCAATGGGTGAGAAAGAAGATTTTTGGAGTGAGTTGGATGAAGTGATGAACAGTGTACCCAAGGGACAGAAAGTGGTGATTGGAGCGGATTTCAATTGGCATGTTGGTGAGGGGAACAGTGGAGACAAGGAGGTGATGGGTAGATATGGTGTCAAGGAGAGGAATGAAGAAGGTCAGAGGATAGTGGATTTTGCCAAAAGGATGGACATGGCTGTGGTGAATATGTATTTTAAGAAGAGGGAGGAACATAGGGTTATGTACAAGAGTGGAGGAAGATGCACACAGGTAGATTACATCCTATGCAGAAGAGTTGATCTGAAGGAGATTGAAGACTGCAAAGTGGTGGCAGGGGAAAGTGTAGTTAAGAAACATAGGATGGTGGTCTGTAGGATGACATTGGAGATCAAGAAGAGAAAGAGAGTGAGGGCAGAGCCAAGGATCAAATGGTGGAAGTTGGAAAAGGAAGACTGCAAGGTTGAGTTTAGGGAGGAGGAGAGACAGGCACTGGGTGGCAGTGAAGAGTTACCAGACAGCTGGGAAACTACAGCAGTAAGGGTGACAGCAAGAATGGTACTTGGCGTGACATCTGGAAAGAGGAAGGAGGTAAAGGAAACCTGGTAGTGGAATGAGGAAATACAGGAGAGTATACAGAGGAAGAGGATGGCAAAGAAGTGGGATAGTCAGAGAGATGCAGAAAGTAGACAAGAGTACAAGGAGATAAGGCGCAAGGTGAAGAGAGAGGTGGCGGAGGCTAAAGAAAAGGCATATGAAGAGTTGTATGACAGGTTGGACACTAAGGTTGTACCGATTGGCTAGACAGAGGGACCGAGCTGGGAAAGATGTGCAGCAGGTTAGGGTGGTAAAGGATAAAGATAGAAATGTACTCACAAGCGTGGAGAGTGTGTTGAGCAGGTGGAAAGAGTACTTTGAGAGGCTGATGAATGAAGAGAATGAGAGAGAGAAGAGGTTGGATGATGTGGAGATAGTGAATAAGGAAGTGCAATGGATTAGCAAGGAGGAAGTAAGGACAGCTATGAAGAGGATGAAAAATGGAAAGGCCATTGGTCCAGATGACATACCTATGGAAGCATGGAGGTGTTTAGGAGAGATGGAAGTGGAGTTTTTAACCAGATTGTTTAATGGAATCTTGGAAAGTGAGAGGATGCCTGAGGCGTGGAGAAGAAGTGTACTGGTGCCAATATATAAGAATAAGTGGGATGTGCAGGACTGCAGTAACTACAGGGAATAAAACTGATGAGCCACAGCATGAAGTTATTGGAAAGAGTAGTGGAAGCTAGGTTAAGAAGTGAGGTGATGATTAGTGAGCAGCAGTATGGTTTCATACCAAGAAAGAGCACCACAGATGCAATGTTTGCTCTGAGGATGTTGATGGAGAAGTTTAGAGAAGGCCAGAAGGAGTTGCATTGGATCTTTGTGGACCTGGAAAAAGCATATGACAAGGTGCCTCGGGAGGAGCTGTGGTATTGTATGAGGATGTCGTGAGTGGCAGAGAAGTATGTAACAGTTGTACAGGATATATACGAGGGAAGTGTGACAGTGGTGAGGTCTGCGGTAGGAGTGACAGATGCATTCAAGTTGGAGGTGGGATTACACCAGGGATCGGCTCTGAGCCCTTTCTTATTTGCAATGGTGATGGACAGGTTGACAGACGAGATTAGACAGGAGTCCCCGTGGACTATGATGTTTGCTGATGACATTGTGATCGGTAGCAACAGTAGGGAGCAGGTTGAGGAGAACCTAGAGAGGTGGAGATATGCTCTAGAGAGGAGAGGAATGAAGGTCATTAGGAACAAGACAATGCAAGTGTGTAAATGAGAGGGAGGTCAATGGAATGGTGAGCATGCAGGGAGTAGAGTTGGCGAAGGTGGATGAGTTTAAATACTTGGGAGCAACAGTACAGAGTAATGGAGATTGTTTAAGAGAGGTGAAAAAGATAGTGCAGGCAGGGTGGAAAGGGTGGAGAAGAGTGTCAGGAGTAATTTGTGACAGACAGGTATCAGCAAGAGTGAAAGGGAAGGTCTACAGGACGGTAGTGAGACCAGCTGTGTTATATGGGTTGGAGACGGTGGCACTGACCAGAAAGCAGGAGACAGAGCTGGAGGTGGCAGAGTTAAAGATGCTAAGATTTGCATTGGGTGTGACGAGGATGAACAGGATTAGAAATTAGTACATTAGAGGGTCAGCTCAAGTTTGACGGTTGGGAAACAAAGTCAGAAAGGCAAGATTGCATTGGTTTGGACATGTGCAGAGGAGAGATGCTGGGTATATTGGGAGAAGGATGCTAAGGATAGAGCTGCCAGGGAAGAGGAAAAGAGGAAGGCCTAAGCGAAGGTTTATGGATGTGGTGAGAGAGGACATGTAGGTGATGGGTGTAACAGAACAAGATGCAGAGGACAGAAAGATATGGAATAAGATGATCCACTGTGGTGACTCCTAACGGGAGCAGCTGAAAGAAGAAGAAGTGATGTCATCATTGGCACCATTTTGTGTTGTTCCTGTCTTTAAGTTAGTTATATGGTGCCTATGCTAATCCTAGCCAACACAGGGCTCAAGGAATAGATTTAGCTTTTGTTTAATTACTTGGACTTTAAAATTGCCCTCTGAACATTGGTTCCAATCTCTGGTCCTAATGTGCAATCTCTACTTTGTCTGATGCCCTTTGTCTTACTGATACACACATGAAAATCAAAAAACAAGGTCTGGTTTATCTTTGAGGTCTCTTATAGAATGTTCTCTCTGATCCTATCACTTTCACTTGCTTGCATTTAAGTACTAACTTTAACAGTATAAAAGAGAACAGATGCCTGAGTTTGGGGAAATAGGGGCAAAATGAACCAACAGAAACAGAGTAGACACAATGTTTTAAAGGTTCAAAAAGATGGAGGCAAAAAAGAGTGAAGTGGACTGATCACAATTCTGCTGCACCAGAACATTAAAAAAAACATTTGAGACACAAAAGGTGTCATTAAGTTGTCAAGGAATGTAAAGAACAATAGCAGCAAAAGGGAGTCTAACAAGTGAAGTGCATATTATTAGACCAACTCTAGTCACTATTCTGGGGAAGAAGCAATGTTATTTCTGGTCTGGGCAGTATGCAACCTGTCCTATATGGCCACAGCTTTGGGGTTTCATTGTCATTTGCCCTGCTCTTTTAAAGACACTTGCATACCATTAAGGCTTTGCAGAATTATTTCAGACATAACTTAGATGCCCACAGGCTGGAGGGTTTAATGGGGTCTCCGCTACATTTGGGCTTGATTCTAGAATAATAATTTATTTTTAGTCTTTTTGGCAGCAGTTTCAAATTAAGGCAGTTGTACACATTGGTCATGGTACTGGACAGTTGCATTTTAAATAGTACATACTAATAAGAAGTTCATTTTACTATTGCACTCTTGGCAGCAATAAGCCTACAAATCTATAAAACAATCAATTAAAAAGGGAATATAATACAAAATTCTCAGAGAATCTTAATTCATATTATGTTTCATTCCATCAGCAACGAGCTTAAATAAAGAACCAACCCTGGAGTAGACAACTCTATGTTAGAGAACCCACTCGTGCACATACCCTATGTCACTAAAACAGGACCAATTTAGACCAACCCAAAATACCCTGATGACAAACACCAAGAAATCCTGAAAGCCTCACACAGGTCAATGACTGGATTCACGGTTCAAACCTAGAATACTGGATCAAGGAGGTACTGTGCCACCATGCCAATATAGACAGCCAAAGAGAGGACATAATTAAATTAAATCTGGAACTAAAATGATCACAGAAAAACACAATATCTAAAAAATGTATGTTTTTGTTTACTAAAACCAAGTAAACAGGAAGAACAGGTGCCCAAAAAAAGTTGTTCCAAAGTGAATGGAGCAATCAAGTTCCTAAATATTCATCAAGGTGAATAAAAGAGCTGATCTTATCCTGTTGTCTAGAATTGTGGCTTAAAATGGCTGGAAGAAGGCATTTGAGTCACTTTAAGACATGTCTTTTAATGGAACTTTCACTGATGAGGATGACTCAGCTTACTTGAGAATTGTGCTTAAAGGATACTGGCATGGAGCTCACATAGAAGTGCATCATCAGCAGAGGATAAATATGGCTGTAAGTTCACACCCCTGGATATTGACTATCATGTTTTCATTTGAGGTGTAAGGCTGAACAGACAAGCAACTCTAAATTGATTTGATGTAAATTTTAGTGCAGAGCGAGAGCAGGCTGATTCAGGAAGATCAGTCCATTAACAGCTCTACAGAACAGCAGCAGTAGTCTGGTGCAGTGAAGAAAGCAGTCATTATTTGTGGACATTCACATTTATGGTGTAAAGTGAAATGGATTAGTAAGTGTTGAGATATAGCAGGGTCAGGTGAACTACCTTTCTCATATTCAAATATGACTGGGTGTAGCACACGTCAGCAAATGTAAGTGTTTTGGTGTCTTCCATAAAGAATGGAACAATGTCGGCTGCCATGATTTGGACACACTTATCCTATAATGACCCAGAATGATGACCTTCATTCCACAGCAAATCACTACTTTCCTACTTATCAAGATAAATGTATTTATCAACAACAAAAAAACACATTGAAGGAACATCTGCTCCCCTCAACAATGGAATTTTAAAACAGAAATTGACTTTTTATTGACCAGATTTAAATCTTTGAATTTACAAACCAGCAGGAATGACACCTGAGATTGTGTCGACCACTTCCTTTAAAAAGCACTCATTAAATTTACATTCTTGTAGAAGAAGGTCATGGCTTCCCTCTTACAAAATCACAAATTCTGTTTAATTCTATGTCAAAACAAATACACTGTTCTTGTGGCATACAGAGGCCTAACACCTAATTAAGCGATTTCATATTGGTATTTCCATCTTTTTTATTGAAAACATACTTGCACCACATACAAGTAAATATAGACTAAATCTTAGAAATAATAGGACTATCAACAAATGATAGCCGATGGATGAACAAAGGGAAAAAGACCTCCTAATTGCCACACTGTTTCTGCTTAGACTTCTGGTTAGTAACCAGCTGTAGTTAGGTGTTCCTACAGCTTTACCACTTCTTAACATTTGAAAATATTCAGACAGGCAGGCCAGCAAGCATCCCTCATAATAGTAGAAGATAGTACTAAAATATAAAAATAGCTTGTAATAATTAGGAATAAATGCTAGATGGTCCACCAGTCCATTGAAGGGTACAGTCACCTAGGCTTCATTCAGCATTGCTACTTAAACCTACTTTGCCTGAGTTTATAATATGGAAGTAGAACAAACAGTATCCAGAGAAAGTCTACAGAGACATGGGTCAGGTCAGGTCAGGTTCAGGAGCATGCACTGGTACAGTGCATTTCTGTTCCCACCACATTATGAAACACCTCGGGATCACTGTTGGCAACCTCCCAGGCAGACAAGTGGTCCAGTCCCACCCTCCAGAAATGACCATCTATCTCCCGCATCCAGGTGCCATGTGGGTTTCCCCCTGGCCTGATCCAGCTGCTAAGGTCCTCAACAATGAGGATCCTGTCAGCCACACTCTTGGGAAATTGTGCCACATGGCCTTAGTGCTGCAAATGATACTCCTCCACAATGCAGGTAATGTGCCACATTCGGGACTCCATGAGCAACCGCTCATTCAACACAAAGTCAAAGCAGTGGCACCCAGGGATTCTCTGAAGAGATACAGTGCTAAAGGAGTTCAGTCTTTGTCTCAGGTCACTGGATAGCGTCCATGTCTCACATCCATATAGCAAAACAGGAACACCAGGACTGTAAAGACTTGGACCTGCGTACTTTTGCAGAGATATCAGGAGCACAACACACCCCTTTCCAGTGACCTCATGAACCCCCAAACACTCCCAATCCGTCTATTGACTTTATAGGAAGAGTCACCAGAGACATGAATGTTGCTTCTGAGGTATGTAAATCTCTTGATAAGGTTGAGACTCTCTCTGCAGACAGACACGCTGACAATAGCTGTGCCTAAGAGGTCATTAAAGGCTTGGATTGTGGTTTTTACCCAGAACATGCGGAAGCCCAGATACTCAGAGTATCTAGAGTCTCCATTGACTCCATGAAGATCACAGCATCACTGGCAAAGTCAAGATATGTGAATCTTTCATTACCAATAGATGGCCCACAGTTGCTGGACCCCACATCCCTGCCTAATATCCAGTCCATGCAAGCATTGAACAGAGTAGGAGCAAGAAAACACCCCTGATGAGCCCCAGAATCAACTGGGAAAAACACAGAGGTTCTGCCTCCACTCTGCACAGCAACCACAGTATCAGTGTACAGGCCAGCCATTATATCCAGCAACTTTGGGGTTGATCCTGCAAAGTCTCATGGTGCCCCACAGGGCAGCTCGATCAACTGAGTCAAACCCTTTATGAAAATTGACAAAGTCGTTTTTTGCATTTTTACTCAATGAGAACCCTTACTGCCAGGATGCAGTCAATGGTAGACTTCTTAGGTATAAAACCAAATGGCTTCGGTTGCGGGTAGGTGAGCAAGTGATCACAGATCCTATTGAGGTAGATCCTAACAAGGACCTTACATGGCACAGATAGCAGCGTTATCCCCTTGTAGCTGCCACAATCCAGGCAATCACCATTCCCTTTCCAGATAAGGGAAGACATGCCCTGTTGCCCAGTCAGTTGGGATGATGCCCAGATCCCTACAGTCTTCCCTACCCTCAGCTGGTTCACCGCCTGTGCAGTCTCAGTGAGATTGGGTGGTTCACAGCTAATTGGAGGATCGGCCTCAAGAACTGTGGACCCAGAAGTGAGATCATGCAAACTTCTCTCAGACAGGATTTGAACCCAGGAGCCTGGAAGTGTAAGACAGCAGTGCTAACAACTGACTAAAATTAACAATAGGAATAATATTTAAGTAACAGAAATATATGAAATATGTCAGTATGGCTGTTATTATTTAGTTCAAAAACATTTAATAGTTTTGTGTGAAAATGGAAGTACATTCTCTGAATCAGTAGCTTGTTTAACCTTATTTAGCACAAATGTCTCCAATAAGGTTTTGCCCTTCACATTCCTGTTCTGGTGGAGGTCTGGACTGTTTTCTTTTACAGAACTGCTTCTGTGATGATTGCTCATTTTTATTATGATGACACTTTTGGTGGATGTAAGCATGCATTTTGTTTTGGACGTTTTAAAAATTTCCTAATCACCTTGTTTTTTAGCATGTGAACGATAACATTTGTGTATATTGGACCATTGTTTTATTTTTCAGCTTTGGTTGTCAGATAAGTGATCTTCTCTCTTTCAGGTAGAATACAATACTCAGGTAAAGTTTGGAATTCATGGTGGACTCAGTGACCACAGTGCATCTTGTTTCTCCTAAATTAATTAAGCAGGTCCAAACTTTAACTACTGGCACACTGTGCTGAAGAGCTGCTATTGTGTCCCTGTGGTGTGTTCAATTTTCCAAACTAATGACATTCTGTATTCAAGCCAAGCAAGTCGACTTCTAACACATCCATTTAGAGCTCACTGTTGCAGATGTCTTTTATTTCACTCTAGTACAGCACTCTTAAAAATACATTTGGCATAGTGGCTCTGGAGAACGATGTCATTAGGGAACCATCTTTGGTTCCCAAAAGAACCATCTACTTTGAAGATTCCAGAAGGAAGATTTATTTATTTAGATTCCGTAAATAGACTTGATCAGATGATAACAGATTAATGAATTACCAAAGGACTCTTGCTGCGTACAGTAGCACAAGTTCAGTTCAGGTTATCTTGATCTGTCTGTATCCTGCAAGGTTGCCTCTGTTTTGTCTTTTCAAAGCCCACTGAACCAATTTCATACAGTATGTAAGGAATCTTTCCCGGAATGAAAAGGTTCTTTGTCAAGCAAAGGTTCTATGCAGAACAACAAATCCCAGTAAGGTGCCGTTGTGGAACCGGTATTTAGGAGTGTGTCATGTTGACTTAAGCCTGGTGTTCTTCTTAGAGACCACAATATCCTTCCTGACAAAATTCTCTTTCAGTCAATGTTTTATTGTCTGCTGATCATCTCATAACGTGACATTTAAAACAATGAGAAAGAGTTTAATGTTATTTTGAAAACTTCTAGCACACAGTTACAGATGGGTTGATAAAACAGCTAATCAATCCTATGCTGCATTTTCTCCATCCTCTTGAGATAAAACTCTAAACTTGATTGAAGGGAAATAGCCATGTACCACCTCTCATTTAGAAATACTGTGGAGCATTTTAAGATTGTTCCAATATTTATTTCAACTGATGTGCTTGTGGTGCTGTGGATTTTACCAACTGCTGCAGTCTCATGGGATAGTTGTGTGTCTAGGAGATAACCCACAAGTGCTCCATACCTTGGAAGACATTAAAAACTCAAAGCATGAACTATTAAAACAACTCTTGCATCACAGTGCTCACTTGACAGCACAGTGTGACTTGAAGACCAAACTCACTGTGGAGTCACTTGCTAGAGAGCAGAAAATCATTTGTTAGTACACCTCATTCTAAGTAGCCACTGAAAGGACAGAAATATGGGTGCACGTTTGTGTTCATTCATTCATTTTTTTGAGCTCAATTAACTAATATAGGCTCACATGGAGCTGGGTAACATATAAAAAAAATCAAGACAGAAACCCTGAATGTGATGGCAGGCCATCACAAAGCACCCTCACCTAAGTACCCCCAACAATGGGACTAATGAGCTGTCACCACACTCATCTGGCACATCTTTGCCATGTATGACAAGATAACATTACAATTCCAAAAGGTTAGTAACCAGGAAAGAATACAAACCCAAAAACCTGCAGGTTGGAGGTTTTAGTGCTACCCACCCACTATGCATCCTGCTGACATTCTAATGCATATAAAATTAAACATTCATTAGATAATCTTTATTTATTTTCAGTATTTGTTCAGGAGTATCTGAAAGTCACGTATATGTGGAAAATCTCTTTTTCAGCCCACTATATTTAATGCAATAATTCAATCTGCCCCAGCTTACTGTTCTATTCTTATATTAGAATCTTTTGCTGCAGTTGTGAATCTTCATTTGACATACATTTTGAAACGAAGTGTATGGTGGTTGGACATTTTATACCCAGTTTGAATTGTATTTCCTTTCCAAATCTCACTTAAATTGAAGACTCTTTGAGCCCATAAATAGTCCCACTTAAGGTCATGCCAGGCTTATTCATGGATGAACCCTATCTGTCCTTCATTTAAAGAGGAGTTGCCTTTTAGTGTAACCAGGTCTCTTCTTTTAGGGTGACAGATATTTTAAAACCCAGGACAGTGCAAGATGGATGGAATAATTGTCTTTTGATTCTCTTCCATCTGCAACAATGGACGATTTTAAAATGAGAATAAGGACAGAGCTTGGCATAACTTCCTAACGTGTTGTTCCTTTTGGTGGCTAAACCAGAATACCAAAGGTAAAGTTTGAATAAAAACTGGACATACTGATAGATCGTTCAAACACTGAAATAGACGGTTTGAAACTCTTTGATGTCTGGATAGTTTACTATCAGGATATTGTTTAGAATTCTTCAGTTTACTCAGCCAGATTGTCTCTGCTTACCCAAAGCGGATTTTTGAGGGACTTTCTTGTAACCAATGTGGGCTTCTCTCTGCCTTTTCTTTTGTCGACCTTTTGCTAACAGTTCACCTTCATGAAGACGTGTACAGTATGTCATATTATGCTTTCCATTCACGAACTGAATACTTTTTGTTTGTGAGCTTGCCTAGCATATGATAACCAGTATGATGCGCGATGATGTCTGTGGCGGGGCCACATCTGGAGCAGCATCTTCACGTATCTGCGGCACACTATGAGCACCTTCGATAAAAAAGTAAATGACGGGCATGCTCGTTAGCTACTTGCTTTTTTTCCTTTTTAATCGCCCGGGATTGCAGGTATTCTCTGTCACTTTTTTGACCTGCCACACGCCGAAAAGTGATGAAACTGGAGGCTGGGAACAGACCAAATGATCCCGGCAGGAACACAGTAAGCCCCCAGTCTGCTCCCCACCTACCACTGCGCGTTCCCTGTCGCGAATTTCCAAAAATACTTTCTTCAGAAAGCGCTGTGGTGACGCGATGTAATGTCAGGGAGGGGTTGTGGGGTTTCTGCTTGAGGTTTCGGGGGAGGCGTCGAGATCGACTCCCCCCTCTCAGCTCTCGCGGATGCTGGGCTCTGCAGATGGACCAAAGCGCATAGCTAGTTTAGCTACAGCCGAGCAGCATGTAGGTTACCGCATCGGCTGCTGTACCCCCTCTGTAACCATTTATTTTTTCTAGGGAACCGCACAATTCGAGAGCATAGATCTGTAGATTTAGATGCGCTCAGTCTGTCTAAAACGCAAGACTCGTGTCCGATCAATTTCATGATTTCTAATATTGTTAATAAAAATTGGAATTCTTTTTCACATCGTTCACGTTATTAGATCATGGCGCGGTAAGTATTATTTTTACCTTTCGGTTTTATACACAAGCAAAATTGGTTAAATTCGATATCATTTTTGATGTTTATCGTATTTGGGCTTGTGGTAAAGTGAATCAATGGATCAGTATGTATCTATCTATCTATCTTATATATTATATATAAATTATATCTATCTGTCTATCTATATTAAAACTGTTGATGTACAACGATTCCGTGATTTATTAACTGCAGTGCATTACTTATAAAAATGAAAAGGGCTTTTGTGCCAGCTTTACGTTTTGACTGTGTGTCTTTGGCGGGGTCGTGCTGCGCGGAGGTCTTTTTGAATTCATTCATTGAATTATGTGTTATCATTTTTTAAAGTATTCTCATGCTTTTGCATTTTCACCTTCAGCGAAGGAGTTGGTGAGTGCAGTGTGGGCTTTCAGTTTGAAGGGATGCTGCTCTGAGAGATGCGGTCTCGTCTCCATGGTTGCTTGCTTCTCTGTAATTGACATCTGTAATTGAATACCTGACTGACATTCGCTGCTGTCCGATGGCACTGAGCAGTTGTGACTCATAGGCAAAACCCCTACCTTAAATTATGTTGAATGAAGATAGATAGATAGATAGATAGATAGATAGATAGATAGATAGATAGATAGATAGATAGATAGATAGATAGATAGATAGATCTTTTACTAGGGTTGGTAATCGTACAAATCCTTGAAGACGTTGATGATTTACATAGGATGAAAGATAACAGAATCTATGAAGCGAGACATCACACATTCACTGTTACTGCAATGTGATGCAAATTAAAAAAATGTTGTAGACTGGTTTGGTCACAGATGATATTGAAGTGACACTGTGCGCTTTTCGGGAGCTGTATAGCTGCCACTGAAGGTTGTTTCTAAGGACATAGAATTCAGTGAAATCATGCAAGAGAAATGACACAAGGAAGACGAAAAAGAAGATAAAGAAGGAAAAAAAGGTTATACACCTGCTCAGCGATCGTTCATAATTCCTCCCTCTCTGCACCTTCCTCCTCCTCCTCCTCCTCCTCCCACTCACACGCGCGCGCACACAATCTTCTGTCCCCTAAACACTGTTGCTGATGTATTGGCGCATTGCAATGCACATTCTGTATTAGACTTTTTTTTCCTGCTCAACTGCAGGGTAGAGGGTGGGCTGTTTTGGCAAACTGTCTAACTTGCTAGAGAGCACGTTTCTCCTCCGTCTTATTCGATTGGTGGACACGGCATGATGGTGCAAGGAGACCTTTGATGCGATTGGTTCGTTGCCCGCTGGTAGGCACGAGCGGTTTGGTTGGCATGTCAAGGATGTTCTCCTCTCTCCAATGACATTTTCCAAACATCACAGGAGACGCTTTATTGCAGTAAGCAGGGGACCGGATTTTCAAGCAGGGGCATTGAAAGGGCGATTTAAGCTCCATTACACCAAGTGCGGACACTTTCTATTAATATAGGTTGTTTTACTTCTTTTCACTTATCAGACATGACCTTTTCCTTTTAGCAAAGCAATGGTTGTCACCTATCTATCTATCTATCTATCTATCTATCTATCTATCTATCTATCTATCTATCTATCTATCTATCTACATTAACCCATTCATCAATAATTGTTCAATTGGGACATGGAATTGGATTAAACATGCTTGAAAATGGATGAATAGATTTTGTCTGTGTGTCAAGAAGCAATTGGAGCGTAATTGCAAGCATGCATTTAGTGTGGAGACAGACATATATAGAAGTTATTTCAGTGTTGAATGGATAACCTTATGCATTGTAACAAATATTTTAACAAAATTAAAACTTAAATAAAAATAATCTATCTATCTATCTATCTATCTATCTATCTATCTATCTATCTATCTATCTATCAGTTGGTCCTGTGTTTCCCAGACAGTTCAGTGATTTGGCGATGTAGAATGAGATTTGCTGTTAGCTTGCTGTACATCCTCGGGAATGCACAGCAGTCAAGAACCAAGATAAAATGAATGATTTGGAAAAATGGTCTTTGAACCAAGCTTGGCATTTCATTTTTGAAGGTGGAGAAAACTGTAGCAGCCCGAATATGGAGAAGTCTCTGAATGATTTATTACACGTTACGGTAATGTCCGCAGGATTGGTTTAAAATACTATGCACTAAAAATTTCAAGCACTGCCCAGATCGTACACTGAGCTGTGCCCTTCCATCTTGTTTTCTGTAGAGCTCTGCTGGTATTGTTTGAAACTCGAGAAAGGTATAAAATATGAAGCACTGCATCTGTAACGTCTTTTCAGGAAGCATTTATAGGTCAACTGCTTCTGCAGAAAAGAAGAGGCTTCAAGCTGCTTCCAGCACTCATGTCAAAGCGAACTCTGAAAAGCTGGCCTGCAGCAGCGCCCATCCAAGTGCCATGGTGAGCTAGTTTGTCTCCAGATCTTCCCCCATTACTGTCTGACTGGCTTGGACTCACTTTTGCTCCCCACATCTGATGGACTTCTTTCAGATTTCTCACTCACAAAGGCCATCTGGATAGCATCCAACTGCAGTGTCACCCTTCTGTGAGTCTAGATATTAATGTGACAACAGATTGCTGATTTTCCCAATCTGCTTGGCAAATAAATTAACAGCTCGATAAGTAAATGACTTCTTTTTCACACAAGGCTGTTGTTTATAGATTAGCATCAAAGTTCCCACTTTTCATTTATAGCCTGGTGTGGGATCTTTTCCCATTTATGCCGTCCCATCCCATTTAGTGTTGTTCTGCATTAGAGGCCTACGCCTCCATGCCTCAGGAGTGGTTTGATCTAATCAGATTAAGAAGGCCTGCAGTATTTCAAGCACTGCACCTGATGCAGTTGTTTTTCCTCCCAGCACCAGCCAGGATTGCCTCGATCTGTCAAGTAGCCGGATGGGAGGTACCTAACAATATGGCGATGTACAAGCAATGAATAATTACTTTAGCACAGCCTCTTTTATTATTGTGCTAAATGATTAATGATGGATTAAAATAAATATCCATACATGTATTATAATGGAAAGTAAATCACATAAATTATGTTTCCTATGACCTGATTACACGGATTTAGAAGCAAAGAAGCCCTGAGTGTGTCTCTCTTGGAATGTTTAAATAAATAACTTTGAAAGTCTTTTTTTTTTTTTGTATTGGTTGTACTTTCCACAAGATGCAGAAGATTTCAGCTAAACCTCTCACTTCAGCTTGGAGGACAGCCTTCAGCAGAGTGACTCTGAGCACATGTGTCACCCATATGAACAGGAAGATTAAACAGATATGCCAACATTGCCCTGGATCCTCTTCATCGCCTGCGAAATAAGGCAACTAAAATCACATTCTCCCTTTTTGTTTGGTGATCCACCAGTTTTTGAAAACCGTTTTTCTCCAGAGACAAAGTTCATCCTGGCAACATTGGACAGTGTGTCTACTGCCCTACTATGCATGTAGCTGAATCCAGCATGCAAGATAATGCAGCAATGATCCCATGTTCCCCCTGTGTAAACCACTGAGCCTTTCCTTTGTTTTTTATTTATTTCACAGCCCTTATATTTTTTATATTTGTGTTTACTTGATCAACTTTAGGGACAGCTACAGGAGCAAAGCAGCAAGCACAACTGGACTGTAGTGCATCACAGAGCACAATGACATACTTGCTCATACAAACCTGTCCTTAAAACTTGCACCAAGTTACAGTTAGCCTGGCAAAAGTATACCAGCAGACAGAAGGTGGGTATGGAACCCCCATCCTCAGAGTAGTAAGGTAGCAGTGTAAGCCACTGGTCTGTCCTTCCATTTCTCCATTTACTTGACCTGCTTTTTCCTGCTTAGCATTCTGGAGCAACAAAGCTTGTACAGGCTATGAGAGAAGCAAACAAGCGTCCACAAGTGAACCCACACCCCGAAATGACTGCTGCCGGTCGTGCCAATAGCTTGTCTTTGCACTATCAGAAGAGGTCATAGCGCTCAGCTTTCCCAATCAGGAGTTACACTGAAAGTTTGTAAAGCTGCCATGTCCATTGCTGTGCCACCGGTTTGTTCATTTGTTTGTGTTCATATACTGTATGTTGCACCTTACAAATTTTGCCACCTTCATAGCGTCTATTTAGGGCTAAGCAGTATATGTAGTTTTGGAAAAAAAGGGAATTTTCCACTAGCTTCTTTGTCAAATATGTAGGGAAATTAAAATCATTGAGGAGCACATAGCACAGGGCAGCAGAAAGATGTGGGCAAGACCTCAGTCAGTCACTCAGTGGGCACATGCAAAACTCAGAACCTCCGGAGCGAGGTCATGTGTGCAAAGGGATGGCATGCAATGTGCACAGTGAAGGCCCCAGCTTTATCATTTTTATGAGTATAGTTATTTTGTCATCATATTATTAACTGATACTTATGCTGTCTGTAATGTTTTTAGAGTAGGTTGTGCATTTTGTTACCTGGTCTTGCTCAAATTTTAATAGTGAAGCAATGACAGTTGTGTGTACTGCTTGGTGAAATTATTTGGAGATCACATTTCAGATTCACCATGACTTTATGGCTTATGTACGTCACTCGGACTTGTGTTACACTCATCATCAGAACACTGACACTTCCTTCATAGCATTTATGAAATTCAGAGGTATGCAGAGATGATGATGGCGATGATTTAATGGCACATTGGATAGCATTGCTGCCTGACAGGATCTGAATCCATGTTCAAGTCTTAGCTGGTGTGGCTTTTTTGTGGAGTCTTCAAGTTCTCACTACCCCAAATAAGTTTCTACAGGGGTTACTAGGTTCATCCTGCAGTTAAAATAACCTGCTGCTGAGATAAATGACTGCTCTAAATTCGCTTGGTGTGATTTATTATAGCTGTATTTATGATGGCGTACCTGACCCTGAAAGTGTTCAGAAATGGTTCTTGCCTTCACCCTTGGCTGCTTAAATGGGCTTTGCTTTCTCTGGGTCTTCACTGGAAAAATAATGAAGTTTTAGAAAAATGTTTGAATGGTTGGATTATTATTAATGCCTGAAGTGTATATAAAGATATTATTATTATTATTATTATTATTATTATTTATTTACCATGGCAGTATTTTGGCAGCCAGCTGGAGTGTCAGTATTCTGACCAGGGGCCGAAGTTTTTTCTTAGCACTATGCAGAGAATGTGAGCAGTTCCCATCAGTGTGATCTTCTGTACTTGTTGGGCTGTGGAATTGCCAGGCTGTTATTGGCTGTCATTTTGTTTTTTGATTTGATCTCAGACTTGAGGACCAGGCGCAGTTGTCAATAGTATTACTTTGCTAACTCTTCCTAAACTTTTTTGTGCCCGGCTCCGAAACCTTGTCTAGTCATCCAGACCGATTTTTTGACTTTTGACAAGTTTGCCACCCTTGAAGACTTCAGTGGCACATGTAACTGAGCTGAAGTCCATTTTGATGCCATCACTGATGCTTTGATGGTTATCAGGGCTTGTTCAATCTTATACATATCTCTGGTGAACAGTTTGATATTATCTGCACAAAGTAGGTGAATTGTTGCTCGTCAACTGCATATCCTACATCCTGTCATTATTATTATTAATTCATTAATTAATTTTTTTATGATGCAGTAGTAGCACTGCTGCCTCAGTGCTCCAGTGGCAGACTCCAGTTCAAATCCCAGCTCTGTCATTATCTATGTGAACTTTCCTTGCCTTTTCCATTTCTGCTTGGCTTTTTCTTCATCATATATCCAGTTTTCCACCCGAAGATATACAAGATAGGCTTATGGGAGAACATAAATTGAGAGAGTTTATACGTAAATGTGGCATCCTGTTCAGGGCAGGATTTTGCTTTTGGTTTAACTCTTTGAGGGCTGAATATTTTTTCCAAAATAAACATAGTTTCTGAAAAGCAATGGTTTCACACAGAAATCAACATAAAATGTCTGTTGCTGCATGCTGTGGCTGCCAGTTTGCCAAGAATGTGCGGTAGGCTTGCGGCCAGGCTGTCTTTGCATGGCTGGGACACGGTCACATTCGTTTTCAATCACTTGTATCAAAATCTGAGTCTGACAAGTCATAGTCCAGCTCAGAGATAATAGGCAAAATGTCATCCACAGAGTATTTTGCTTTACACATTCGCTTTATTCTCTCGCCAGATGCCAGTGCCATTTTTGCTGTTGTTTACAGTCGATTACCATCGTCACCTCCTCCTTTTGACAAAAGTCGACATCAGCCCTGAAAGAGTTAATGGTTCTGGGTTGGCACTGGTTTCCCCGAGATCCTGAATTACAGTAATTGGTTAAGAGAATGGAAGGATAATGATAGCATTAAGTATAAATGCCCTAACAGTTTTTCTGCTACAAAAACATTAGCATTATAGTAAATAATAATTTAGTATTATTATATCAAAGCTTCTACTCATACAAGTAAAATCATATCTAATTATTCCTTTATTTGTTCCTACATGCCAGTGACATGCTACCAGATGCAAAATGTAATTGTTTGAAATCATGGTATAGTAAATAAATGTGATTATAATCCCAAGCCTGGTTGTTGCCTGTGATCAGCTTGGATGTTTTCCTCACGGATTCATGGATTTGTCTGTGTGTACTCTGATTTTCCAATCATTTCCCCAAACAATTGTGAGTTAGAATACTTGCCAATTCCATTATGGCCCTGTGTGAGTGAGTGAGGTCCTCCGATGGACTGCAGTCTTCTCTGGGGTATGTTCTTTCTTTACGTCCACTGCTGTTGGGAGAGGCTCTGGACCCCTGTAATCTTGTATCAGATTAAGAACATTATTATTATTATGATAGCATTAAAAATAATTCTTCTAAATATTTTTCTGCAACACAAAAATATCTCAGATAGACATGATAGTAAATCAACAACCAGAACAAAAAAATAAAGCATTTATTATAATTGGTTTTAAGGATTTTTTGCAGAAAAAAAGATTATTTAGCATAAACATGATAATGATTTAACAATCAGAACACTACATAATAAAAATAAATGATATTATTAAGTGAATGTGTACATTATAATCCACATCCTGATGTACATACAGTAACTTAATTTTTCAAATGAGCCCATTCATCTTTATTTTAAATTGCTGCCTTCCCACTGAGCACTTCCTCAAAATGTTTCACTTAGTGTCTTCTTTATGCCTTCGATATTTTATTTTGCCTTACATGTTTGCCAATTTCTTTAGCACTTAACTTCTTTTTTTCATATTCCATACTGAAAGTGAAATTTTGTACAAGTTTAACAACAACAACAAGAACAATTTATTTATGTAGCATGTTTTCATACAATGATGTAGCTCAAAGTGCTTTACAAGATGAAGAAAGAAAAAAGAAAACTATGAAAATAAGATTAGGTAATACTAAGTAACAAAATAAAGTAAGGTCCGATGGCCAGGAGGTCAGGAAAAACAAAGAGAGAGAGAGAAAAAAAAATCTGCCGGACTTCCAAGGCCACGAGAGCACTCAGCCCCCACTGACCAAAGATCTAAAGCTATCTTTAAGATCTTAAACTCAAATCCCATCTTTAAAATCTCAGATCTAATGTTAATAATGACATTTTTATACCCAGGCATTGTCTGATTATAAATTATAACTCTGATATTTTGCCCTCATCATTTCAGTCTGGGTTGTCACTGAGAGTCCTACTGGTATCGTGCTGATGGTGGCTCCTCCAAAGACACTGTTGTTGCTAGTTAAAAGGAATGCCTGTGTCAGGTCCTTCACTAAAACCATTTTGCTGTCGCAGTGTTGTCTGCAACAGAGACTAAGGGCAGTGTCACCTGTTGGTTTGAGGCAAGGCAGACTCTTGCATTTGGAAGTGGTGGGCATCTTGAAATGAAACCAGGGCACCAGTGTGCATCAAACCCCAAACACAAAGACACAAGCCCAGTCCCGGGTTCAGATAATGGATGATTTATTATCCACAATACCTCCCCAAAGCACCAAGCACAAATTATCTGTCTTCCACAATTCACTTCTCCTCTCACCACTGCAGTACCCTCCTCCAGTTGAGTGTTGCTGTCCATCCTCCCAGCTCTGACTTGTTCTGACTAGGGAGTAAGGTCCCTTTCACTAAAGACCTGGGAGTACTTCCAGTGCCGAGACCGCTGCTAGCTGGAAGTAATTATATGTCATATGGAAGTCCAATATAGTAGGGAGTGCATCTCCTTGCAGCTTCCACTTGTGGCACCCATGGGCCCCAGCAAGGCTGAGCTACTGGACTACAACTACCGGCATCCCCAGCTGGTACACGAATGGGTGCCGATATGAAGGGCTGCTGCCATCTACCACCTGGAGGGAATAAACATCCCTCAGAGACAGTCCTTACCTGTCATCTTTTATCCCAACCAGAGAGTATTAAACACATGTCCAGTTGGGACATGTCTATTTGTTTGGGGCTACCCACCTGGGTAAGGAACCATCTGCTGTGGCTGGGATGTCCATCCATCCATCCATTAGGGCAGCCTTGTTCTGGTGCGACATCCTTCCCTCTCTTGGCTGGGATGCCTTTCTGTTCACTCAGGGCCTCCCGTCTGGGTAAGGGATCTTTCCAACTTCTTTCCAGAATGCCTGTGCATCCCGTTTGATTCCTACAATCCATATCAACTTACTCTGAAAATAGAATAAAGAATTAAGCATGCAATTGCCTCAGACTCCATTTTTCTGTGGTACAGTAACTAAAATTACTAAAAGTAACTGTTCTTTTAGTGTTTAGTTTGCACCGACCTTCTTAATCTTCTGTGCTGGTCATCCATAACTTTTCTCTAGACACAACTACTGTATTTTAGTCTGTCATTCATTGTGTTTTTAGAGGCAGACTTAATTTTTGTGTAGTGGCCAAAAAAAAAGAACTTATTTGAAAGGTGATCAGATTCATTTCAATATTATCAACCAGTAATCTAAAACAATTACCATTGGCAGTTTAATCGGTCCTTAGGGTGATAAAAACTATATTAGGTGCTGTATTTACTCTAAACGAGATGCGACAGGCATGAATTATTTATTGAAAATATATCAAAGAGCACTATGAGAATTTTGCCAATGCCCTCATTCCCTGAAGCTACCCATGCTTTAAAAAAAATGAAACTTTGGCCCTGTTACTCCTCCATCCCATTTCCTCCCATTAAGAAAACTAAACTACTACTTTGGGGTTATCAGCTAATAAAAGGATGGCAGGTTTAGGCCTAACGGATTAAGTGGCAGTATCCTTCTTGCCAGACTTCCCTTTGAAATCTTAGATTGAAGTTTTTATACAGGAATATTTTTCATTCAAGAAATTTTAATATATTTTAAAGGATCAACCTTCTTCTCATTGTGACCACTGTGATGACTTGGAATCAGCAAATTAGAATGAGTGAAAGACTGAGCTCTTTTGGACAGTCCTACTTATTGCATATTATTGAGAATAAAGTCGTAGTGTGTATATAAAATTGTATTTACTAATAAAATAATTTCACAGCCTTGATACAATCTACACAGCCATATATTACTGCGTAATTCCAGCTAAGTGTTATATCTTGTGTTTGCAACAAAATGTTATCTTTGAGTACAGTTGCCTAGTATGGAGCAGTTCAGGGAACCCAATAGCAAAACTCCACATAAGTCATCTATTCTAGGTCGAACTCAGAAGATCATGATAGGGTTGGGGGAACACAATGATTTCTGGGCTAAAGCTGTAGGCAGTTTATAAAGTGTGACAGGCTTGTATTTGAACACTATGTTCAAATCCTTTTGTCGACAGGTGACCATAAATTGGTCCAAGTATAAGTGTGGAAGTCAGTTTATCATATGATGAGCTGAAATCCCAACCAAGGCTGTGTTCTACCTTACTTTCTAGATTATCTGTATTTTCTGCATAATTCGGCTTTAATGCACACTTTTGAACTTTACTTCTGTCTCACAAGATTCTTTACATTACATGGAGTTTGTGGTGAAACTGATAAATGAGCATCCGCATTGCTATTAAAAAAGTTATCTGTGCTTGAGTGTGTGTGTATGTAGGTACAGGCCGCACTGGGAACTGGCAACTACCGTTCTCACTGGATTATAGCAAATAAATCATTGAAAATCTAGGACACGTAAGGTCCCCTCAGCAGGTAACTTTCTTGCTTCTCTGTCACTTTGTCTTCCTCTTGTTGACAGTTTGCTAATTTGAATTTCATAAATCATCTTTGGGTAGCTGTAGGCTTCAATAGAAACCACTCTAAGGATAAACCTTTTATTTTGTTCCAGTGGCAATCAGAATTTAATTTGTTTCAGTTCTGAGATTACAGTTAACTGATCAACCTGGAATAAATATTTAAGGCACACAAACACAATACAAGAGGAATCTATCTATGAACCAATCAGTCTTTCTTTCTTTCTTTGCTGCACCTATATCACATAGCATGATAAGATTATTATCTATTCATCATTCCTTTTCCTGAGCATGATTATTCCAAAAAAAGGCCGTAGAAGGGGTAACTGTTTCCAGGCAAAAAGCAAATTGTTATAACAACTAAAATAATGGCAATTTTCTACAAACAGATTATTTGAAGTATTACTTTGACGATTTTATTAACATTTGGAAAACAATTTTCATTCTTCTTTAAGCACACATGCATCATTACTACACAATTTTAGAGGTGTTCATATATGCAGTACTCAACTCACCCAAAACAGAGCTGCCCTGGTTGAGGCTACCTAAACAAAGGCGCAGAGCCCTGTTGGACTGCTTTGGCCTACATTGTCTCTTTCTCTTTTCTTTCTTGGTGTTCCACTAAAGTACATCTCCGACAGTAACTCTTAGCTTAGTCCTCCCCTTTCTTGCTGCCATAGTCCTGGGTCACCTTTGTAAAGGTCAATGGATAGTTGTTAGCCTTACCACTTTGCAGCTTCTGTTTACTCTGAACTCTCTAGTCCGTCTAGTACTCCAGAATAGTTTAAAAGCCAACTTTCATTTTATATGGCCATTTGGGGGTGGATATTGTGTACAATCTTCCAGCCCAAGTCTTTGGAGCAGAATAGCACCAAGAACTGCAGTACTATGACTCCTCAAAGACACATATGTTTCATGAATTCTGATTACTTCTTATTTTGACACATTTGTGTTTTTCTATTCATATTTTTCTGGATTTCCCCCTCCTAATCCCTCAGTGCTCAGACTCTCCTAAATCTTTTCATATCTCTCTAAGTATAATTGCATAAGGTGCTCTCTGCCTCTTTTTACCATGTATTTCAATCCCTGTGTGTTCCTGTGTATTTAGTAGGTGTTGGCTGCTGTTACCCTAAACTAGATGAAGCAGGTTCAATAATGAATGAATTATGTGCATATTTATATAATGTACAGATTTGAAATTTGTTATGCTGTCATTCTGTCAGTCTATCTTGTTGCTACAAAGAGGACTCCTGAACAACTCATGGATCAGGAAAAGTCTTGATGGACTGTAAAAGAGAACATGCTGTGAATCTGTGAGTTAAATTAATTGTGGGGCACTGGTGCCCCATCCAAAGTGAGTTCCTGCCTTGTGCTCAGTGCTGTCAGATTAGGGTCCATCCCTTTGCTACCCTGAATTTGTTTGAAATAGGTACAGTTCTGTTATTTATCTTCTTTTTCCTATGTCAGAATATGCCAGACATCAGTTCACTGTTTATTTCACTAGATGGCAGCAACCTATTTGAGTATCCTGGCTACTCCAAGTTTGATTGGGTAAATTCTTTTTGCACTGGATCACATGGAAGCTCGACTTGAACTTTTAAAAGTTCACTGAAGAGAGAATTGCTATTCATTCAAAATAAATTTAGTGATTAACGCATAGGGCTT
Organism: Polypterus senegalus; assembly: GCF_016835505.1. Lineage (NCBI taxonomy): Eukaryota > Metazoa > Chordata > Cladistia > Polypteriformes > Polypteridae > Polypterus > Polypterus senegalus. Next base: position 91,557,129 of record NC_053166.1, on the reverse strand, counting down.
GGCATAAAGATCTTACCCACTTGTCACTTGAGTAATGCTCGTTTCATTATTTTTTTCCTCACCCCCATGGGAGATATTTTCTGCAAAAAATTTAATTAAATAAAAATTATAAAATAAAAAATGCAGTCTACATCTACATGTAAGAATGTTGCAAAAATTAAAAATAAAATGAAATAACCCCATTTCCAATTTCATTTTTAGCCTGATCAGCAATGAAGCTGGAAAAATGAAAAGTAAAATGCAAATAAACACTGGCGCCACCTGCTGCTCATTGAATTTTTCATTTTTCACTTTGCATTTTCATTTTCAAGTTCTCAACATGCAAAAATATTTGATTAGCGCAGGTCAATGGGGCGGGCTTTTCACCTCAATTTCCCACAATTCTTTGTCCTTCGTAGCTGCAGACACTTTGATTAATAAAATACTTTTCACTTCAACTGTGTTTAAATTGCATGGTTTTGATTTTTTCATATTCATACTGCGAGTTTGGCAGTGAAACTGTCTCACAAAATCCAAAGACCACACATAATTGTAGTTCTGAAGTAATTAATGTGCCACTTTATTACAATATTTAACATGATAAAAATTAGTAAAAAAGAAATCTTATGAATGATGGAAAAAGAAGAATGGATTAAATGAAAATTACAGCTTGAGAAAGGGCTTTATAATGAATTAAATAATCACTATTGTATCAACTTATTTTGTAATGTAATGAAGTAAAAGTAAAAAAATAATTACTATTGCATGACCTTTTTTAAAAAAGTTATAAAAGAGTCTGACTGAGTCATCAATCAACTACAGGGAAATGGGACATAAGTAGAGGAGGTGGTAAAATTATTGTATAATACCACAAAAAAACTAAAATAATTGTCCCATTTCCATATCAGTGTAATGTAAATTATGACATAATTTAAAAGAACATTAACTCTTTCAGATCTACAATTATGCGTGGTGTTTGGATTTTGTGAGACAGTTTCACTGTGATGCTTGCAGTATGGAGGTAAAATGTTTTAAATCATGTGACTTGAACACAGTAAGAAGTACTGTATCGATCAAAGTGGCTATAGCTATGAAGGAAAAGAATTGTGGGAAGTCAAGGTGCAAAGCCCCACCCATTGACTTGCACTATTTTCATGTTGTATGTCTTGTATCTTTTGTACAGTTCTGCTGTCGGGTGGCCTCTGTCAATATTTACAACTCTTTCGATAATTTACTTTCAAAACTTCAGGATAGCCTGCTTATAGTTTAATGTTACCGACTCATTTGCTTCCAGTAGTTTTCCACTTTCTGCTGTAAACAAAAAATGAAGCTAAATGGTACAGAGTTTAAATGGCCCTCCACATCAAACCCATACACCTCTATAGACAAGAAGCTTAGTCTTCAACTACAAGCACTCACATTTATTCTTGAAATTCTGATGTTTTTTTACCGTTGTTAGAATGAGAGGGATATAGAATGTCTAGTATCTAATGAGTTTGTTATGTTCCAGATTCCTGGGTCTCGATTCATTCTTTACTTTTGATCTTGATTGTTATGCTGGAGTAACAGTGTCATTTTAATTTGGCCCTTCACTGGTATATTATCTTGAGATGTCTCTTCTGATTGCAGGCAAGGTTGAAACATACTGTATCCCTAAGGCTGATTCAGGCATGTGTTCACCCTCACTCACACCAAGCCAATTCAGAATCTCTAATTAAACTGCCCATGCTTCTTTTGGTGTCAGAGTAAAACTGAAGTGTCCTGGGAAAAGCAATTGTTTATCTAGTATCAAGAAAACAGGTCTGTTCATATTGGACAAGATTAGAGTTGCAAATCAACACACTTAGGCAGTAAATGTTTTGGAGTAAACCAGTACTTCCACAGGAAACCTCTGTAAGCAACTGGAAAGCAGTTAAGAAGGCTGAAAAGGACTAAGGTTCTTATCACAATTCCACTAGATCATTAAAAACAGAGAACTGCAGAAATCATTGCAATAAGACATGATAGGCTTCAGCCCCCCCACCAATTTGTATTAGAATAGGCGGCATTATAAAAAGAATGAATGAATGAAATGTGACAAGTGCTGACACATGTGACAAGAGTTGTGAGGCTGGCACTGTGTGACAGAAATAAATCTGCTATCATCTTAGAATGTTTAACATGTCACATCCTGCACTCTCTGCAAGAAATCTATCCTTAATGCATTTTTTATACATTTTGTCTATTTAGAAAAAAACCCACCTCATCTTATGTTTTGCGCATTACAAAAAGAGCCAAAACTGATACCAACAATAGCTTAAATTGGACAAAAGGAAGAGTGCACTTGACTGGGACAGGGAGGTGTTTCTGTAGCCCAGGGTGCTGTTGACATTTACATAACACAATTCATTAAATGCATTCATCAACACATTTTGAAATCATCATAATCATAATCATCATACTCATCACCAGCTCCTAATTTTATTTTTATAACCAATGGTACAATCCCAGGATAGCACACTGCTTTTTTCTTTTATCCAAAAAACCGAGGGATACTGAAAAAGAATGTAAATATCAAAAAAAAAAAAAAAATGCCCCAAATTTTTCACATTAGATCATAAAAAGTACAAATTCTTCTAAATTCAAATAAAATGTTTACATTAATAATTTAGCAAATGATGCAAGCAGAAGAAATCTCTGTAAATGAATAAATCATTTCACATAATGCTGATCTGGAGCCGTTCATCCATTTTTCAACCCACTTTTCATATTTATATGTACAAGGTGAGGCTGGTTCAGTATTTGGACGGATTATAGTGCATATTTCCAGGGTGCATGGCACTGCTGTCCCACCACACTATAAACATTGAACCCACCTTAAAGCACATGACAGAAAGCATTTGACATATTCATATTGGCACAGCCTCATGTTTTACCCATCAATGGTTGATTTCCTTCAGTGGGTGCAGCAATGCATTGTATTCAGCGCATGCTCCCTACCACCTACCACCTCCTCCTCCTCCAGAGTCAAAGATATTCAAACGGCAGACTTTTCCTTGTGTCTGCAGTCTCAGTTTTATTTCCAAAATCCTTAAAATGTTTGTTGGTTTATTGGGAATGCTCTATGGTGGATTTGCATACCTATGATGAGCAGGAAGGTGTTCCTCTGACACACATGACACAGTACAGGTTATAAGTTGCCATTGCGTGATTGATGAGAGGGTTGCAGGTGTATGCTCTGCAATTAACATTTCGAAGAAATGACCTTTGCAGATATATGCAAGGCAAAGTGTATATACAGATGCCAGGCATGATGGTACCCCTACCCCAAATACAACAGGCTGCTTTTTAAATAGAAGCTGGTAAATAAGTTGATAAAGAGGAGCAACTGTTTGGAAAAATCCCAAAATATTTTGAGTGCTCCATGAACAATAAGCAATGACATGCAGAAAGCAACTACATGCATGTTGAGCTTTTTACAATTTAAATTAAATCACTTCTTTATGGTTTCCTCAGGACTAGGGATGCTCTGATTGGTTCTTTAGGGCTGATACCGATCACCAATTTCATGTTACTTGATCAGCCAATTCTGATTCCAACTTTTTTTTCCCTTAGCCCTTTAAAATTTTTTTACACTAATCTCCTGCACCACTAGACAAATAAAGGCCTTATGTCCTATATTAAAAGTGTATTTATATAATTAATATATACTGTAGATCACAGTTGTTAATTGTTCATTTTTTATTAACAAAATGAAGTTTTGTAGCTTATTGTTCATTGACCATAAAATACTAAAATAAATAAAATTTCCTTAAAATACATACTTTAATACATATAAAAATATTTATCCATTATACATATCTCTCTATTATAAAAAAAATCCTGTGGAATGAATGACTAGGAGACGATACGTGATTGTCACGTTAAGATCACGAAAGACAAATAAAAGAACGCGAGACGAAAGATAATGGGCAGAAAAAAAATCAGTAGTGTAAAGGGAAGCAGCACACACAGATGCAGGTGTCTCAGTGCATATAAAGCGTATATAGGACAATACATTATAAATGAAACATCGAAGAATGAAAGATTGCATTAGCGCAAAAAAAGGAAATTAATCATCAGGATCAGGTGTAATTGAAAAAATAGCAGAACAAAGCGAGGTCAGAAATAAAAGGAAATGAGCAGAAAACAAAGTCTTTTCGTATTCGCATCATTCAATGCACAAACCGTAGATTTACACAATAATGGACTATACGCTATGACAATCTGTGGACCCGCAACAGTTAAAGCAGCGATTTAAGTTTAATTTCAAAGAAAACACAATTCGGTCAGGTGTATATTTATGATAACGGAAAAGCGATCAAAACGCGAGCAGCAGAGACACAAAGTAGCAAAATTGACAGCAGCTGGACAGGCTTTAAAAAGATCGAAGGGCAGCGCGACAGCAGCCCTCCCCCCTTTCCCCTCTGACAACGCGAGCAGCGGTATACGTACTGCAAGAAAGAATTTAACCACGCCCAGGGTGGGGCATGTCACGTGAGACCAAGCAATGAGCCATCATTTAAAACAAGTCCACAGACATCTAATCTAGCAGTTGTGGGATTGCTTTTGCCAGACAAGCATCATGTGCTCCCAGCTCTTAAAAAAACGACATGTGACAAGCAGAACAGGCAGCTTGCAAGCAGCAAAAAGACAGCAAATGATCCAAAGGCATGTCACAACACGAGCAGCATTATACGTCTGACAAGAAAGAGATGTAACCACTCATGGGGCCGGAAATAAAGGAGAAGTATTGTTTTTACAAAAGTTTTTAAAGTAAAAGTGAAAATAATGCATATGTAACAATTCCCAAGAAAATAACAATCTCTTTAAATTGTATATTGCCTGCCTAAGGTAAAGTCATCCCTGATGGAGGATCGCAGGAATTGTGGAAAAGAGGGGTCCTTTTATCAGATTAGCACTATTTCAGATGTGGAATGGGAAAATAGGGGAGGCAGCTTGATGAATTAGGTCTCCAGGACTTAAAACAAATCCAAATCATATTATGTGATATCATCTCATGTGAAATTCTACTCCATACTTCTAGAATTTTTAGTTTTATGCTGTATTGAGGATTTATTCTGTTCTATGTATTGTACTGTATTGTATTGACCCCCTTCTTTTTGACACCCACTGCACACCCAACCTACCTGGAAAGGGGTCTCTTTTTAAACTACTTTTCCCCTAGGTTTCTTCGATTTTTTTCCCTACACCGGCTTTTTGGGAAGTTTTTTCTGGTCAAGGCTGGAGGGCTGTCAGGAGGCAGGGCCTGTTAAAGCCCATTGTGGCACTTCTTGTGTGATTTTGAGCTATACAAAAAATCAATTGTATTGTATATCCGGTAAACCAAACACTGGGGTGGGTGAGTGAAGCGAGCAAGGGGCGGAGCCCCCGAGTTGCATAAAAGAAAATAAAATACTTTTCATAATTACAAGCTATCATATTGTTTACTTTTTCTGTAATCTATCTGAAAGAAGGCCTAATTCAAAAAAGTAGCTGTCACCGTGTCTCAAAAAAAAAATATATATATATATATATATATTTAAGTATATATTGTATTGTAACCACAAGGGGGAGCAAGAGAGCCCCAAACCACAGACACAGCAATACAGCAGACATAATATGAAAAAAATAAAGGATTTTTATTTTTCACAAAAGTACCTTTCCACCAGGCTCTTCAACATTTAGCCACAATAATGAAATAAACCAACAATAAATCAGCAATTCTTCTTCCTTTCATGCTCCAGTTGAGTGTTGCCTGCTGCCTCCCAATTCTGACACATCCAAGTGTGGCAGCAAGCTCCTTTTTAAGCTGGACCCTAGAATGTTTCTGGTGTCATGCTGTATCTTTTAGAAAGCACTGCCGGGCCATAAACAAGTAGGGAGGTCCTTCCCTGACAGGGCCCTTTATCAACATGTAGAAACTCCTGCAGGGCTGCATTTCCAGACTTCACCTACCAGGCACCATTGTAGTTGTCCCAGCTGGGTTGTCTTATGAGGACCACTGCCATCTGTTGTTTGGAGGATAGAACTGCTTTTTACTCTTGGCTTCCACTTGTCCATTTATTAATTCATATTGGCCAGGTACAAAAGTATTTTCCTTTCTTATCAGCCACTTTGTCTACATCGTTGTACTGGCCTCCTGTTTGGGTAATGTATTCTCTCCATCTCATCTGGGATGCCTGTTCTCCTCCTACATAAATATATATACTGCTCGCTTTGCTTGCGTCTCTGCCGCTCGCATATGTGGATTTCACTTTCACCAAACAACAAATTTTTTAATTCTCGCGGATACGCCTCTTCATTGAGAAGAAACACTACTGTTCCCAGATGGCAACACAAATTAGACAATCTACAAGTCTCCACCTTAAAGTTTAAATCCAAACAATATATTCAATCTCTTTTTGCTGTTCAATTATTTCAGAGTAATAATTTCCATTTGTTTGTGCTAATGTGATCTTTACTATCATTTTCTGGAGACTTTCGAATTTTAGTACTTTCATTATCTCTAACCTGCTCTGCATGTGTATCGCACCGACATTTTTGAACCTCTTTGCGAAGTACTACTTTGTCATCTTCTCTTTGTCTTTTAGTTCCGGCCCCGGGCGTGGTAAATCTCTTGGCACTAAGTCTCGTCTCGTGGGACTTGAAAGTATTTCTGAAAAGTCATGTCTCGTCCCAGGATTTTTTTATATAATAGAGATATATATCTATATATATATATATATTCCCCCACAATCAATTAATTGATATTGGCAATTAAACACTGCTTAAATATAAATATACCTTCACTTAAAGGTTTTAATCATTTCATTAATTGCACTGCAGATTTTTGCTATTAAAATATACATGTTCTATATTTATACAGGTGTGTTTTTTCTTCAGTGTATTAGCTAGATATCTGTAATTATTGGGATGTAATTATAAAATATGGATTACCACTTTAATTATCTAAGACTTGTTTCTTACTAAAACGTATGCTGTATGACACACAGCAACAAATAATAAAAACAGTACAAATCTTTTAAAAAGCATGTTTTAAAAGCAATTTCAAATTTGTCTTTATCTTTTCTTTTTCCAATTAAAAGTGTCCAAACTCAAGCAGTGTCTGTTTTATTTTAAAGAACAAAATAAAAAGGTTTGAATTCTTTAAAGTAGCTTTTCTTGTTGTTTGTCTAATGACAACTTCTCCATTGCTTTTTTTCAGTTTATTACTCTACTTTCTTTAACATAAAGGCTAATATTCCAAATGCCTCTGATAAAACAAGCCTCCACTCACTGCTCTTTGTATATGTTGCAAAAGAAGAAAAAAGACCCACACAGTTTCAACTACCATATTACCTTAAGTGAAGGAGCACTTTAGCTAAATTACCAAAAACCTTAGGAAATCAAGGGCTGAAAATATCACTTTTTGCGATAGGTCTTTTTACCAATCACTGATCAAGTCTTTTTTTAATGAGAATTGGCGGATTTAGATCATTGGCCAATCAATCGGAGCATCCCTACTTAGGATGTAAGACTGGAGAGGTGTTTTTCTTAACTAAATTCATTATAACTTTATAAAACATGGACATGTCAGAAAAATATTCAGTTGTTCTGTAAAATACTGTGGTTGTTAACATCAGCCTCAAAGTCCGGAAGACCCCTTGATCCTACCTCAAAGTACATAATGGAAATTATGTGATGCATTACTGTGCCAGTCTCCTTTACATTCAAACTTCTGACTTCATCTTACAACAGCAAAGCTGCTTGAGGAGTGCATAACTCAAGAGGCCAGCAGGTATGACCAGTGGGGGTATCCAGTGGAGTGTATGTGGCAAGATGGCTGCTACTTGGATACAAACTATTGACAAATAATATTTTTTATTTACACTCATTTATAAAACTTCTGTAACTATTAAGCACATACAGGGAGTTAAAATCAAGGCAGTATCATCATTGGTTTACTGTTTCCATTTGCACACAAAATAAAATGAAGGTGACTTTAACCTTTTATGCCGGCAGTATCTTTGGCAACATAGAGGCATGTATCTTGTACCATCTTTCAGTCTTTTGTTCAGTTATACGCAGAGAATATTTTGATTAGTAAGATAGTGAATATTAATTCAATGCAAAGCATTGGATAAGTCAGATTTAAAATATAACTTGCTGCCCGAGGAAATGTAGTGGAAGTCTGATCCTTTTAGGATTTTGAGAGGTGGAGCAGTTGCCTGACCATATAGAACACAGTGTCTATCTGTCTGTTTTTTTTTGTAAAAGAAACATGTAACATTTAAATTACAACTGCAACTAAAGGCTATTCGCTCTACATTGCTTTTCCAGCAATTTTCAGTCACAGCCTTCATTTGTACAGTCGTAGCGAGTCGGAGGCTATCAGCAGCACACTACTGTGTCAACTCATTCCAACTGGTCTGCAACGTGCACTGATAAATTCAAACAGGTTTGGTTGCTAGTTGTAGGGTTGGGCTCTGTGCACATGAGAGCTGACAACCAATGAATGCTCAACCGGAAGTACAATGCATAAAATAAGTACAATGCATAAAATGTAGCAACAGGGGATAAGGAGTTCTGGAGCTCACAAACAGAAGAAAAGCTTGTCTGTCTGATGTCTCGAGTTTTATGTAGTAAAACAAAAAGAAAAAAAAGGAGCAGAAACTGTGGCTGAATGTGACACACCTGTTAACTCTTCGTACAGCGCCAGCTCTGTCAGGTAGCATGTTACTGGCTGAAAAATAGGCGAGAACAAATGTGCAAGAACATTGGTACACAATCAGTAAAGCAGACATGGGTAGTGACTTGCAGTCATTTAAGTTGGTCCAGCAATGAAATTAACAACTGCCTTCAGCAAATCTGACATGTCCCACAAATAGAAGTTTTGTAATGTGACAGCAGCTTTAATTTGATATAGTTTGATAACTCTGGCGTCAGTAAAGTTTTGAAAAATTGGTCGTTATTAATTATTCTGTGCTCATCCAAATTTGGGATTGGAAAATGGTTCTGAACAAGCTGGTACAATTAAATGAATTAATATTAAATTGAAGCTTTGAAAACTGTATTTATTCATTATTGGTCAATTAATACTTAATTATTTAACCAAATATTGTATTTATATTGTTGATATACAGTACATAAATTTTAGTAATTTAAGGTAAAGGTAAAAGTATAAAATCCTTTCATATTCAGCATGTGAAGCCTGGTGAGCCTGGATCTTTTTGCAATATTAACCTGACGAAAGGCTAAAATTAATTAAGGTTTATTCAATTTTCATTATTATAACGGAATTGTCTGGGATTAATTTGAGTACAGCCTTACTTTTACTCTGTCTGATTCAGTCTGAAAGGCTTTGAATTATTTTAAATTGGCTGCAAACATTCTTTAGTCAGAACAGTTCAATAAGCCTTCATACTGCTTTTTTTATTGCCTATTTATTTTTTTATTATAATGATATACTGATTCTAAAACCAGTGTTGTTTTTCATAAGTTGAATAAGTAGCAATGTATTTAACTAGATTGAACTACCAATATAATGAAAACGAAATTTAAAAGAAATATCAGATCATTTTAACATTTTAACAGTTACAGATTACCATGGTAAATTAGCTTTACAAGTGCTAGACTTACAGCTGATAGCTCAGCTGAAACTAAATTTGCATTATCTCATTTTCTTTTCTAAATAGGTTCTGTTTTGTTATCAATAATGATAATTATATTCTATTTAAGCAAGACTGAAATATAAAGGTGGAAGGATCTTCCCTCAACTAGATAATTTCTTCAAATATTTGCCTTCTATCATGGGGTCCCCAAAGAAGGCTGCTCCATCACACCAAAAGTGAAGAGATACGATTTGGGGACAACAGGGAACTGCTAGGATTCAGTAGTGGGGCATATAATTAAGACCAGAGGACATGGAGCTTTCTTCTTTAGAGACCAACTTTGAATTAAATATACTGTACTGCCATAAGGTGTATTCCAATGTTCTATACTTTACAATACTGTTGCTACCTGCCAATTCTGTATAGTAGATGTACCTTATTTGCTAAAAGGAATAGTCTTTCAGAAAGCTTTTTTGTTCCTTATGACTAGACATTGTGAAGCTGCCTCTTAGGTAGAGTGTAAGGTGGCTTTTATTTCCCGCTGAAAACAGACTTTGGTGAAACAGATAGTTCCCTTTGGCCCTCTCCAGAGTGGTTTAGCCTGTTCGAGTTGAATTTTATGGGTGTTGTGACAAATGGACTCATCTATCCATAAAGAACAGTCAAATACAATAACTATTTAAGATGAGTGGTGGAGACTATAGGGAGATGTTGAGTTAATTCATTATTAAGAGGTAGGTAGAGTTCAAGAAAAATGTTGGCTTTCAAAGATCAGCAAAGGTCTTTTGGAAAATGAAGGCAAGAAATGTTATCATTTTTTTATTGGAAAGGTCTATAGGCACCACTTGCTATTTCAAAAAGTTGCCATTGTCACATCACATGAAGATGCAAGAGATAGCAATGACTGTTATTTCAGGTAATGACCATTACTTCATCAGGAACAGCTACAATTTTAAGAAAGCCATTGATGTTACAGAAATACAAAATCTGAAGACACACAACAGAAACTATACAAAAATCATGTCGAGAAATTCTCTGTGCATCCAGCATACTCCCAAAAGTCCTTCAGGTCAATTGGGTTAGCGTTTGATCTGAGAAACTTTCCATCACTCATCCAAAGGAATTCTTTAGTATCAGTGTGCATTGATGCTTGTTTTTTTTATGCCCAATTACCTACATATTCACACAGCTTTAGGAGACGATTCCCATTGGACTCTTAAGTCCTTCCTAAAGAGAAAGGAGAACATGCTTTGAGTCACCTTCTAGTCTTTAAGACTTTCCTGTTATTTTGCCCTGTGTCTCCCGGGACCCTGACTGGAAGACGCAAGGCAAATTGTGACAATATAGAAATGCACATATCGTACACCCTTGTAATTGGGTTCATCCGTATTGTCCAGATCTCTAAGTAAATTCAGTACTATATAACTATCACCTGCGTGTGTAGTATTCTCCAATAGCAGAATGGCTATAAATACCATCGTACAAAAATGCTGTAGATGCACGACGACCCTCACCAGGATTATCAAATAGAATTTGAACAAATATTTACACTAATTCTAATCAAGTGTGCCATTTTTCAATTATCTGTGATCATTGTGTTTTTGTGATTCTTAGCATAGCAAAGTTAAGCGGCTATTGTGCTTTAATAATTAGTAACTCAATAAGCTTGAACTTTATTTTATATGCCTTATAGTGAATGCCATCCCAAGTGACTTTATAAGTACACAACAATGGCACTGTTCACTGGTTTGCATACAGTAGATTTTCTTAATAACTGCAGCAATGATGGTTGCTTAAAGGTCACACAGTAACTCAAGGATGAGTTTTTAACAGATTGCCTTGTGATGTACTGCTCAATGCTTTAGAATCTAATGTTTTGCTTTGCTTTTGTATTTAGTCTTTATGGATGACAGCAGATTTTTTGAGGATTTTCAAACCAACCAACTTCAAACCAGTTTTCTCCACTTGATAAGGTGAATATGTTATGTAAACACTAGGGGTCATTGCTGCCCCATTAACCCCAACAGAGAGATGCTCTGGACACCGAGTAAAAGTCCCAAGATGTATTTAAAATCTTTTCCTTCTTAGCGAGAGTGCCTTAAGCACCCCAGCCACAATAATGATAAAAAATAAACACAATAACCAACACAATTCTCTCCCTCCAACCCTTCTCCACACTTCCCAGCAAGTGTTGTCCAACCTCCACCCGACTCTGGCTCACTTGCTGGGTTCCCACCAGTCCTTTAAATAGTCCTTGACCCGGATGTGCTTCTGTCCTTTCGACCACATGACTTGTTAGCACTTCTGGGTCTAATGAAGAACTATCTTTTTTCTTCAGCTCGGAAGTACTTTCCGTCCTTGTGACTTGTGAGTACTTCCGGGCTATGGATGAGGCATGGTTCCTCTGGTCCTTTCACAACTCCTCCTGGAGGCACCCATGGTACCCAACAGGGCTGAGAAACTGAACTCCAAGTTCCAGGATGCCCTGCGGGAAACTGGGGCACCGCTACACTCCAGGGGAGCTGCCATCTAGCATTTTGGGGGAGGTGGTGTCCAAAAGTAGCTGCTTTCCCCCATCCTTACATTCTTTGGACATCCCATCCAGGTTGAGTTGCCGGCCCTTCCTCACAGTTAAAAGATGGAAATCATATCCACAATATGGCAAACTAGAACCTGACTTTTCATCCAGACATTTTGCCTTGGGATTCCAGAAGCACATATAATACACATAAATCAGGATTTTTCCTTTAATCTCTGTTCCTGAACCTGGCTGTCAAGTAGTTGTACTGATGGTTGCTTTACTACTCAATCATTTGACAAATGTTATTGTCAGTCTACAACAATTCTTGCTGTTTTTAGTTAATTTGCATGTTTATTCATTTTCCACATCTACTTTATCCAATATAGGCATGTGGGCCGCTGGACCCTAACCAAGCTATACTACACAAAAATCTGGGATTAACCCAAAAGGGAAACTAGTTCTTGGCAATAAAGTCAAGTTTTATTCATTTCATGGGCACACTTCCCATCATGGATGACTGGTTAAAAAAAAGAAACAATTAAGATTTCTGAATATTAAAAACAAGTACATTTGTTATATGGTTATATTAAATAAGTCAAAGCAGGACATTCCCATTAGTCACAGTAATAAGTTACTAAAGAAATGGCAAGAGCAGAAACTTGCAGCCACTGTGACCATCCAAGATCTGAATTTAACACCAGTTTTCCAGTAAAGGACCTTGTGATGTGCAATTGATAAACACTGTCACTGTAACTAAAATTTACAAGATGAGGCTTCAAAACAGTTGCAACTCAGGACCTGTGCAATATTTCTTTATTAAAACAATAACAATAATAAATATATCCTTTATTAAAGTAAACATTTACCAATGTCCTTGTGCAAAATAAAATAAATATATATGTTAATTAAAGTTTAAAATGTTATGCTGATCTATAGAACACACGCTTCACTTTTGCCCTGATAAATTCTTATTATAGGTAATCTAGACACCACAAAGAGATACAATAAGTCCTTGACATGCACATATTCCATTTCCACTGCTTTGCTTTTTCGCTTCTATAAAGGTGTAACCCATTTTGTGATGTCTGTGGTTTATTCCCACTTATTCATGGACATGTGCAGCAGAATAAAAAAAAATGGAGAGGCATTAGCAACATGTGAGATTGTGCAATAACAGGTCTGTGCCTTAGATATTCAGGGCTGCATGTATGCTACACTGAATGTATCAACATGTTTCTACCCCATAATGAGAGGCGTGGGTAAGCTGTTTAACCCCATTTATAATGGGGACCAAAGCTTGCAGTTGTTCTCCATGAAAGAGAATTTTGTTTTAAGTGTGGGTCTAAAGCTCACATTGGTTAAGACTCTGCCCTTTGTATACCTCGCCCATCATTATTAAACATTGAATGTTTTATTGAGGCTCTCAGATCTGCCCTGCTGCATTCACTCGTGGCTTCTAGTGGAGCATCTAGAAGACAATCCAACTTGACTATAGAGAAAGTAAAAGTCAGAACAAGGTTTCCAGAGGTGAACCTGTGAAAGGATCATTATCAAGCCTCAAGAGGCAAGATCAAATCATCCACATGGCCCCATCTCCCCCATCAGTAGCTCAAGCCAGTGTCCCACCAGAATCAAACCCTAATTTTCCCATAGGATCAATGAATCAGTGTCTGCAGTTCCTGTATTCACAGGACTGTTCAGGAATGTAACCTCTGTGGTTAATGAGAATTGACTGTACTTGTATCCTGTCTCTAGGACTGACAACTATGTGGACAGTGAGCATGACATTTAAAATCCCTGTCCTGGGGTCATATATCCCACCCCATATGTTAGAGAAAATATTGACATGCTACCGGTAACCTGCTTGATATCCACCCAAAGATAAAAACACTGATCACAAACATATTATTAAAATAAGTCAGAAAAATCAGTGCCCTTGCCTTACTATAGCACTCTTGAGATATATAACCTCTCCTTCTGTCGTCTCTGTATCACCACAGTAAAACACGTGGTGCTCTTCACACACTTTGTAGTGCAAATCCATTCCTAAAATTGTCAGATATGTGTAATGCCCTGGGTTGCTTGCAGCTGGCATAGGCCTCTTGAATAAGAGACATTGATAGGCATAAACTGAGGATAGACTGGGCAATGAGGACACAGACACAACACGAGAAGTTGTAAAAGTGTGCAGTGCTTTTATTAACAATTAAAGTGTTCAAAACAAAATAAAATTAGTCAATAAATAATCCATAAAACAGTCTTCGTATGGAGGTTATAAGCTAATAAATAAATAAAGTAAAACTGGTCCATAAAACACAATTTCCAATGAAATCTACATCCATCCTCTGCTTACCCTATAAGGTCTCTTCAGAAAAGGGAGATATCCACCAGCAAATACAGCCATCATTCAGTCTGGCTTGTTTCCCTGCCACTATCCCACAGTGTTCAGCAGGTGAGCCCGCAAGCCTTGCTACCTTCTCTTGCCACTGGACCTTGTCATTCGGTGGGAGTTGTTCAGAGCAGTTGGTTGCTCTTGCTCCTTGGGTGCTCAGCAGGAGTGACCCTGCCCCATGAGTTCCATCTGTTCCCTCCACCCAGCGCTACTTCCCACAGCTTACCTACACACTGCCGCACCACCTCTGCCACAATCGTACCTCTTCTTTCCTTTCTTTGCTTCTCATTTTAACCTCCAAATCTTTCCTTCTTATCCTCCTTTCTCATCCTCTCTCCGGATCTCTTGATCTTCCTACTCAGGCTCCTCTTATATTTGAATTGGCACAAGCATCTTCATTATGATCCCTGGAATGCTAATGAGGAAACCAGATGGGCTGACCACTCTGAGTGTGAATGTGCGATCAACCAATTCCCCATCAACACCCTGAGGCCACTCGGCCATGCTACCATGTGCACCTATGCCTCCTCCAAACTGAGCCTGAATCACTGTGTTTACTTAAAACACACACAGTTTCACAGAGTTCTTTTTGGCTTCTTCACTCCCACTGCTGCAAGTTTAGTAGTCAGTAGCGAATTGTGAACTCTACTGCAATCAGTCTGCAGTGAGGTTAGAAAACCATAGGCTGAATGCTAATCTGGCCAACAAATAAACTACCTGTCAGTGGCTCTACACAGAAAATAACGAAAACCCAATAGGTGAAGTATTTTAGTGCATTAGAAATTTTGAGTGTGGATCATACATGTGTAGTTAAAGTAAAATAAAGACTGACGTATTGACTAGATAATTATTCTAAAGTCTGTGAATTTCAACAACATTTCTGATCATTGCTAAAGTTTCAACAGGTTGCCAGTTCTCGTTTGCATGGAAGACAACAGCAAGAAGCTCACAAGAGGCCATCGTTATATTTAGCACGCAGCCAATTAACACTTTACTTTATTTCTGATCTTGGTTAATTGGTGATGATTTATTTATAATGCAATGCTTTTTAAAGAAAGATTTCTGGTACAATAATGCAGAAAATTCAGAATTATCAAGTGCTTCATGAGCTAAACCAAATGGAGATTTGCATCTGGTCCAGGATATCTTAGGCAGCGAGTACAGTCATTGCAGAAGGGCCAGTTTCCATACATTTTCTTGACTAGAATGGTGGGAGCTTTCCATGGACTAAAAGAGGATTTTGTCAGGTCAGTAGTTGTTAGTTTATGGATCTTTTCTTCAGCTATGTTGTAGCAGATTGGAACAGTGATGATGAAGTGGTGCTGAACTAAATCTCTTTTGTTGCAGTGCTTATCAAAAGCAGGAAAGACGTCCAAGCATTACTCTAATAGATGGTAAAACTGCCAAGTTGATTGGGTTGAGCTGCCACAAAGATATAACATCTGTTCTGGTAGTTAAAGATGGAGGCTGCAGAGGTGGGTATTTAGTTTTTGGTGTCTGTCAATTAGTGGTGATGCCCTTTGACTTCAATGCTCTTGATTGTTGATTTCCGCTGACTGGAGCCTTTTCTGGATAACACAGACTGGTAAGAGCTTCAATGATGATGACTTTAAGACTGTGGGTGATTTCAGCAACAGCCCAGTTTTTCCTGGACAGAACCAGTGTTCCTCTTTCAGAATTCAGAACTGTTCTTTATGCTGTTAGGAAATCAGCCCCTAAGGTGCATAGGTCATGCACGTGGGTCAATCAGAACTCATAGCTGAAGTGGAGTCTTTCAATGGTAACTCTATTTCCAAACATCTAGAATTCCTGGCCAGTGACTACCTTTTTGTTCCCAAGTATGGCTCCCTAGTCCTCTAGTGCTTTGTGCTCTGTTCCTGGCAGTACCTCCACCCCTACCAGGGAAATGCTGGAGCTAGTGTCCAGCAGAAATTCAATAGAGACAGACTCAACTCTGCAGTGGAGGCATAGGCTACTCAGAAGACCCATAACGTCAATGGTAGCATGGAGGAGACCCAGACCTTATGGACTTTTTTGTGACACTACTGACATTTCAGCCAGGAAGCAGTCTACACCTTATAATGATCTACCTAATGATACTGAGATTTGCTAGGCAGACACAAGAATGCTTCAGACAACCTCTCTAATTCTGCAGTTGCCTCACTGAGGTCCAAAGACACTACAAGGGGGATGTTATGTGGGACCATAGGTGGTGCAAGCTTCTTGATGCTCCTTGTGAAAATCAGCGGATACCTAATAGACAAGAGACAAGATGTGCATTGCCAGTTCTCCAAGCTTCTTGTGGTCGCTCCCTTGTCTAGCAGACAGGGCACTCTGGAAGTGTTCTGCCACCTTTTTTGCCCAAACTTTCACTCAAGTACTGTCACCATAGCAGTCAAATCTCTTGTCTCCTGGGTTTAAGTTTAACAATGTACTTGTCACTTTTCATTGTAATGCCAATGCCTAATTGTCTCTCACTACTGTTGTCTCCTTGTGCCATGAATTGTGATGGGCTTCTAGGCCCTGCTGTGCATAGTAAGTATCCCACTAAAGTTATCCATTGCATCTGGGAAGCCAAATTCAAATGTATGTGTAGTTGCAAAAGTAGAGGTCTCTTAGCTGTCTTCTATCCTTTATTGATACTGCACTCACCATTTCAGATCTCAGATGTAAGATTCTTCTGTGAATCTACAAAAAAGCCCAAAAAGTTAATCTGGAGTCTCTAGGGTTTCTTTTGTTGCGGATGACCATAGGTCTTCTATTTTTCCTGCTTCTACGACCAATGTAGCACTTTAAAAGACTATTCACTATGCTATGATAACATGGTGACAATAGGGCTAAGGTAGGTTAACCCTCATATGGGTTTCTCCACAGCTGACTCTGAAGGTGTTCATTTGAATAATGGTCTGGTAACTCACACTGCTACCATTTCCATCCTTGGTGCTTCAGCTATTTTCATGACTTGCCTCCCACTAAAATGAAAAGAGAGGTTGATGTGCACCCAACTTTGTGTCAAAAAAACTCTAATGCTCAGTCTACTTGAATTGCATACTGGAACTATACCTTCTGCTCTAGCCAAATGTACATAAATAAACAGATACTTCAGGATTTACATCTTATTTATTGATGTAACAATGATATAAGTAAGTCAAGTAATACAATGCATGCCCTAAGACACATGATAATACTGGCAGCAACTTCAGAGCATGTAGATTCTGTTTCAAACAATCACTGACTCACTTAACCAATCAGTTTTTTTATTATAAATACTGCTAATAGACTTTTATAAGATAGTTTACAAAGTAAATAAGATACCAGTAAAACAGTATGCATCTGCACAAAAAGTAAAACAGCAAATACAAATAAAAGAAACAATGCAACACCCACACACATGAGAAGGAGCTTTGGAAGTCCATGTGTCCATCCATCTATTTTCAAACACACTGAATGCAGTTTAGAGTCAAAATGCTAGGCAAACTGTAACCACAAATTTAATCAATTGTCCTTGACTGCATTCAGTCACAATGTGCATTATAACAGACTGTCTCTGAATTAAAAACAACTCCTCCATTTTATCAGGTAGTGCAGAGCCTGCTAGCTGAAGATACGGCCAGATGGGTTTTCTTCTTGAAGGTGGTAACTGTTCTCTGACAGTTGATTCTAACAAAGCAGTATAAAAGTTTTTCTTTTACAGAGCTCCTCACTGATGTGGCAGGAGTGAAAGCAGCAAGGATGTCCAAATGACAAGAATTTGATTTCATAACAGTACAGTCTTATTTGCATGTGATTCAGGGAACTCTGAAATTAAAATAAGGAAAAAAAACCCTATGGAACGAAAAAGCTATTCATTTGTACCTCCTGGGCTGAATAGCCTGACATTATAGTAAAAATGCAAGCAGTTAAAATGTCACACTCTGTTAACATGATGGAATTCTGCTTTTTCTTTTGGCTTGCAATTGCAGTAGCAGGTAACCAGTGAAATAAACTCACATAATGTTATGCATCTCCTAAGCTGACAGCACGTATAAAACTACTTAGTGTAAGATTCCTCTCATTGCTGTCACAGATTCTCAGTGATTTGCTCATACATTCTTTATTTGATAAAACCTTTTGTGCAATAATGAACAGTTAGCTACTTTGGTCGGGTTATGATTTTACCTCCTAATTTGTGGCAGCTGGTTCTAAAATATTCATGGGAGCCCAGTTCAGCGAAAATGTTGGTGGAGTTAACCTATGAACCTTACAAATTTCCTACTGGGGCTTAAAGTGTATTAATAATTTATTATTAATTATCAATAATTTAGATAATTGATCATTCTTTCACTGACCTCAGTATGTGCGTCTTGGGAACTGCAGGTCTGACATTGTGGTCGGCAACACAGGAGCACCACAGGGGACTGTACTTTCTCTGGTCCTGTTCAGCCTATATACATCGGACTTTCAATACAACTCGGAGTTCTGCTACATGCAAAAGTTCGCTGACGACACTGCTATCGTGGGCTGCTTCCGGAGTGGGCAGAAGGAGGAGTATAGGAGTATAATCAAGGACTTTGTTAAATGGTGCGACTCAAACCACCTACACCTGAACACCAGCAAAACCAAGGAGCTGGTGGTGGATTCTAGGAGACCCAGGCCCCTCATGGACCCCGTGATTATCAGAAGCAACTGTGTGCAGAGTGTGCAGACCTATAAATACCTGGGAGTGCAGCTGGATGATAAAATGGACTGGACTGCCAATACTGATACTCTTTGAAAGAGAGGACAGACTATACTACTTTAGAAGACTGGCATCCTTCAACATCTGCAATAAGATGCTGCAGATGTTCTATCAGACGGTTGTGGTGAATGCCCTCTTCTATGCGGTGGTGTGCTGGGGAGGCAGCATAAAGAAGAGGGACACCTCATGCCTGGAAAGACTGGTGAGGAAGGCAGGCTCTATTGTAGGCATGGAGCTGAACAGTTTGACACCCGTGGCAGAGTGACGGGCGCTGAGCAGGCTCCTGTCAATCATGGAGAATCCACTGCATCCACTGAACGTGATCATCTCCAGGCAGAGGAGCAGCTTCAGCGACAGACTGCTGTCACTGTCCTGTTCCACTGACAGACTGAGGAGATCATTCCTCCCCCACATTATGCGACTCTTGGAGTCTTTTAGTTCCACCCGGGGGGTAAACGTTAACATTATACAAAGTTATTGTCTGTTATACCTCCATTTTTATCACTCTTTAATTTAATATTGTTTTTATCAGTTTACTGCTGCTGGAGTATGTGAATTTCCCCTTGGGATTAATAAAGTTATCTATCTATCTATCTATCTATCTATCTATCTATCTATCTATCTATCTATCTATCTATCTATCTATCTATCTATCTATCTATCTACAATGGCATAAATTCAAGCTGTTATGCGGTTGATGACAATGCCACCTTGAGGTTCTGGGTGAATAGAAATTAATATTATACAAAATTAATGTGTATAAACAACTAGACCTTGGTTTGAAGAAGGATTTAACTAAACAGTAGGAACCATAATTTTACAGGGCGAAACGATTCATTGTAGGGTTTTGATTTTTTTCCCTACAATACTCTGTTGGAATTTTAATTGAAAAAGACTTGAATTAAGACTTGAGTAGTAACAGACAAAAACAAATAAATCAAAAAGGTAAATTAAAGACAAAATCGAACTGCATTCTTGACAGTTAGGAAAGTTAAATAAAAAAAAATATACTGCTTATGGTGTCAGTAGTTGGAGCGCAAATCTTTCACATTGTACTGTGGCAGTGGAAATTTTAGTACTTTAATATAGAAGTGGGAACATTTTGTATTCCAGCAATATTTAGTATTGTAATTTCTAGGAGAAAGCGCTTGCATTTTACTACGAAAATAAAGACTTTACATATTGAATCTTTGGAAGCGTTTTATATCGTACTGTTAAAGGAAATGAAAATAGTGGCAGATTTTTCCCCTAAAAGCAAGGGAAATTTTGCATGAGTTTACATGAATGACAAAGAAAAGTTTTTCTTTCTCTCCAATCCAATGGATTGCACCTTTTTATCCAATTCTTACTTAATAGTCTCTGCCTCTTCCTTCTCATTCAATGGTGAAGAGTATTGTCTTTAAGTCAAATTCTCAGCCTGGTTTGGATGTGTTTCCTGATCTTGTGCTACTCTGATTTTCAGAAATATTTATCCACTTTAAAAAAAGATAAGTGTGTGTCTGTCCATTGCTATGTCTTTGTCATTCCAATAGATGGCACATCACAAACATCAACACAGCTTTTATGAATCCCATACCAAATGGTTAAAAACAGAGACATGTGCATTGCCTTGTGCATTGCAAACATTTACACTGAATTCTACATTAATTATTCTGATTTCAACCCATCTTAGACTGCTAACAATATTTTATCAAAAAATGCATGCACTTTAGGTGTTGTGAGTATATAACTGTATAACTGGCAATGGGATTAAACTATACAAGTAACTCGAAATATTTTCATGAACAGATAGACTTGTTTGCTGTTATTCAGTTTTGGGCCCCATTGAAGCCCACTGTATCACAAACTTTGTGATCTCAGTTCTTCATGAAAAAATTAGATTAAAAGTTTTCTTCAGCAATTATTACATAAACAAAGATTTAGTAACAGATAAAAATATGATTTTTGGGGGAGTATTCTATTACGACTTCATTGTCCCTTGTAGGATTATGTAAATATCACATTGGATTCAACAGCCAAAAGAACAGTCAAAACAGGAAGTAAAATTAATACCACATCAAAACAAATCAAGTGTCATAATTGGCATTGCCCCCATAACCTAAGAATCTATGGCTCTCAGTATTCCTGCACTCCCAGGCCTCCATCTGGTCCTACAGGGTGAAGTCTTTTACACAGTGTTCTTAAAAGAGCAACACAGTTGATTACTTCCACTCAGGGACCATGTACTGCCATGCAACAAGAAACACTCCAGTCCTTTTGGACCAAATTATTAACAGGGCAGCATTATGTATTTCTCCTGACTTGGGACTGTGGGAGGCCCAGTATTGATCAGGAACTATTCTGACCTGCTACTCATCTATGGTGTTTCTCTCTCTCTCTCAATTTGTGTAAAAGATCTGACATCCCTGATACCTGCTGGGTAGCATGTCCTCTGTTGACATGATGGAACATTGCTTGCTTCCTCCCAATGTATGTCTCTCTCTCTTTTGTCTTTCTTGAACACATATAATTCTTGTCATCCCCTGAGGGTGCCCTTCTTCTTGCATTAGCATGTCATCTTCAATACACTGACACTGAGGCCCTTTCTTTGTAGGTCATATTAGGCCTTTTCCTGTCATGCGCCACCCTTTCCTACCTATCATCCATCATATTTTATCACATTTAAGAATGTAAAAACATGAGAAATTTGACAAACGAGAGGAGACTATTCAGTGCATCAATATTTCTTGTTTAGGTAATAGACAAGCTGAACCAATAAATCATCCAGATACTTCTTAAAGGTTGTCAAGGATTCTGCTTCAAATACATGGTTCAGTAGCTTGTTCCAGACTCCCGCAACTCTTTGTGTAAAGAAGTGGTTCTTGACTTCACTCTTAAATGTACTTCCCATTAATTTCCACTAATGTCCCTGAGTGCATGATTCACCCTTAAGCTGAAAGAATTCTGCCAGATCTACTTTATCAAAGCCTTTGAGGAAATTGAAGACCTGGATTAGGTCCCCACACAGTCTCCTCTGCTCAAGACTAAGCAGGTTGAATTCTCTGAGTCCATCATAGTACATGTCCCGAAGTCCCGGGATTCACTTGGTTGTTCTCTTCCTCACTGCTTTAACTGCTGCTATGCCTTTTTTTTAGGTAATGTGGTGACCAGAGCTGCACACAATACTCCAGATTCAGTTTTACTACTACATTATATAGTCTGCCTGTGGTGGTTTGCTGGTGCCCTGCCCGGGGTTTGATTCCTGCCTTGCGCCCTTTGTTCACTGGGATTGGCTCCAGCAGACCCCTGTGACCCTGTAGTTAGAATATAGCAGGTTGGATAATGGATGGATGGATTATATAATCTGCACATAATGTTCCTCGATTTATATTCAACAGTTTTTATGATGTAACCTAAAATTTTATTTGACTTTGTGAGAGTTTCTGCACATACGCAATTAAAATATCATGTCAACATAAACCCCTAAATCATTTTCAGAGGTTACTCCCTTTAGGAAAGTGTCTCCTGTCTTGTATTTATAATTGATGTTCATTTCGCCCACATTTAGTACTTTGCATTGTTCTACATTAAAGTGCTCACCCAGTTTTAAAGCTTATTCTGGTATTTTTTTATTTCTTTTTGCTGTCTCTTCACTGTCTGCCGTTCTTTCAAGATTCAGTGAATATATCTTTGAGTAATCTGTGAGTAGATCTTTTAGAATATAACTGTGAATTTCACAAGTTTACTAACTAGATCTTTTCCCTGGTGATATAATACAAATCAGAAAAAAATAACGGCCCTAAACAGACCCCCGAGGGACTCACTGATGACCACACTCGACACAGAGCACTCTCCTCTTATCTGTACTCTTTGTCACTTGTTGGTTAACTGATTTCTGATCCAGTTTTTTTGGTTACCTCTGATGCCTACAGCTTTTAGTTTCAGAATTACTCTTCAGTGTGAAACTGAGTCAAAGGCTTTTAAAAGTCTAAGTAACTTGCGTTCTATGCTTTATCTTTGTCAACTATTCCAGTTGCCTGTTCAAATAAATCTAAAAGATTTGTTTGGCAGGATCTTCCTCTTATAAACAAACCCATGCTGGCTGTTAATTAATTAGTATGTTATTTTTATATGTAGGTACTTTCTATTTTTGGTTAAAGTTTCAATAATTTAGCATGGTACAGATGTAAGGTATACTGGTCTGTAATTACCAGGATCCATTTTGTCTCCCTTAATCTGCATCCAGGCCCTCCAACCTGCAGGGAAAAACCTGGGGGGTTGGTGGCAGAATTGGAACTCCAGCCACCATAAAAAACCTCACACTGGTTCCACTCCATCTGAACTAGTGTGGTGCTGAGGTGTCACCCATTGCATGGCTGCACTCGGGTCCTAATCTGGGATCCTGCGGTGGTTTATCATGTGGTGGGTGCAGCAGTGAGGTATCGGCACATGCTCCTAACCTCCTCCTCCTCCTTGAAGATTGGAGTCAGATTTGCAACTTTCCAGTCCTTGGGAACTTCTCTGTTCTTCTTTCTCTACTTTGAGATTTGATTTTTTTTTCACTGTAATATTAGAGTGAAAATAGCAATAGTTTCTATTGTAGTTTTAAAAATCTTTTGTATTATACTATGAAGAAAGATTTTTTTTTTCTCAACCCACATTGAATTTAGGTTGTGGTGCATAGCTTGTGTATAGGTAGTGCTGATTATCATTTTTGTCACTTTTGTATGACCACATGTCCCTCCTTTTTTGAAGTCATAAGAAATAATCATTTCTACTGAATCTATAAAAATGGCATTTGTTAAAATACACCCAATTTCTTATCTACCCTCTTCTCTGTGTGACACTGAACCGGGAGTTTATAGAAAACCACTGTTATATCTGCTAGTAATTTCAGCTGAAGGTTTAAATGTATAGATGCCCAGTTTCATGAAGTAAGAAGGTTAACACAGCGTTCAGGGAAAAAAAGATGTTATATAATAAGAAGAACTGATTATATAAGTACTGCTCCATTTCCTCTTTCCTCAGGGTCTCCTGCCTTGCCAGACACATGTTCGCCTTCATTGTTGAAGACTGTATAAAGAATGGTCTGATATGATTAGGCAGCAAATGCTGTTTTTTTTTTTTATTCTGTTACACAGCCTACATCTGATTTAGGAAAAATCACAGCCCTTCAGCCAGTCTGCTAAAGATGGTGGATAAAGGAGCTGATTACAAAGCTCCGGGTTTGATGCTTTTGCCATTATTTGACTGCAGGATAGACCAAAGAATCCCTCAGATGCAGGTTATGCAATTTTGTTTTCCTCACTAGAGTCTTCCATGGCAGTAATGAATTTGAAGAATGACAAATGATTGAACGTGGGCTTCTCCCATCTTATACAGGTATCCTGACAGTTGCCACAGCTCATTCCAACTATAAACAAGGTGCAATTCAGACAATTGTGATTTTTCAGGCATATAAAGGCCCCCGTTTCCTCGCCATGGCCCCAGCATCAACAGAGGATGTAAAAACCTTTGCATATCAAAATCATAATTAAATTAGGAACAGTATAAAGCTCAGGAAGAGATTTTTTAGAAGGCTCATTAGTAGGATTGATTGGTTCTTTCTCCCGTTTTAACTGTCATAGACTTACATGTTTTTTCAATGCAAATTAAAATTTTAACTATTAAATTGCTACAGGCAGACAAATCTACAGTATATTTCCTTCAGTAATATTTTTAACACTGTACATTCATGAACAGTCAAAGGAACGCACTGCAGATGTCAATAATTTTAAGATTCCCTTGAGGGTTGAAAAAAAACACAAGTAGGAGAACAAGATCCAAGTCAATCAAATAACATAAAATAATCCCCTCTGGCCTAACTAAACTCATTTCTTTTATGTGATGTTTCCTTTCCACTTTTCTACGAATAAATGCTAACAAGATGCCCACTTAGTTCCTCATTACAAGTCATTTTCAAACACTAATGGCTAGTAAGGCTGTCTCCTGCTGGTAGGCTGACATCCTTAGCAGCCAAACTCTGATCTTCTTCCTCCCTGGTGGATATTTGCAGTATCTTTCTGAGTCAGCAGACTTCTAAAATGCTCCTTGCTCAACATACAGAAGGCTTCCAGTTCCAATTAAAGGCAGCACTCCTCAGAAGCTAAGGCTTTACTTGAGCAACCTCTTCTACCTGTATTCTTTTTGTAAGTTGCTTTGGACAAAAGTGACTAAATGTAAATATAAATAACTGTCTCCAAAATCAAAGTATGTTTGGCTCATTTGCATTTCAATGAAAGAATGAAATTTTGAAATCCATGCATAAAAACTTACACCAATAAAATCAATGTACAGGTGGATGGGTAAATTGTCCATCCATCCATTACCAAACCTGATTTGTCAATTTTAGGGGCACAGGGGCCAGAAAGGAATCAGCCTTAAAAAGGATGCCAGTCTGTCATTGAGAATATCAATTAACCAAACATTCACCCATCCATTTCCTCCATCTATCCATTCATCCACCCATCCATGCATTCTCAGACCCACTTAATCCAGGTTTCAGTCAAAGCAGACAATGCACTATCCTGGTAGCATCAGTTTCATGTCAAGAAACAACCCTGGAAGCATAAGAGTAAAATATAATGTGAAACATTTCTTATAATTAGTAAGAGACTTGCTTGAGCATTAGAATGTCAAGTGGCAGACAGTTGTCCTCAATGTATAATTACAGCTTGAACCCAGCATTATTTCCTTTTTTTAATAGTAGTGGTCTCAATACCTGATTAGGTGCATTACGATCACAGATAAGTACATACTAGATACTAACTGTTTGAAAATGAAGATATCTAAGTATGTTCACCTATATCCTACCAAGATGTACCCAGTCCTGAACAACAATGTATGTGCAGAAATGCACCTCACTGGAACTTTTTCGGTTTTTGCAGATTTTTGCATGTGACTTGGTCAAGGTCAGCATCAAATGGGGTACAACTGCAGTGGTTTTTGTTCTCAGACTCTCTGCAGGTAGAATCTTCTGGAAGTAAGAGGTATTGGTTGCCTGCACTTCTCAAAATGTAAAATGTATACATGAATTTAAGACAGATTAATAATAACGTTAAGATTCACTACTACAGTGACCATACACTGATGTCCTTTCAGACCTTTTTCTAGACATAACGCAATGGCAATGTTCAAAGAGTGGTTCTGGAAACACATACAAAGCTAAGACACTTTGCAGAAAGTTTCAGGATTCTCACTACTAAAAAAGAAGTATTATTAAACATGTCAGAGTATAAGATGTGGAAATAAAGAATATTCTAAGACAACTTTTGGAATTAATAGACTGTTATCTGCCACTAAGATAGTGTCCAGAGCCTAGGAAATCCTAATGATTAATGTGGTTCAGTGCACTTACCTTATGGATGAATAATGACCGCAACCTAACAATACAGAACATTGACTGACTGACTGTGCTCATCCTTGCAACATCAAGTGCATTTCATGAACCAGTTCAGGGCAGAACATCACCCAGTGCAGGAGATGCACCTGGTCATACAAATAAAAGTCCCCATTCAACTTACCAGATAGGAAAGAACAAGAGTAGTCAGAGAAATGCCTTCCATAGATTAAAAGAATATATAAACGTCACACAAGCAAAGACTGGGCACAGTTTGAAATCAACCTTCTGGAGAAATGTATCCATGGCACTAACCATTATTCTTCTGTACCACCTCTAATTCCTGTAAATCCGCCCATTCAGCTATTCATTCAGTCTCTGAAAGCAGTAATCCAAAATCAGGAATGTGGGTGCTACACAGCCAATCCCGGTAGCACTAGTGTGAATTAGCAGTGGTCAAGATGCTAGTACATCACAAGGCGGCAAAATGTTATTACATGTAAATATTGGTGGTTGTGGCACTAATTGTGAGTATTGGTGGTAAGTGAATTGTGAAGTGAATTAACTACAGCAATAAAGATTTTTCATTTCAAATTTAGAATCTTCATCTTGTTCCTCTGTGGTCTGAATTGAAATACATTAAAGGAAACAAATCAAATTATCTGTGTATTGTTAATAGGAAATGGGTAATACAATATTAATACAGTTTCATGGAAAGCACTTAGTCTTCACCCATGCTATAATTTGAAAAAATATTGCAATATGTATGTACATTTGGACTTATAAATAGCTGGCCTAAGTAAATGCATTCCTCCACACCCTTTAAAGACTTAAAATTGACCAGGACAAAAAAATGTACTATTTGTGAGAGAAGAGTCTTGGTGGGAATATTTAATATACATATATGACATGCTAAAACCTAATTAATAATTTAATTTGAAGATTATTTAAAGCAACTGTATTTTAATAGCTTTTGTATTTTAACATTGGCCTTCATTTAATCAACGTGTGTGATTCATTCTTGATTGCCTAGTACTCAGTGTTATTCTTTGTAAGTAA
Source organism: Polypterus senegalus (assembly GCF_016835505.1). NCBI lineage: Eukaryota > Metazoa > Chordata > Cladistia > Polypteriformes > Polypteridae > Polypterus > Polypterus senegalus. The sequence continues at coordinate 91,529,493 of NC_053166.1, read as the reverse complement.
AGTAGTCCTTTCTATTATAGTTGCCACATTATTGATTTTATGGTGGAATGCTTGCTCTATGTACAAGACCCCAGGGAAGACTGGCCAAGTGCAAGTGTCATTTGCTTGATATACTCTTAGGGAGAGCAGACAAACTTGACATAAATACAAGAAGGTTTGTAACATATTGAAGTGGCTGAAGAGATGTAATATTTCTCTATAGTATATGAGCCTCATCAACTGTGGAGTGAACTCACCAGCTCAGTTACCTGAATAAAAAAGGCTTCTTAAGCAATTGGTAGCCTTATTATATTTTATCCATCCATCTAGCCATTCATTTTTCTAATTGTCCAATCCAAATAAAGCTCATGAGAGGGCATGTTAGAAAGGATTAGATGCAAAGCATGAGTCAAATGTCAAGAGGGCACAGTCACTTACACATTCTCACGAACTATAACAATATTAATAGCAATGGTTAAATACACATAACAACAAAATATAAAAAGAGCTAATGGCATCAGTTTTCATTTTGAAAGATGCAGAAAAGAGGCTGAACATTTCCTTTTTCTGTGGTTTTTTGTGACGACTACCCCTTAGAGCACATACTGACAGGGACACTAATGCAGACAGGTATCATTTTCAACATTTTACTGCTAGCAAGTAATGAATGCAGCCTCATGAACAATGCATTTTGAAGGCTACAAACTTACTGACAAGGATAAGAGTTTGCGGTAAGTGTATGGGAGCTAAAAAGCATGTGGACCTTGCTTGCTTGTAAAGAGACTTTATCCTCACTGTGAAATTTGCCATAATAAAGGCTGATTGATTCATTGACTGACTGACTCATTTAAATTGGCACTGAAGTGTCAGCAAAGTATGGACAAAACAGGGAACTGTTACCTCATGTTTAGGCAACAAATCCCCCCTGTCATAGTGTGGCCTATCGACATCTCTTTAGAGTCCACTAATAACAATGCTTGTATTTCATTCTGTAGACATACTTTTATTTAAACTTTCTGGTTTACTTACCAAAACAATAAAGGTGTCTATTTAAGAAATACACATGTTGCAGTCAAAACTCAAGATACATCACAACGGTATAAGAGAATAAACCTTTGAATATGGGTGCACATTAGTGGCACCTTCAAGGTGGAGCAAGCCTTTAGATTCTTCACAAAGAGGTGTCATTCAAAAGAGAATTCTGAATTCTCTGTCTCTACACCATACCACCACTACATGCAAACAATGAAATAATCAAGGAAACCGAAACGGCATACTGTGCCATCAGTGCTAATTTATTTTGCTCAATTAGTTTAACAGACACACAGATAAAAACCACATTGTTAACACTGTACAGTGCGTCTCGGAGCTCTGCAGTGTCGCTATGTGGGCTGATTTTAAATAAATAAATAAATAAAAAACAAGAACCTCAAGTAGAGCTTTAATTTACAAAAGGCCACAGCATCTTAATTAATACCAATCTGCTGCATCTGTTAGTAACCATGGCAACGCTGAAACAAACAGAACGCTAAAAATGGAATGGAGCAGACCTACACAGCTGCTGCTAGTTCACTGAGCACAAAGCAAAAATTGAGACACAAAATGAGGGACTGTGAAGGGCCTCTGGGACAGAAATGGGAATAAAACTGTTGTGCCCTGGTGTGGCACCCCCTAGTGTATCAATAAGTGTATCATTGGGTGTTCCCATTATCTCTTGCTATTAAGATAGACTTGGTCTGATTTTCATGAGGAATTAGAATAAGTGAGTTCATAAAATAAATGAATAATCTTCTTCAATGTGGTCATCAAAGAGTACAGGTGGAAATAAAAAAGAAGTAAACAAAGGCAATTCTAGTGAGTCTATCAATAAAAAGAGATGGCACAGCAAGCAAATGAAACACAATTTGGCAGATAAACAAGGCTTTTACAACCCTATTCTAAATGGATACTGTTCTTTCTGCTAGTCTGCTAACTATTGATCCAAAGAATAGATGCAGCATGCTATCATTTTCAGTTTTGCTTCCTGCCCCCGATGTCCACCCTTCTTCTCTTCTCATTTAGGAATAAAGGCCTAATCAAAGGCCTCGGCACCAGACCTATAACCACTGTGTCTGCAGTGTAACATCGCTGAGGTCTTAATTACTGAATAATGTGCCAAATTTAATTAGCAGCTGGCAGCAATTACCCCACTCGGCAAACAAACCTCACTTGCGAAGTCATGTCTGCCTACACAGGACAGCTTTAGCTGATGGTGGATTTATATTAGATGCAATCAGTGCTGTTTTCATCAGCTATACTAATAAGTACATTGATTTATACTAGTCGTTTCTCTTCTCTTTTAAGCCCTCAATCAATCAGTCAATCATTTAATCAAATAATTAGTCAATCAGTAAATAAACATGCAGCATCACAAGTTGTTTAACAGTACAAAACCCAGGAAGGCAAACAAAAACTAAACTATTGCACAGACTGAGGTTTTTTTTTAGATCAAATTTTTATTAACATTTAAATATCAAATACAGTCAAAGATCAAACAACAGCATTTTAAGAAAAAATTTAAACTACCAAAATTATAAACACGCCTCCCCAATCAACTACCCCAACACAATTGACCCCGGTCATGTAAAGAAGCAGATGAGGTACTGTATATATAGATTGTTTGATCTACCTAGAAAGAGGGATACCTTCACAGTCTCCATAGGGAAGAAAGAGAAGTCATAAATTGAAAATGGAAAAATTAGATGTTAAGAGGTAAGGTTACTGCAACTGGGTACATGACACCTGACCTTGAAACAGCTTCACTGCTGAAGCCCACCTTTCAATTATGAGACTTGATGACCCATTTATCTTTGCTGCAGAGAGATCGAGTTAAGTTATGATTTAATTATAGAAAGAAGATTTCTAAAAAGTGAAGTAGAAAGAGTCAAGGAATTTCCGGGAAGAGGCTAACATTGTTTTTGCTGCAATTGTTCCTAAGTAGAATAACCTCTGCTAGATAGCAGTAAGAGGAAAAGAAGAAAGGTCTGGCAAAAGAAATATTTGAGATACTAGAGGAAAATTAGTAGAAAGAATGGAGGACATAAAAGTTGGAAATAGCATACTAGAAAGCATACATCAGTGCGCAGTCCTAGAACATGTGTAAAAATCTACCATGAGCGTGCATTGTGCAGAGATGACAGGATACACAGTCAGACACACAACACTGCTTATGGGTGTTAAAATTTAAATGGTGTGCATATTTGAACTGAGTATGATGATAGTTCTGTCTCTTAGCAGAAGAAGCAACATTTTAAAAAATGATTGCCATGAGACAGAAGGGACCCCGGAAAGATTGTGCTGACAGATTGAAATTATAGATAAGGGCCTGTAGGATGTCTCACAAAGAATTACATACAGGGTAGTAACCAGTTTTGTTGTGGGGACTGACAGCAAAGGACATAATAGGGAGGGTGGGAAGGAAGTGGAGAGAATAGTGGTATACCTGTCACCATGAAGACAAATCCAAGTTGTAAATAGAAGAAAGAAAGAAGAGGGAATACTATAAGGAAGGTTTGGAGTCCATGTGTCATTATAAATATCCCTAAGATTCCGAATATCCTAATGCATCCAAGGTGGGAAGGGGAAAGGGTTGCCACCAATATGTAGAGCTGAATTGTTGAAAATATAGGGGTACACTACTGGTGAAAAGTTTTAGAACACCTCTGTTTTTTTCAGTTTTTATGGAAATGCATGCAGCTTAATGCCTTAATGTTTAATTAAATTAAGGCATCGAACCAATAAACAATGACAAATAAAAAAATAAATCAAGGAATCATTAAGTGTACAATATTTTATTCATCAAAGCCATTATCGTAGCCACCTTTTGCTGATATAACAGTCAAACTCTGGTAAACCTTTTGATTCAAAACACCAGTTACAAGTCTCCAACTTTGCCTCTGCCAAAAGAACTCCAGACCATTTCACTTTCTCCTCCATGTTTGGCAGTTGGTGTCATACACTGAGGAACCATCCTCTCACCAGCTTGATGGCATACAAACACCCTACATGATGGACCAAAAATTTCAAATTTTGATTCATTGATACATAAGACTTTCTTCCAGTCTGCAGTAGTCCACAGCCAGCATTTCAATGTCTTATTTTGTCCTTTAAGGAGTGGCTTTCTTACTGCCACTCACCCTGTCAAACCTGCAGCACAAAGTCTCCTCTTCACAGTAGAAACCAAGACTTGCTTTTCTGACCACTGTTAAGCTGTGCTTGAAGCTGCAGTGTTGTGAGGAGCCTATCACGCAAGCTGGTGACCCTCAGAAACTTGTCTTCTGATTAAGTTGTGCCTTTGGGTCTGCCATATCTCTTACTATCAGAGTTTCTTCCAGTTCCCAATTGTCTTTGAATGTGTAGAACACTGTACTCACTGACACATTTTTTCACATTTTCTCTTAATGAAAGGCCTACACTTCTAAGTGTAATAATGCTCTGTCTCCTTTCATTTGTTAATTGCCATTTTCTTGCCATTATCAGTGGAATTTATAACTTTCTACAGTGAAATATCGTCCAAGTAGCACTTCAGAGGATGTAGTCATTTAGTTCGTTCCAACTCTACTTTAAGGCAGACAGAGGATTTTTAAGTAATCAACAGAATTTGTGACACCTGTGCAAATTGTTTGCTTCAGCTCGCAAGGCTTAATTTACTTCAATTGCTGCAGAACATCTGTAGATTGTAACCTATTAGTTGTTCTCTGAAGAAGGCACCTTTGTAATATTCTGAAATTTCCTTTTTTGTTAACCTGAACTTTAAATTTAAACCTCCAGCAGTTTACTGTATACATTTTCACCATTTTAGGTTATTCATTGCATTTCCACTGATTACATTTAAAGAAATGGAAAAACTGAGGTGATCTAAAACTTTTGAGTGGTAGTGTATGTGAGTGCCAAGTAGCGCATTGAAGAAGAAACCTTTTGACCATGTGCCACTTCCTCACAGTGTAGGAAATAATTGGGCCCAGATATCAAACCTGACTTTAGTTTGATGGTAGGAAAGAGAAGAACAGTGTGTGATGGTACGGGTCCTGCTCCATGCTCCCTCTTCCAGTTTTGGGAGCCTCTTGAACCCAACACTGTCGGTAATGTAACTGGATGAGCTGGCGGATGAGGAAAAATCACACTGGGAGCGAGGGACTGGTACAAAAGTGTCCCATGCTTTTATTATTAACAAAAATTCAAAACTAATGTTCCCCAATAAAGTGCAGTGTACAAAAATGGTCCAGAAATAAATAATCCTTAAAAACCCTTAAAAACAGGCAACAAGTGGAGGTTAAAATCCATAGTAAATAAATCCTTTAAAACAAGGTAAAAATACTGGCTGGAAGCCGTCCTTTATAAAAACTTGGTACCTTCTCCTTTCAACTGGTGGCTACCCTGCTTCTCCCATATGGGCCTTGCAACATGGGAGTGTCCTATCCGCAGGTGCAGCTGACTCAGATGCTGGACCGAGACTTGGGTCCCCAATGGGAAAGACGATCATGCTAGGGCTATCCCTCCCAGGCCTCCTCGACTCCCATTGCCTTTTCAGCCTTATGCGGTGAGCAATCCATGATCCTGGTCACTCCTGCTCCTCTGAAAAGCTTAGCAGGATTAACCCAATCCATCCACCCCAGAATGTCAGCCTTACATCCTACCAGGGCTCTTCTTCCAACTGTCTGCCTTTGCTCAAGTGAGCCTGAGCTTGCACTGACTTTTTCTCCTTCTGCCTTATTCTTTCTCTAACCTCTGTTCTATCTTGTTCCTTCACTTTCTTTTCCCTCCTGATCTCTTGTGCCGGCCCATACTTATACAGCTCCATGGGCGCAATCACACACTGCAGGAAGCCGAAGAATCAATTGAAAAGGACCATATCCTCATGTGGAAGTGCGACTCACAGAGACTGACACGGCCAATGGATTATTTAAAAACCCGGCCATTCTTTCAGAGTCGCAGACCCGCTATACAATAAGGAAACAATGAGTTGGTATATCTGATTCGATATAAAGCCAGGGGAGAGGATTTTTTGGGGTGTCTAGCCAAGTCCACATTGGAAGAAGTGTAAATGTCCAATGATTTAATTTCAGGACAGGTAAAGATAGACTTCCTTCTGATTTGCTAGCACTGACTATTGTTGAAAGGATATTAGAACTATAACTGGTAAATTTTATCTGCCAAAACAATACAAAAGAGCTTTAGATATTAAATATAGTTACAATATTAAACTACAGTACTTAGCTAAAGTGAAAGGTTAAAGAATGTAATGTATTTTCAAATATCAGTCCCAGTTTGTGTACCAGTATGGTGGTATTGTTAATATGTCAGTAAAATGGTAGAGAAGAACAAATCTCATAATTCGAAAGTCAGCAATTTAAAAACATAAAGAAAACAGGTGGGCCTTATGTCTGGATGGAAATGTCCAGACAAATGGAAATTCTTAGACAAGAGTAGGGAGAGATTACCAAAAAGTAGGAGTCACAAAACAGAGTCAGCATTTGCTGGGTTATGTTACAATAAAATGACCAGTGTCATAGTAGCTCAACTTTCCAAAAAGTGTTTATGGATTAAATAGTGGAGATATGTTTTCTTAAATGCTGGAACAAAGAGATGTACAATAATTCAACATCAGATTTTTGGAGATTCTTCAATATTTGATTGCATTTCTGTGTAGATGAGTCGGCTTTGATAAAATGTCACAGGCCTTTGTTCAGATTTAAACTCCATCACTAGAATCCTGAACTTATAACCTGTTGATGGCTCATGTATGAAGAATCATAAGAAAATAGTCCAACTGAGAGATGGTAAAAATACAGCAAAGTAGCTTAACTGGTGATTTAAGGTATGCTTATGGCCTCATACAGGTTCCCCATTAAACTCATATTTTGTGAGCTTCACGTAATTACAGAAATGGATCAATACTAGCTTGGACCTGGTGAGAATTTTACGGTGCAAAAATTTCACAATGCCTGTTGTCAAGTTTCACCCAACAGCATCAAAATATGGCCAAGGGAGGCAATTCAAAATACAATGCAGGAAAGAAAGTATTTGATACTGGCTATAGCAGTTAGGAACTCAACTCAGTTCAATACAGGGAATAAAATTACAAATTTTGTGCTCATAAGAAGTATGAAGCTGTACTTCATGAAGAAGTAGAAGTACATAATAAACAAGAATAGTTGCATAAGATATTTTAAATGGTAAAATATGTGATTAAATTTACACGTTTAAATTCTAAATATTCTCATATGTAATAGAAATTTATCATTTTTCAACTTCTAATAGAGGTCTATAGAGGGATATATCCATAATAAAGGATCAAAAATAACATCATACTGTATTTGTAATGACTGACCTTGAAATAGCCTGAAAAGACACTCCGTATCCTTATGCTTGAAATCCTGGTTTTCTTGGATTGGTGAATGAAGAGGCACTGAACCAAAAAAAAAAAAAACCAAAGTGATTTCAAAGCGTTCATAAGTGTGAACACAATAAAAGCAAAAATTACAGGTGCCAGCTTACAAGTGCTTGATTGATACAACTTGTGTGTGATCTGTGGTTTTGCATTGGGCATGATGAAGTTCTCTTTGCTGTAATTTGTTGCTTATGCACTCTCAGGCATATATGTTGTGTATTAACAATAATGTGGGCTTTGTCTGTATTGCAATCATACCTCGAAACCACCATAAATATCCTTTGTCCCTTACTAAATTTGTCCGAAAATGCTTGGTGGTTAAGTTATTTACATTTTGTAATTTTCACGGCCAGCAGAAGATGGCCTAGGAAGGTCAAGAGTCCTAGTTTTTATTTTATCACTAATTTAATATTAAAGCCATTAAAATTCTGATATGTTTTGCATATTTTCAGATAATGCAGTTGTCAAATAATACAGTATTTCAAACTCTGTTATTGAGTGTAGGTAGGCAAACTTAGTGTTGAAATTAAACATCTTCAGTGTACACATCTTGACTAAACACTGACTTCCCAGTTTTTCTTAGAATTTAGGCCTTTTGAAATAGAGTTGTGAATTATCAGAATTACTGGATGCTATAAAGTCACTCCAAGGTGGAAAAGCAGCAGGCCCTGATGGCTACCCTGCAGAGTTTTACAAGAAATTCTCCGCTCAGCTAGCTCCCCTCCTATTAGCAACATTTACAGAAGCCAGAGATAACCAATCTCTTCCACAAACCTTTCGCCAAGCACTAATCACTGTCTTTCCAAAACAAAATAAGGACTTATTACAATGTGCATCATACAGACCAATTTCACTTCTGAATAACGATGTTAAAATACTCTCTAAAATCATAGCTAGAAGGATGGAGAAAGTGCTCCCCTCAATAATATCACAAGACCAAACTGGATTTATTAGGGGCCGACACTTATCTTCAAATCTTCGACGCCTGTTTAATGTAATATACTCACCAACTAAATCAAACACCCCAGAAATATTATTATCATTGGATGCAGAAAAAGCATTCGACATGATTGAATGGAAATACCTTTTACTATTTTGGAGAAGTTTGGGTTTGGCCCGAACATTTGTGCATGGATTAAATTACTGTATACTAACCCAGAAGCTTCAGTTTGCATCAATAACATTTGCTCAGACTACTTTAAACTAGAACGTGGCACAAGACAAGGATGCCCTTTGTCACCACTGCTGTTTGCAATTGCCATTGAACCACTGGCAATACATTGTCGAAATACTGATCAGATAAAGGGGATTAGCAGAGAAGGACTGGAACAGAAAATCTCATTATATGCAGATGACATGGTACTGTATATATCGGACCCAGAAAATTCTGTGCCTGCAGTCTTAGCAGCACTCACAGAATTTCAAAAGCTCTCTGGTCTCAGAATTAATCTGAATAAAAGTGTACTCTTTCCGTGAATTCGCAAGCATATAATATTAGATTAGACACCCTTCCTTTTATCATTGCAGAACAGTTTAAATACCTCGGGTAAACATCACAAGTAAACATAAAGCTCTTTATCAAAAAATTTCGTCGTCTGTATGGAAAAAATTAAACAAGACTTGCATAGATGGTCAACCCTTCATCTCACACTAGCTGGAAGAATTAACACTGTTAAGATGAATATTCTTCCTAAGCTCCTTTTTATTTCAAAACATACCAATATACATTAATAAATCATTCTTTAAGCAATTAGATTCAACAATAACCTCATTTATTTGGAATTCTAAACATCCACGCATCAAAAGAGCGACCCTACAAAGACAAAAGGCAGAAGGCGGCATGGCTCTACCTAACTTCCAGTTTTATTACTGGGCGGCAAATATACAGTCGATAAGAACCTGGACACAAATAGAAGAACATACACAGGCATGGACCGCAATAGAAGTAAAATCCTGCAGTACTTCTTTGTATTCCTTGCTTTGTGCTCCAATAAACACACGTTATCGGCAATACACTAATAACCCAATTGTGCTCCACTCACTTAGAATCTGGAACCAATGTAGAAAGCATTTTAAGACGGAGAAGCTTCTTTCTGTGGCACCCTGCAAAAGAACCACCTCTTTCAACCCTCACAAACATATGCAGTTTTAATATCTGGAAAAATTTGGAATTAACTTGCTTAGAGACCTTTATATAGACAACGTCTTTGCATCCTATGAACAATTACGTTCCAAATTTAACATTCCAGCTACAAATTTCTTTCACTATCTTCAAATCAGGAACTTTGTTAAACAGAACCTTCCAGATTTTCCTCATCTTGCACCCTCATCCACGCTGGAAAAATTATTGCTCAATTTCAAGGAGTTAGACTCCATCTCTACAATATATAAAATCCTTTTACAATCCCTTCCTTTCAAAGATCCAAGAGGACACTGGGAAAATGACCTCTCAATTAATATATCAGAAAAGGAGTGGAAAGTAGCAATGCAGAGAATTCACTCAAGCTCCATATGCGCAAAGCATACAATTATACAACTCAAAATTATATATCGAGCACATCTGTCTCGACTAAAACTCTCCAAAATGTTTCCAGGGCATGATCCAACCTGCGAACGTTGCAACCAAGCCCCAGCCTCACTAGGTCACATGTTCTGGGCCTGCTCCAAATTAACATTATTCTGGACAAAAATTTTAATTACCTCTCAGACAGTCTTGGACTCACAATCCCTCCTAACCCATTAACAGCTGTGTTTGGGGTTCTTCCAGAGGGTCTTAAAGTGGAGAAAGACAAACAAACTGTGATTGCATTCACTACACTGTTGGCACGCAGACTTATTCTGATAAACTGGAAGAACCCAAACTCTCCTCTTTTAAGTCAGTGGGAAACTGATGTGTTATATTATTTAAAATTGGAAAAAATCAAATACTCAGTTAGAGGATCTGTGCAGACTTTTTTCAAAACATGGCAGGATCTAATCAGTAATATTTTGAAATGATTTTATAAAGCACAGAGAATTTGTTGATTTAGGTATTTTTAAAAGCCTTAAATTTTACACCGTTCGGCTTGCTCTCTCTCTCAAGGGTGGGGATCGATCTGTTCTTAGCATAATTCTTTTTTTTTTTTGTAAAACTTGATTGCTATGTATTGATTGTAATAAAATTAAAAAAAAAAAAAAAAAAAAAAAGAAATAGAGTTGTGAAAATTCAAGCTGTTCACAAATGATGTTGCTGGCGTAAAAAAGCAAAAGCAGCCATAGCCTTACCACCTCATTCAACCATATATTTAAAAGCTGTGTGGGGTGAGTACACTGATTGTCCTTTGGTTTCAGTTTTATGTACAGGGTGCATAGATTACCCTATTTGTCTTAAAGCAATTCTCCATTTTAATTTAATTGTGCTTACACAAGATTTGAAAAGTAAAGTTAAGTTAAGAGTTGTCTGTCATTATCTGTATCACTAAATGTATTTGACTGCAGAGTCCAAAAATGTAAAATCCAGTAAGAGTGGGTTGATTTATTAAACATTAATTTGAGTTATTCATAGACTCTCTAGCAGTGATGGGCACAACCATTTCACCGTTTGGTACTCTAGAACATCCTTTTGTGTTTGTGTTCCTGATTCAAGTTCACCTGTAGATCATTTCAATACAGGACACGGAGCATTATTTGATCTAAAATCCTTGAACTCAGCTTCGGATTAACTGGTATACAGTAGCTCCCAGCCTCGAAAGATCATATTTTCAATCAGCAAGGTCAAATGATGGCACCTGCTACAGCACAGATTTATTTATTCGAGGAACATCAGTCTGAGTGTGCTCCAGACTGATGACCACCATATGTGCCTACTGATCCTATTGACTGCAGCAGTCCAAGTCTTGTTCAAGCCAATTCAAGTGACAGTTTTACAGTTATATTCTTGAAGGCTGAGCTGTTTCAACTGCGACATTGGTCTGCATTGGATCTTTCGCTACATTCTTTACATCCACGTGTGATAAGAGTGTCACTGGCTTCACTGAAAAAGTTGGTCACATGTTTAATTTTTTATACTGCATCTGTTTGATGAACATTTTTGCTAAATGTTGTACAGAGTGTTGAAATGTCAGGTATAACTATAAAATATCAAGAAATAAAATGATGTAGCAATGTAAGAATTAATATAGCATGTGGTCTAGATCAGTAGTTCTCAAACCCACTCCTGGGGAGCCTGCAGATTTTTGAGTTCCAGTCAGCTTCTGTATTTAATTGGACTCCAAGCCTAATTGAGCAAACAGTTTCTATGTTTTGGGGTCAGTGTAGAAATTACAAAATACATTTTTTTATTAGAATGTACCAAGCATTTATGGGTGCTACATGAAGATCTGAGTCTTTTCTCATTCTTTTTTTTATTTTTTTCATTATCATGATTTTCATTCTGCTTTTCATAGTTCAGGTTTTTTAATCCTTTATGTACTAATGAGCAAGTTAGTGAGCCTGATGCTTAGGTAAGCTGCAGCCCTTAGTACTCAGGGTCAAGTGTCATGTGTCTGTTCTGATCAATGTTGCCATATCATAGATATATGTGTTTCTGCTCCTGCCTCTGTTTCCATATTTTTGCATCAAAATCATTCATTTCTCTCAACATCATTTTTTAACTACAATTTGTTTTGAATGCCATTTTTTTCTGTACATCAATTAATTATTTTGTGCGTGTTAACGAAAAAGGATCTACTCAGCACACCGCTAAAATATAATTACTAGTCAGTGCATCACCAAGTTATATTTAGCACAGTAACTGGTGACACTTCATCTGATCCTGCACAGTGTGCACTGTGTGCACGCGAAAAACACCAAAATTTGTCATTGAGGATGTTAATGAAGGATGGTGCAATAAACATTATTGTAAGAAACTGGTACGAAAAGGAAGGTCAAGTTGAAGTTGTTGACTTGAATGAGTCTTCCTTGAGTTTGCTGTATACTGCTTATCAGGTACTGTATGTGATTCAGTTTTTTGACACTTGGGTTTATGTAGCAGACATGTACTGTTGTTGTATTTAATCATAACTTACTAAGCATGTCTTTTCTATATTTTTCTGGTTACACGGTCTAGGTTGTTGCTAAAAGTTAGTGTGGCAACACCACTAGTTCTGATCATTGTCAACTGTCATTATTAGGAAACAATTAAGGGAGCAAACTGCACACGAAAATGCAAATTAATAGGAAAATGACAAACAAGAGTTATGCATTTAAAGCTACGGGAAAAATACATATATTTCTAAATGTCTTAAACGTATAAAAAAAACACACTGCTTTGCTGTTCTGAAAGCAGAATAGGAGGAGAAGAAAAAAAACAGATAATTAAATGATGAGGTAAATTAAAGGCAAAAAAATTAAAAGGAACAAAAACGTGCAGCCACAGAGCGTCTCTAGGACTGAGTTTGTTAGCCAGTGGCCTAGAGTACATACCACATCATAATGCTCTTACACCTACAGTTTTAAAATGCTGTTTACTGTACATAATTTTACTCCTTTAGGCAAAAAGGGGTTTTATGGCTAATGTTCAGGTGTTAAGCCTATAAAATATACTATACACTTGGATGGCTTTCGAACAAAATGTTCTCCTGGATTCCTGATAACCTGTTCAACAATTTTTTTTTTACAGATAGTTTTTGTTTTGCAGCATGTAAAGAAACGGCAAAAATTGTTTGGCAATAGCATATACCTAGCAGTGGGTTAAATAGAGACTTGAAGGGTAAGGGTAAATCATTGAAGTGAAGAGTGAAATGAAGTGTTGACATACATGAGGAAGCAAACTTCTCTGCTGGTCTGTTCCAATGTCTAGGTCTCCCCATGTACATATGAATTCTTTTATAGTAGCACTGATATTGCATAGTTTTATTCATCCATCCATTTCCCAACTCGCTGAATCCAAACACAGGGTCGTGGGGAGCCAATCCCAGCCAACCCACTGCAGGACACACACAAACATACTCACACAAGGGCCAATTTAGAATCACCAATCCACCTAACCTGCATGTCTTTGGACTGTGGGAGGAAACCCACGCAGACACGATGAGAACATGCAAACTCCACGCAGGGAGGACCCGGGAAGTGAACCTGGGTCTCCTAACTGCAAGGCAGCAGCACTACCACTGCACCACCGCGCCGCCCGCATAGTTTTATGTAGCTTTCAATTCTCTCTTTAATGCTAGAGTGGATTGGCACTTTGAAACGAGAAATAGCCAGCGAATGTTTAAACCATTATTTACTGTCTGGCTGGAGTGCCATGGTGTAGAGTTTATGTTCGATTCAATAAAATACTTGTTAGATTTGAACTTTTTTTTGCATTTATTGGTTGTATGGTAATAGACAGTCTAACAGAAAACAGTAGCCCCAAATTTTGATTATTTTATGTTTTCTGTGTGAGGTCACCAATTGAGGTTTGCAGGTGAACCTTGCCATGTATAAATGTACATTACAGTATGTGAGTAATAAAAGAAGTCTATAGTTTTTCTCTAGTGTCCACAAAGAATTAATTTAGGGTACATCAAACTAGCACATGAAACTACATTTAGTAACATAAGAGTTATAAAGCTAACAGAATAAAGGTCTTCCTGTGGGCCCTGACCATTAGTCCAAAAACATGCAGCAAAGTTTCTAAACTTTTACATTTTTAAATGCATTTCTCTTACAGACTTATGACAGTAGTACAGTACAAACAACAGCAATGAATTCAACAATTCTACATCTTTTATTAAAAGCAATATAAAACAATATACACAACACACTTGAGTACTGCCAGATATTTGGGAACTTCTAGTATTTTTCATCATGCTAAGAGATGATCAAAGTTGAAAGCTAGGAACATGTTGTTAATCAGAAATTCAGAATAATTGTTGCCTAATAAAACACTAAATAAAGCTGTGGTCAGAAGGGATTGTTCAAGTTTTCAATACCTGAGTTCACAATAATCACGCCCACAATGCTCTTTGAATTAGATTATGGATAATCTTCATCCATGGCATTGACTTATAAAGCGTCACATGAGTAACATCACAATGCTCAACCTCATGTACCACATTTCTAGCAACCAGGACTTGCATCCTAAGAATTGGAGTCCCAAAATGTTGGCAGCCATAAACAAAACAAAATGGTGGTGCGGTAAATGGTAATATCAAAACAAACAAATAAATAAATGTGTAGGCACATAACAGTAATTAAATAATGGTACAAAATAATGTATGAAGTAAAAAAAAATCATGAAAAGTATAATTCATGAACTTATAAAAAATGCATTACTTACATAATAAATTTGTAATAGTGTTTCATTGGTAGCATCATGCTGTGTTGTCAATATGAATGGTTGTTGAGCCACACTGACCTGTGGATAGAAAACTGTCCCTAAATCTAGTGCTGAATGGGCTAATGTCATTTGTCACAATAGAGAAGGGAGAAAAGTCGCTGAATGGCTTTAATAACTCAAGTTGTTTAGGATATGATTGTAATGTGCCAGTAATATTCTACTGAATTGTTAAAAACTTGATTTCAGAAGAACAATTTTTAAAAACAATATTTAACATCCACACTCCTCTAATTTTATTTGGTCTGGTCTATATATTATGTGTTTTAATGTTTAGTGTCTTAGAAGTCAGACATATATCCAGGAAACAGAAAAGAAAACAAATTGTGATATCTCTCCATTTAGCCAGTCTTTGTCTTAAATCATCTAGTTTGTTATTCAGGTGCTGAATGTTGACCAGGCAAACATACTGAGCAAAGGAGGTTGGTTATCCGCAGTGTTCTGACCTCCCCTAATACTCTTTTCCTGTTTCTTCTGGTTTTGTCATACCAGTTGTGTTGGTTGTTGACACTGTATTAAATGGACTTAAAATCAATTTCTGAATGCATGCTGTGATAGTTTAAAGACTTTGGCAATTGAAAGCAGCAATCATTGAAATGCACTGCACAAAAAATTAAATAACGTTATATTAAAAAATAGTTTTTGTGGGACAAGCATGCAATAAATTGCCTATTAAGTTCATTCTGTGACATATGGAGTGGTACAAAAAGGCTACATTTTTTAGTTTGGGTGTAGCAGGGCCAAGCTAATGACTATCTTTAACATAGGTATTCGTAGTAGAAGCAGGATGGCCACGTAAATTAAGTACAGTAAAATTCTGTCCTGCATTTTTAAACAACAACCAACTCTTTTACACTCTCTGTTGGTGTGATAAGCAAGAATTTATTAAAATAAAAAAAACATTATTTTATTTAATAGAAAAGACAAATCAGCTTAACTGTTGAACCTGTATTATTTAGAAGGGCTCCAAGCTGGCACTCTTTCTTA
Source organism: Polypterus senegalus (assembly GCF_016835505.1). Classification (NCBI taxonomy): domain Eukaryota; kingdom Metazoa; phylum Chordata; class Cladistia; order Polypteriformes; family Polypteridae; genus Polypterus; species Polypterus senegalus. Next base: position 91,513,762 of record NC_053166.1, on the reverse strand, counting down.
AGATAAAGAAATAAACTGAATTGACATGAATAATCTTAATTAACCAATCTTTTCCTTTCACTGTGTGGCAGATAGGGGGAGCTCTCGCTCCCTTGAACCCCTGTCCACGACTCCAGACACCAGGTAAAAGTCCCAATAATGACTTTATTCAATCGCCACAGTGCACAAAGCACCCTCTCCTCAATTATTCTCATACACAAACCAATAATCACAATAATATACAATCTTCCACTCCCAGACGCGTTGCCACCCTTCCACCCAGCTCAGCTCGCCGTCTGGGAGCTCCCATAGTCCTTTTATATATCTTGACCCGGAAGTGTTCCAATCATTAGTCTATGTGACTCTCAATCACTTCCGGGTCAGGTACAAGTTCTTTTCTTCACCCCGGAAGCACGTCATTCCTCTTGTCCACGTGTGCTTCCGGGGCGTAGGGAAAATAGCCATTATTCCTCCCGGCAGCGTCCCCTAGTGGCCCCCATGGCATCCAGCAGGGCTGCGCATAAGACCAACATTGTCCATGATGCCCTGCTGGTCTTCTGGGGACCTCAATACTGCAAGGAGGGCTCCACCTGGCAGCTTGGGGGTATTGGCCAGGATAAACGGCCGGCCATCCATCACAACTGTTAAATTCCTTTTTTTGACATACACATTTTTTAATGCTCCCATCAACTTTCCTGTATGTATGTTATACTATAAAAAGACAAATTATTACATTTACAAAATGATTTTCTGATTATGTTATAAACAAAAGAATAGTCAAATAACAAGCAGTGTTACACATGAAGTTATGGGTCATTTGTTCAAACCAAAACACTAATAAGGACACTAGTCAAAAATTCCAAAAAGAATCTCAACCCGAACAATTTGCTAGAAATAATTATTTTTCAATTTTTACAAGTCCTCACAATAAGTAGGTCTTAAAGTTTGAATGCCTTGCTTTACCCACTTTTAAGGTGCAGTCATGTTAGTCAGGATGTACAGTACCCCAGTAACACACTTTATCTGCAACCACAAAATGGTGGTGCCCATTGAAAAACAATAAACTATTTCAGAAAAGAAAATGAGCATTAACATTAATTACAAAATAAAATAGGTCAGATAGCCTCTCACAGTGTTCTTGAGAGTCACAACTATCTCAGCCATTTCAATATCCATTGTAAGAGATTAGATAGACCACAATAAAGAATTGGGGCACCAGTTGGGCTGGCACCAGAAGTGACAACAGTGATGTTATAGCTGTCAATCTTCCAGCCTGAAAAAAAGAAAAGGCCAACCCCAGTGCCACATCCTGGAGTGGTGGGGAATTACAATCATCAGAGCCCTTAAGCTGTCCCCTATGCGTGCACGTGTGACACCATGTAAAAGATAAAACAAAGGAAATGCCATGTAAAACATTCTAATAGTAACTTGTCCTATGATTATCCCTCGGAAAAGCTTCAGTGTGCTTTGCTGTAGACTCTGTAGAAGTATCTGGAGAAACATTTAGGGAATTTGATACCTTTCTTCTTGGTGAAATTTCCTTACTTTGTGTTTTGATGATGGTTATGGTAAATATTGCTTATGTTTGGTTTATATCATTTTCACACCTTCAAACCATTCACTGATCTTTTGTATCCTGTGGACTGGAAAAAAAAACAGCCAACAGATGTTATCAGTTTGTATTGTTGTGTAGTTATTTGCTTTTACTTTGCCTCCATTGCACAAATTTGCTCCCCACACCATCAAAGTGTAGTCAAAATGTTTCATTGTGAGAAGCAAACGTTTAAACATACTGTTTAAACACCTTACCCTACAAAGTGCATTTTTAGGTATACATCTTTAGATTTATGCACCTTACTGTATGCCAGATTCAGCAGTCATTTTGTTTTTTCACCTTTCTGTTAAGTGATTCTGTTAGTCATACCTTTTATTTTATCTTTCTAATTGAGTTTTCTACATTTTGTAGTGTAGCAATGTAACCCAATGACCATTTTCTTGGCACTCTCCTCATGATCCATAGAGCTAGCAGGTGGCAGTGGGATGGGTAGTAGGCAGAAACTTGATAGATAAGAACTTGTCCCAAGGTAAGCGTTCATCATTTATGGACAGAATGGCCATATTGTTGCCTGCTAGACCACTCTTTACTTATGCCATTGGGTTTCTGCTCATCACTTAATTTTAGTGTTTCTCTATTTATATTTCTGTTAGACATGAGTAAAGGAGGCAATTTTTCATTGTAAAAAGAAGGCACAACAAAGTGAAAGAGTCAGGGCACCATCTTGGTAACCCCCTATAATTTGAAAGATTGCTCAAAAATGCAACACACAATAATTTATGGAGATGTCATTCCAGATGATGGTTCAGAACAGAACTGACAACAAGATGGCTGGTTCCCGGGTTACATAATAACTTGGCAGGAAGTGGCGGATCCAAGAGGGTTGACAACAGAAGTGATGTTAGTGGTGGAGTGGCTGTCAGCCTTCTGCTCTGCAGAGGGAGGAAGTGAGAAGGCATTCAACCACAGTGCCAATCCCTGGTTCGGTGGGCAATTACCAGTGCCATAGCCTTTATGCTGTTCTGTGAAACTGACACTAAAAGTAACTTTGCATTCAATTTCACAGTTTTGAAAAGTGAAACTCACTCACAGATTTTTGGAGTTTTAAAGATTTTTTTTTTCCTTTTCTGAGTGGAAAACCTGGAATACTGCTCTGTAAAGCCTAGTTCACACTTGCATATTTAGCTGTGTGTTTTCCTACACCTGCATAAATCATGTATTTTGTACCACAATTCTCTTAGTGTCATTCACAAGACCGTGAAGGAGTAAGGTTTTTAAAAATGTGACATACTGCATATTTTCAACACAAAGACCTACTAAGATGCACGACAGGAAAATTTCACATGGGAAGCCACCTCACATTATGTCAATTGCTTCATCCTAGAGCATATGCACTCCTTGAGTAAATCCTTTTTTCTTTCACTAGAGGCCTTTATTCAAATAATAATTGACAGACAGACACATGCAGAATTAACAAATGAAAATGCTTCCTTCAAGGATCTAAATGCCTTTCTTCTTGTGTGAATGGTATACATTTTGCTGAAAGGGAAACACTATTTATTTCTCAAAATTTTTTTGTAAAGCCAAACAGTGAGTTTTGCTGTGAATTCAATTGTGCTTGAGTCATTTCACACATCTCTAGTTGTAATGCTGATATCTTCTTTTCCTTGCAGGGGCAAGATACAGCACTTTAGACAACGTGTTAATTCTAGCTTCCATAGCTCATCAGGTTCCTGTTTTTCATAAGATGGTGCTTGAGTGAAAAGTCGCTGTTTTTATTTATTGCCTCTTGATTAAATGGTTCCTGTTGTGCACCTCAAAAAGACTTTGCCATTCTCATATGAATAAAAATGCTGTGGTGTTGGAGTCTGGTACCATATTGTTCCCTTCTGTGAAGTTCTTGATAAACAGTTTTTGACTACATTTCCTGCTCCTCCTTAGATGAACATTTATAGACCATTGATCAAGAGTTGCTTCTAAGTTTCCACTTGCATTTTTAATCATTGGAAAATGTATTTTCTTTTGTCCACACTTGCCTCTACATGATGTTTTCCCTTAAACCGTCTTCCCTGACAACTTTAACACAGCCACTATTCCTTGCAAAACATCAACTACTTGAAAAGACTCCATCACTGAAACTCCTGCCAAATGTGCTTCCACTATTAACTGTTTTTGAGCCAATATAACGAGAAAAAGTGTTTTTCCATTTTTACACATAACCTTAGACATGGTGGGATGTTAACACCTTAATTGTATCAAAAATCACATAGCTACATTTCTCTGTTATTTAGGTGTCTTCTTTCATTTTGTCAGTTACCGTCACATGAGTGATGATAGACTGATGTTTTGCCCAGAGCTAATTTCTGCCTTGTGCAAATTGCTTCTAGGATATCCTTTAGAACCCTGCCATGGCTCTGATAATAGTAAGAAAATGAGTGTAACAGAAGGATTGATGAACACAAATATTACATATGTGTACATGGGTACCTATGCGTTGCTACTGCTTTGGAGCTTCAGCTGGCATTTTTTGAAACTTCAAGTCCATCTGGAGTAATGGGGAGCGGGGCATTGTTTCTGTTAAGCTGTCAAAGTATCTGGACTGCTGGATACTGTTATTCCATGTGACGTTTTATCTGCAGGCAGTCCCATCTTCTATGACCCAAAAACCCTAACTCTTCAGCCATTCGTCTTTACTCATATGGAATCCTACTCATCTCAGTCTCATTGTGTTCTCCAAGCATTTCCATTTCCAGGATTTGACCCATCTATTTCCAGGCATTTTGTCTGTTTCCTAGATGCAATTCAGTTCCAGTAATTCTACAAGTCAATACCTCTACTGTATTTTTTGACAATAGATCTAAGGTGCCATGTGTTCACATTTTTGTACTCTTTGAAATGGGCATTTTATTTTCACACATTCTAATGAATTGGCTGGCTGCACAGTCTCTTAGTAACAGGCTAAAAATAACAATTTCTTCGGAGAAGAAAAAAACATCTGACCCTGAGAACAGCTCTCATATGAAATCAAGAATGAAGCTTTTTTTTCTGTCCAAGTTGAGTATTTTTGTCCTTGATACCTAACCTACTGGCTACAGTGATTCTTGGCTGTGTTATCTGACACAAGTCCTTTTTGAACATTACAGTATCTATGTTCATCTTTTTTTACACACTGGTGCAGCAATTTCAGGGATAAAACTAAATAAATAAGAGAAGTCAGTTGAAGGAACTCACTGGAAGAAAGGCTAGCCCATTTTCCTTGAACCCTTATTTCCCCTTCTGCATCCCAGTTTACTTTTCTTGCGTCTCTCCTCAAATTCTTTACACTTGATTCAATAGTGAACAATGAAGTGGTTCCAAAATAAACAAATGAATGTTCACAATGAAGAATCTCCACTGGCAGTGGGTCAAAGAATTTAGCAAACTCAACAGCTAAACATAGCTTTAAATAACAACATCCTACTGTACATCCTGACTGTCAGGAAGTAAACTGAACAGTTTTTTTTAAAGAAGTTGTAATTGAATTGGCGCAGGTTGTGGAATATTATAACTTTCGCAAGTTTACAGTGAGGTAATTGTACTTATAAGTAAAAACAGCTCTACAAGGAGCACTTGATGGACTGATTGATTGTGTTTATAGTTCTTGGGATGAAACTGTTTCTGAACCACAAAGGTCAGTACGGGAAAGGCTCTGAAGCAGTTCAAATAAGCAGCTTGGCTATGTATCAGCCATGTATCATGGCTGATACAGATACAGTGATATAAATACTCAGAGTGGTGCAGTGAGAGTAATATGGAAAAAGATGATCCGCTGTGGCAACCCTTAACGGGAGCGGCTGAAAGAAGAAGAAGAAGGTACAGTGAGAGTAACAATGCTAAAGCAGCTATGGTATTTAGAATAGTTTGGCCATTCTGTGAACCATTATATTGTTACAGGTTAATTACAATCAGATGCCTTAAACTTATAAACAATATGCAGTTAATTTCAGTGTATTTATAGCCGCGTCAGGGATGTGAATCTAAAAAAGAAAGGGAAATCACACTGGAACAAAAGCACTGCTTTGATGCTGGGTGCCACCAGTTTGCAAAACCGAGTGGAAAACTTGCATACGCCAAGTATTTAGCTACCGTGAAAATGTGTGTGGCCAAGTTTAGGTTTTATACATCGCGATTTGAGTGTGGAAATGGGAGTACGCAACATTTTTGTGCGTACGCACCATTTATACATGATGCCCCAGGAGTATTGCTATTTTCTAGCTTTTATTGGCAGCTTGGTTTTATTAACCAGCTTGTCTTAGATCCTACCCTTTAAATTGCCAATCTGGTACCAGCTAAGCCACTGCTAACACATTGTTAGTCAAGAAACCTTCTAATAAATATTAATGTATAATTCATTATACAGTAATAAGAATTTTAGAAATTACATATAGCCTTCATCTTAAAATGGAAGTGCCCTATGTTTCTTTGTATTTCAGTAGCTCTTGTGTTATATCCATCCTATTGTAGAGTTTTGAGTATTCTTCTTACTCAGAGCTTTTAAAGCCTACTGGCTCAGACCACTTTGGCTTTTGTTCACAGATAATTTGAGGAGAGAGAATTTTTCTCATTAGTGTATGTTTGCGCCACACTTCAGTGTCAAATTGATACTGGCCTGGTGCTGGTCATGCGTGGGTGAGTTATAAGTATGTGAGTGACTGCATACTTGTTGTTTGTCAAACTGGGCATCTAACAGAGCCAGAGCTTACAGCAAACTGTAAAGCAGAAAATGAGTCATTGAAAAGAGGAAGCGAAGGTGAGCAAATTTATTGGAGAAAAGGGAGTTTGAGGTGGCATCACAACATAGGTGGTGGACTTTAACATCACAGTGCCTGGGCTTTAGAAAACAGTCCTTTGCATTCTGTTAGATGAGACATTTATCTATCTATCTATCTATCTATCTATCTATCTATCTATCTATCTATCTATCTATCTATCTATCTATCTATCTATCTATCTATCTATCTAATAAAAGTACTTTGTGAAAATTGAGTGTTATTATCTAATAGTGTAAACCTCAGATTTAGCAGGTGGCTTTTTAGCCATTTAATTCCTTATTTTTATTTTCTCTGAACTAAGCTGGTATTTAGTTTCCACATATTTTTGAAAACATTTGATTATACAAGCCTGGTTACAAAAAATCAGTCCCTGATTTGAAAAACAAAGCCATTTGGCAAATAAATAAATTGATAAATAAATTAGTAGCCTTTTTATATTTAATTGATATGTACAGTATATAGTTTTGACATGGGCAGCAGTTTTAAGCTGGTGATATACATACTGTTATTTTTCATATAAAAATTCAGCCTAATTAATTTTTAGATCATTATTGAATACATTTTTCTAACTCAAATTTCTATTTTTCGTGTATTTTTAAATTAAAAACAATTACAGTTGTTATATAAAAATAGTATCAGAGCCAGAACAGAATTTAAAAGTCATTTTCTGGATCTAGTCATCAAACTGCCAATCCAATTCACTTAATAGTTCACTTAATGGCAATATAAATGCATGACATTTTCAATTATTATTTATTACCTGCTTAGTTTTTGTGGCACCAAATCATTTTAATTCTAAAACATCTTTTCCAAATAATGAGATGATGCAGTTATGAGGCAGCATCTAAGAGTAAAAGTTTTTTGACTTTAAAAGATGTTACATTGTGAAAATACTTTGTTGATTCCAAGGGGAAATTGCTGTGTTAGAGCAGCCTGCATATATTAACAGACATTACATACACTTTATACAAAAAACACACAGAATACTCAAGTCGAAAATGTAAAATAAATATGATCAAATAAGTAAAGTTTAAAAACTTTTAGAATAGTAAGACACTTGACATCAAGGAAAAGCAGACATCATTGAACCTGATTTGGGATCTGGGGCTGGAATAAAATTAAAATAACAAGTTAAGAACAAATGGCATGTATAGTATTACTACAAATAAGGTTTATGGTATTTCATCTAGACGGCAAAAAGATAAGCCTACAAAGATCGTTATTATAGCTTTAGGTTGCCTACTGAGTCACCATGAGACGTTTGTGCTTTACCTTACTTAATTGTTGGATTGAAAGTAGACTGTGTAAGAAGATTTCAAGGAGACTTGGCCACTAGTGTATACCACATGCATGATACACACTGGTGTGTACAGGACATTTTTGTTGGGCACCTGTGATGGACCAGTAGCTGTATTTTGCACCTCCTATTGTATCTTGACATTTCTTTCTAATGCTCATGGGACAGCAGATGACACCAGACACAGGACCTAATTCTCTGTCACCTTTCCTTGGTGATAAGGGATTTAAACAGGTGAAAAGAACTTGTGAGACTCTCACTGGCTTTCTCAAAAAGAGTGACACACATGAACATGCATGAAAATCGGTGTAAGCTCTCACTACCTCTGGAAATGATGAGAGGCTTTTGAATGGTTGAATATACATGGCTCTCATCATGTCCACACACAGACAATTTCTTAAGACATGAAAGTATTCCTCAGAAGAGTCAAAGAAACATCACAGAATCAAATGAAAGGTGAAAAAGTTTTGAAAATATATATAAATAAGTGAGGGAGACCTTCAAACAGCAGAACCTTGAGACTCCAACCTTTTACCTGTTAAAAGGTAAATATGACAGCAGTTCCTCTGCCAAAAAATTGCAAGTTCTGATTACTCAAAAAGGTGTCTTGCTAGAAGTTCTTTTCTGAATGTTCTAGAAGATGTACTTTGAATGAATACTGTACAATTTCAGCAAGCTGCTAAGTTTTGCCAGTGTGCATAGTGCCTAAACAATCATTTTATGACGGTATCTAAAATGGCATGCAGACAGTCAAAAAAATGTTTTCCAAATGTGATCAGTGTTGTAGACGTACCATACATTATTATAATTAGACCCTCACATCAACAAGCCTCAAAATTCTTTTTGAGAAAATAATACCCTTCCCTAGTGCAAAGCATCAGTGGAAGTGAGCAAATTATAAGGAATGGTGTGGGCAATTTGCTGGGAGCTACACAAGATGCAGCAATGTGGGTGAAAGGCAATCAAAGACATAGCCAGGGGGATGGATTTCAGGTTTAAATCTCTGCTGAAATATATTTTATGACAGGTGCAAAGGATTGGTCATGGACAGAGTTTTGATTGACCCATTGTTTTTATTCCCTGTTGAAAATAATGCCTGGCTACACCCCTGACTGCTAAACATCTGGTAGATGAAGAAGGTGAGTTTCATGGTGCATGGTGTTTAAGAGAATGCATAGCCATCCCTTGTCTTTCTGTCTATACTCGTTGATGCCTACGAACCACTGATTATCCTTAGCATGGGAGAGAGATGCAGTAAGTAGCCTAAACAAACAAGAGACGTCATTGAGGTGTGTACTGGTTTGTTAAAAGGTTGCTTCATCATTCAGGCAGTGCCCTATAAAATTTTCTCAAAAATTGACTGTGTGATGGCACTGCTATAGTATATCTATATTCATCCATCTTTTTTTGCCTGATGCAAACTAATTGGCCTGCCAGTATCAGTGTCAAGCTCTTACTGGTCTATTTTTACCCATTGCTGACACCTCTTTGCTATTGCTTTTTTACTCATTAATACTAGAATTAAAATTGCACGTTCACCAAACAAGTGCCTTTGCATCATTTTCCCTGTCTAGTACTGGAATTTATCTATATACTGTACTTTTAACAATGTGTTTCAAGTGTCAACAGTTTCACCACTTCAGTGTTTTCATCTTTCTTTTCTTGATGCACTTAGATTTGAGTCTAGATATCAGGCTTTAATTTTCTTTTACATTTCCTGTATGTTCTCTTCCACCTATAAGTTGTATTTCTAATTATGCACATTTCTTGCAAATTAGAATAGTTTCTGTTGGCAACCTGTTTATTTAGCCACACACTGTTCTAAAGACTGCACAAGCCATTGTATTTTCATTTTCAAAGATATTTGACACTTGTTTTTGGACTTTTGCATAGAAATTGATCAAAATCATTTTTCAGTTTTTACTAAAACTTATAATGGGTTTTCATTGTTATGTCAAAACAACCATCAGTTTGTGAAAAACAATTAAAAAAAGCAAAAGTGAATATTCTTCTTCTTCGTTTGGCTGCTCCCATTGTTTGGGTCACCACAGCAGATCATCCTTGTCCATCTAACCCCTTTTTATATCATTTTCTGTCACACTAACTGCCTTCATGTCCTCCCTCACCACATCCAAAAAACTTTGGCCTTCCTGTTGCCTGATGGTTCCATCCTCAATATTCTTTTCCTGATGAACCCCTCATATCTCCTCTGCACATATCCAAGCCATCTCAATCTAGCCCCACTTACTTGGTCACCAAACTTTTGCACTTGTGTTGTCCCTCTAATATACTCATCTCTAATGCTATATATCTTCATTACTCCAAGTGAAAAATAGTAGCATCTTCAACTCTGCCACTTCCAGCTCTGCCTCACGTCTTTTCATGAGAGCCAAAACCATACAACATAGCTGGTCTCACTACTGTTTTACAAAGGTGTATATTTCATGAGCAAATATTCATTTGAATACTCCAGATATGCATTGCTCTTGATTATTGACTGTGCAAAATAAGCCCAGGGTGGCACATGTCTGGTCCTTTCGGGCTTATAGTGCTTATCAGTATTAGGTTTACTATCTGTTAGGCCTATTCATTCATTCACTCACTCACTCACTCACTCACTCACTCACTCACTCACTCACTCACTCACTCACTCACTCACTCACTCACTCACATTCTGTCCCCTTTTTACTTCACTCCTTTCACTCCTTCCTGTAAATAGCAAGCACTTCCTACTAGGATTCACAGTAGGCCCTTAATTTTATATTATACAGCAGCAGCTTTCTATGACAGTTTGAAAAACACAATCATCAGAAGACAACAAGAGCACAATTCCTCTTTTTCATTTAGGCTCACACTTTGAAAGATAAGTTTTTAAATATTTTAATTGCTTTGTCTCCTGATTTTTTGTTTCTACCTTATTGGACTACAATAAAAACATATGGTGCTAATGGGTCATTTATCAAAGGGAATTGTATAATTAGGCGATAGTGAGTACTTAAGATGTGCTAAATATTTAGCAGCTTGTTTAAATTCTCTCTTTTTCCTTTTTGGTTTATTTGAATTTGAGATGTTAAATTATTTAGTCTTTTTGTCAGTTAGGATAATTTGTTTCTCATTGCAACGCCTGGATATGCACTGTTCTTGGAAGCAGCAAGTGCAGAAATTGGGTAGCAAAGAAAGGTCAGCCTCAGACATGCTGACAGTGTTTGGATAGTTTTCTATTGCTTGGCTGCATCACGACACTTGAATTTACATGAATTAGTTAAAGTCAGCCTTTTCACTTAGAATGAATTGGGACAACATTAATGTACCAGCACTCTTGTTAGACATTTTTCTGCTTTCTTTGCATTGTCTATCAATTTAAACCTCCACAATGTAATTTTGGTTGATGTAAATAATTACAGGAAGAGTTAAAAATCATTTGACACCCAGTTGGTATATGATATAATATTTAAACTACACACCATCTGTTCATCCACCCTTTCATTTTGTGAACCTGTTTTTTCCATTTCAGGATAATTTGGAGCCTGAGCCATTCCCAGTTGTAACACATGCATGGCAGGATTCTGCCCACAACAGGGTGCCAGTCTATGATTAGGTACACTCACTCACATGTGCACTCTCTCTTGTAATGGGCTAATTTAGGGATACCAATTAATTTAACACATGCACACACACACACATCTCTGAATTAAGCACCATGTGGACCTGGGTGGCAGTGCTGGAAACTCGATACTGAAAAAAAAAACAATGCTTCATGGTCAACATTAATATATCCATAATTGTAGGGATTCTCTCTTCTCCTATTAATTGGTATGGGAACTCTTACCTCGGCAGTGACATTCATGTCTCTGGTGACTCTTCCTATGAAGTCAGTAGATAGATTAGTGGATCATGGTGAGTCATGAGCTCACTGGAAAGAGGTGTGTGGGGCTCCTGATATCTCTGCAAAAGGACGAAGGTCCAAGTCTTTAGAGTCTTGGTGCTTCCTGTTTATTATACATTTGCAAGACATGGATGCTATCCAGTGACCTGAGATGAAGACTGGACTTCTTCAGTACTGTGTCTCTTCGGAGAATCCTTTTCGTACCACTGGTTTGACTTTGTGTTGAATGAGTGATTGCTCATGGAGTCCCAAATGAGGCACATTACCTGCATTGTGTGTGAGCATCAGTTATGGCACTATGGCTATGTGCTGTGATTCCATGAGGGTGATCTGGCTTACAGGACCCTCATTGTTGAGGAATCGAGTGGCTGGACCAGGCCAATGGGACACCCATGTAACACCTAGCTACAGCAGATAGATGGTCTTTTCCAGAGGGTGGGACTGGACCATGTGTCTGCCTGGGGGGTTGCCAGCCAGGATCACAAGCTGTTTTGTTGTGTGGTGGGCATGGCAATGTGCTGAACCAGTGCATCCTGTCCTGACCTGACCTGATGGGAGTTGGACGGTTATGCTCAAGTAATTCTAATCCAGTTCTCTCTCTATTCATAATTAACACATCATAAGATGTGCTAATAACATAACTCTTTGGTCCCCTCCACCCAATCCACTTCATAGTCCTCCACATCATCTTACCTTTAGTACATGTTGACTAGATTAAATGTAAATTTCATTTCAGTCCACAAGGAGAACAACAAAATGGATCCCAGTAATTATAGGACAATAAGCCTTACTTCTGTTCCAAGCATAACTATGGAAAATGTAATAAAAAATAATTCAATAAATAAGGACGATCTATTGACAATAATCATAATATAATTGTTTATTTGGAATAACAGAATCTTACTGTACTTTGAATATGTGATAATAATGACCATATAAAATGTATAATATACAAGGGGACGGGGGACTCAAGCATTCACGGAATTGTTAAAAACAAAATCTTTATTATAAAATTTTCAAAAATTAAATTTTAGTCACCTTCAGAATACTCTCCTTGAGATGAAATATACTCATTTTCTGTACTCTTCTTATGTTTCCATGTCCAGAACCTTCGGCAAATTTTCTTCTCTGTTTTCCATGGCAGCAAATCTTCTCACCTCCTGCCTTAATTTAAAATTTGTAAATAAAAAGATGTCATAGAGAATGAGATCTGATGAATTCAAGGGGTGCAAAGCAACAACACATTGTTTTTCATCAAAAACTCTTAGTACCAAAAACTGAGTTCGTGATTGGCATAGGTATATTGTCATGGTGCAAAATGCAGTTTTGTATACTCAAATGCTCCAGATATTTTTCTTTTCCTGATGCTTTCCTGTAGATGCACAGCAGTTCAGTCTCTTGAAAATCTGCCCTGGTAGCTTGGAGGAAAAAAAGTCACTGAAATAACATGCTCAGTTGTGGAATAAATGCCAAAAACAAGCACTTGATCAACTCAGCATGATGCCACTGGGTGGATTGAATAACCAGACTTGTGGTTACACAAAACCTACCAGCATATTGAATAACTACACCCTACTACTGTGCTATTGACTGTGTTGTGGGCAATTCTGAGTCACTCCCTCCAATTAAATAACAGCCAGCATTGGTTCATGAGAGGAAGGTCCCATTACACCCATTAACTGTCAACTAGAGTAGTAAACAATATCAAATCAAATGATTTATTATTTTACTTAGACTTTCAAAATGATTTAATGAATTAATGCACCAAGGATTTTAAACTAGAAGCCACTGAAGTCAGAGGTAACTTAGAAAATTGGACTTCAATGATACAGATAACAGAAGAATACTGTACATGAGGTCAAGCCATCAGGGGTTTCTGTTCAAAGTATTACATTTTCTAATTTATATTAACAACATAGTTTCTGAATTAGCAAACTTGATAAATTTGTAGAGAGCACCAAAATTGGAGGATAGCAAACCCATAGGTAACAGCAATAATAATCCATAGGGACATGGGCAGTCCTCAGGACTGGGAAACATTCCAAAATACATTTTACTCTAAACATGTGCAAAGAGCTACATGTAGACAAAAGGAACATATAAACATGCTGGGTGACACTGACCTACAGGATGCAACCTCTGAAAAGGATTGAGGGGCTTACTTTGACACACCATTCTCAATGTCTAAGCAATGAGGTGAAGCAATTAAAAAAACAAGTAAAAAGTTAGATTGTATTGTAAATCAGAGGATGTTGTGCTCAGACTCTATAAAGCACTGTTGAGGCAACATCTGGAAAAAAGCAAATAATTTTTGCTTGGGAGGGTATATTCTACTCTTAGAAATGTAAGGAATTAAACCTTGTTTAAGTCTGAAGACTTAATCTAAACATCCAAGGATAGTTTTCTTCCCATCATTGTGAGACTGGTAAATTCTTCTTCATTAGACATCCCATTGATTTTTAATTTTATCAAATAATTGTGTTGTGCCGACGTTTAACAACTTGGGAAAAATACTGTTGCACTACTTATGTAAAGTATGTTGCATACTGTTACAATTTGACATTATGTGTACAACTTGTACGTAAGATACGATTTAACATGTTTGTTGGCACACCTATGACTGTCTTTTATACTAAAATAGTCAATGGAATGCAAATATAACAAAGGGGTAATTTTGCACCATATTAAAATGATAAAACTAAGCACATAATCTAAAACCTCATTTTTATTGAGATGAGATTTAATGAGATTTTATTCTCATTATATTTTCAGATTTTAGATAATAACCAAATCCCTCAATTTCTTTCCATAATTTTGTTGGTAAAACTTTGCCATTGACTTTGGCTTTTATTAGCTGAGTTTATTTGTAAAATGTCATACATAGATACAATCTTTATTCACTGCCTCATGTAAAATAAACACACGTTAAATAAACAAGTAATGAAAATGAACAGAAAAATGCATTATATGTGCAGTGTTGCTTACAAACATAATAGATAGCATACCATAATGTGTAAAATGTACATTTTTTGATAATGTTTTAGTTTGTTTTTGATACTCTTCACTGTCCATTCTGAGAGTTGTGTGAGTCGCAGGTATTCAGGTAAAACTGCATTCTAATTCAAAGCACACTCCCAGGAGCTTAGGCAACAGATACAGGCTGTCAGTCCATAGTAGAAAGAACTTAGAGTCGCTGTCCTGTATGCAATCAACCTTCTTTGCCTGTAGGGATGGCAGCTTCTCTTCCAACTACAGTTTACACACTGCTCTGGGCTCAGAGCCAGCCTAACTTGGTGTCTCTGTTGATACCAAGCCACCTTCATGGAAGATAATGGAAGCACATTTTTCTCTTACAGTATTCACAATGAGCTCTTTATCTGATGCCATTCATTGCTAGATTGGGTTAGGAAGCAGTATTTGCAGATCTGTCGCATCTGCTTACGTGCTTACTTCATAGCCAAGTGTAGGTGATCATAGTACCCCAAAGGTTGCCACATAGCTTGTACATTTTCATTCTAATGATCTCCCAGTTTAATGATCTCTCAGACCCAATGGTTGATAAACAATGTAGTCTGATGGTATAAGAAATCTCTAACTATTATTGTAATAGTGCAACCTGCTGTAATAAAATTGCAGAGGATGCCAGCTATCCATTATTTAAACACACATTATTCATTAAAAAGTTGCTGAGGAATCAGAGTTTATTCTTCTTTAGCATCAGGCTTCCAGCAAGCAAGCCAGTCCACTGTAAGACATACAGTACTTACTAATGCTGCAACAGTGTAGAATCGTCAAATAATCTAGGATTCATGGCACTTGGGTAAGAACTGCATTCTCTTTTTCTTCTTTTTACTTTTAGAGAATTTATGTTATGTCTTGAAAGACAGATGATGCACTTTACTCAGGCTGTTAGAAGGAAAAAAGTGCTTGAAACATTATCTCACTTCCATATTAACTTGGCTGATTGTCATTTTTAGAAGCTGATAAGTGTTAATATAGGAGAATGGAGAAGAGGCAATCAGTCGGCATTCAGGTTATTTGGTCTTATTAACACATTTGTGTTAAAAAGACCTTTTGAAAATCAAGCATGCGGTCAGGTGTGTGGGTGTGCGTGAGTATTTGTGTGTGTGTGTGATGCTTGGAGAGAAAAGACAAGGTGCGTAATTTGGGAAATGTTTAAATAAATGCATTCATTTTAACTCCTTAAAGATAGAATTTCAAACCATGCATTAGGAGAAGAGTAAAGCTGCATGTAAATACACTCGATTGCATTTATTTATTTAGTGTAAACTGATGAACTTCTAAATAACTAAATGAGATACCATACTAGGGTTTGCAATTAGAACAAAGAAGCACCACCTATGCCATAAAAGAGCAGAAATATCAGCTGTTGAAACACAAACAACAATGTAAGTGAGAAATGGTGGAAGAAAAATGCTAATGTCGATAATGGAAAATAGTATATACTCATTGGCATTCTTGGTGGAGGTGTGTCATAAAATAATAAAAAGACATTTTGGGAATTAATAGCTACAAAAGAAAATTGTGCGTCATCTCGTAAAAGCGCATCCACTGGTGGTAAAGAAGCCTGTCTATGCACAATTTTTTTGAGCGCACTTTACTAGATACAAGATTACAAAGAGCCTGTGTCTGCTGTTTCACAACTGTACAATCCTATCATGCAAACACTGAGGTATGCGTAAAATTATCGAAAATGTTTAATTAACCCCTGCAATGGAGTAGGGTGCCCTATGCTTAATGGGATAGGCTCCCGCTCCCCATGACTCTTCTCAGGGCGAAGCAGACTAGAAAAATAGTATGGTATGGTTTATTGGCCTTAAATGCTAAATCAAAATACCACATAAAGTCACAGTTTCTTCTCCTCTCTTTTCCTTTGGTGCTGCTTTACTTCAGCCCATTTAGACTTAGAATGTGACAAGCCCTTATGGACATAATATATAAGATCTTCTCATTTATAATCATTCCACAAGAAAGATAACAATCTGCATTTTCCTAAACAAGAATTATGATGAAGTAGCTCATGTCATGGCTCAATCAAAAGGATTTTTCCACCGGTACATTTTCTGTTAGTTTGCATGAATTATGACTGTGGGGAGGCCTTCTCTGCTTGTAAAAAACATGTGATAGATAGAGTCTTATTTATGAAGAAGACTTACATTTAAGAGGACCATATGAATATGAATCAAAGATATCTGTTTGAGACCCCAGACACCTCCTCAGCAGACAATGGCCAAATTTTGTTTCTTGACCAAATTAGTTGATCATCTACATAAATGGTGCATGAAAGTGGGCCTCTCTGAGCAAGATTTTTTTCTCTACAGCAGAAGCCATATCTACCTCATCCCTCTCTATTTGTTTTTTAACAACATACTCTGTTTGGACTGGTTTCAAAACAACCAAAACAAGTGCACAATTTTTGTTACACCATTAAGGAAGGTGGAGATTTTATCTGTCATATTTCAGCATGAGAATAAGAAGGTAAGCATGTAATGGATCCAATTCCAGTGAATCAGGGCAATATGAACCTTAAGGAACACCCCAAGCATTTTTTTCTCAGGGTCACCACAGCCAAGATCACTGAACCTCAGGTACCTGCTATATTCTACCAGTGGGTAAATTAATCTAGAATGTATCTTTAAAGACTTTTTTTTAAGTATAAAGCTCATTTATCTCGGCTTGATTACTGCAACTCATTCTATCCCTGCATCCATAAATTCACGATATACAGGTTGTAGTTGGTCCATAATGTTGTTGCCTGTTTTTTGGTTAGTACAAGAAAGTTTGATTCTATATCTCCAATTTTATTCTCTTTACACTGGCTGCCTGTTAGTTTCAGAATGGATTTTAAAATTTTGCAGCTGGTTTTTAAATCAGAACATGAATATGCTTCCACCTATTTATCTGAATTGTGTGGTATACATCAGCCATCCAGAGAGCTTAGATCTGCTGGTGAGATGTCTGTTGTGCTTTTTACAATGTGTAAAACTAAGAGGGACACAGCTTTTGCAGCTGCTGCACTTCATCTGTGGAATTCTTTACCTTATTACATTACGAAGTCATCCTCAATTGAACTGTTTAAAACTAGATTGAAGATGCATTTCTGTTCTCTAGCTTTCCGGGACCTTCAGTGATACTGATGGTTCCTTCCTCATAATCATTTGTTTGCTTTCAATTTCCTGCTGGTTAGTATTGTGTTTACTGTATTTTACTCTTTTTAGTTTATGTATGCTTATTGTATATTTTATTGTAAACCACTTTGGCTACAGCATTACTGTTGATTTAAATGTGCTCTATTAATAACATGACATTGACATCACTAATAAAATATAATCATTTGTAAATAAATAAATACAATACAATGCAGTCTTCAGTCCCAACACAAGGAATTTAAAAGAGAGAAGTAATTCTAATATCCTGCCATTATAGTTTGAGTTCCAGTAGTTTTCCAGGTACTCAGCATAGAAACAGAACAAGGACTCTTTACAGTGGATAGTTTTTCCCATTAGGGAGGACAAAAAGCAGAGAAATCTGACATCTTTCTAATTGTGATCTGGATACCTGCAGCCAACCTTTATACTACTAGTATCCTGACTGCAATTAGTCAGCAAACACCAATGTCATTTATCTTATTTAGGAAGAGTGACTAATACTACCAGTGACCAGGCAGGCAAGCTTAAAGGAAGCATACCTTTTACACTGTTTTCACCATCTTTGCAAATCACTCTGTTAGTCCATTTTTAGCTGAACAATATTGTGCCGATTCATTTTTTGTGCTGCAATCCATTTTTCAAGATGAAGTTGTCACACTGTTCTGAGAATAACCATCGTTCATTCTCACTGTCGAGATGTTTATGATGGCTATAACAATGAAACATGTCCATCAACTTGGAAATGGCTTTTTCATGGCACAACAGCTATTTAAACGCCACAGCATCATACCTTCAAAACTTTCAGCAAAATCAATATAATGAAATATCATACTCTTTATGGTCAAACTAAGAGAGTGCATCAGGGTCAGTTGTGACTACGTCTCCCATTTTGAGCGTGCAGAAAAGGATCCTGCTTTCTCTTCCGTAAAATTGTCACGATGTGACTACTAATAATACCTGTCATGACTTTTTCATTCATATGACAATGCAAGAGCCAGTATGAAGTTATTCCAGGTCTCTTTGTCTTAAGAAAGATAGAATAATGGTGTGCATTCCTCTTTCCAGACATTTAAAGTGCATTGTAGCCAATGGTTCTGATAAGCTCTGTTCAATAATATTTTTTTTGCTTGGCAGCACAAGCAGCAGATATGACAATACAGCATCAGTTCTTAATGGGCTTGTTCACTGTAAAAAGGAGTCTCCTTCACCCCTTCAAATTAGAAAACTTCTTTTGAGGTATTGTCTACTGGCTTTATTAGCAAACATATCCTTGACATTTCACCTCAATTTCGATTCAGCCCAGAGTTGCTGAATTTAATGCTATAGTTGTAAGGAAGTATTGTTCAATGTTGTTTTATGCTGGCAGCAGCTGAGGGAATGCCAGCATTTATACGCAAGGCTGTTAATCATTGAAAAAAGTAAAAATAATTCCAACAGCCTCTTTTTCAATCTGCACATATTTACTTTTTTTTGTCTTACTCTTAGTGTGGATGGCAATGCAATGGGTGCTGCCACAGGACATCAAACATGATTGTTCCCATCTAATGTGGGAGGAGCTGAACATGAACAACATGATGACATTTCCTTGGAAATCATAATAACACTTTGCAGTTTTCTAAAACTAATGCTAAGACTTCACCACAAAGATAATAATAATAATATACAAAGTGATGTGATCACATTCAAATAAAAGGTTCATGCCACATCAAGAATAATACATTAATGAGCATGGAGATGGAAAGACTGAGGCACACACACCAAATGAGTGTAAAGTTGGAATGTTTATTTAACAATGAGTCATCCACAGCCATGCTTTCAGAAGAATCACCTTCCCACTCTTAATGGCCACAGGAAATACAACATAAATGAGAGTTATACTGAAACCAACCATAGCCATTTTTGTATTGTTACTGAAGTCACATTCACTCTTCTCTTCTTCCTGATTGTTATCCTAAGTCACATGACATGACTCTTTATCTCCATGATCTTCCCTTATTTTCTTTGACATCCTATTTATTCAATGCTCCCGTAATTTGCATTTTCTTTCTAAAACCTGCAGTACATGGGCTTGTAAAGTGTAATGCAAATATTCTAGAGGTTTGTGGAATGCACATTGACATTTCACTGCCAATCACACATCTAGCTTCACCTATCTTCAGGGTCAGATGCTAGCAATACATCCAGTTTGTGTCCATGCCCATCTGTGTGTTGATACTGTGATATCCCTTGCAATTCACATGTACATGCTCATTCACACTTGGTGGCAATGATCTTTATGTGCGTGATATCAATCACATCATCCAGCAATTTGCAGCTTGCTTTAACATTACATCCACATTATCATGTGGAGTGACAGGGAAATGTATTAATCTGCATATTACTTCACATGTTGTAAGGGCATTCAAAGTTTGGTGCAAAATTCTAGAATTGGTTGGTCCTGTCATGCTTAAATCATCATTATTACAAAGCTGCATTCTCCCTGTGTCGAAAAAATGTAACATTACCAACACTTTCATTTCAGCTGACACCTGATGGCTTCTTCATATAGATGAAGCAATCATGTGACATGTAAGTTTTCGTACACTGAGACACTTGATTAATATAGGCACTGTTCTTTCCTTGTGAAAAACAAGTCTATTTTTTTCATTCAACAAAATTCATAGCTATAAGATCTAATAGTGAGGAACCTTTTGATTCTTTTACAAAATAGTCCATTCACAGCAAAGGTGCTGCAAGAAGATAAGTATCCTTGGAAACCATCATACCACTAAGCATGAATGACATCATTAGAAATTAAACTAAAATAAATAAATATTAATCAGAATAATTTCAAACAGAAAGTAATATTCCAAACATAACAAATTGGTTTTAAAATCTTGGTGTTTTCCTTTTACCTTGCACTATTTTGTGTAGTGTGTGCTTTTATTTCATTTTTATTTCTGTGAATAAACTTATATTGACAGGGATCTTGCTTTTTGATCCAGCTCTCAACTGCTTTGACGTCCTATTTACAAAAAAGTGTCAGGCTTGTGAAATTACCACACTCTGTGCTTTAACAGCAGCTACCTTGAACATCACATCACACACTCAATTGCTGTGGTTCTTTTGCTGCTAATTCTAAAGAGGCCAATAATTTAGCTGTCTCATTCTAATAACACTTTTTTATTTCCTCACTGGACATGCTGCACACTGTTCAGTGTCATAGAGTGCCATTCAAAACACATTTAAATTCTTAGAGATTAGCAATAAACTGCACAATGATTTCTGTTTCTTCTCAGTTTCTTCAGGATATCAGATTTTATCAGTCAAAAGTTAGATAATTCTCAGTGCTTTTATATGACTTTAAATATTCTGTGGCTGTGCAAATCTACTTAGCAGTCTCAACATATTTTGTCCCATTGCGCTACAGGGAGTGCCACTATTTTTTCCACTGGCTTTGTCATTTGCAGTTCCAAAGAAATCAAAATATCAAGAGCAGCGTCATGAAAATGTCCAATGATCCTTTTACTTATGCTGTTCTAGTCTCTCTTTTCAGTCAGCAAGTGTTTATCAGGTTGATTTTAAAATGCGTCACACATTCTGAGTCATTGCAGGCCCCAAAGAAAAGGTTTGCTTGATTAAACTTCTAAATTCTCAGTATTTACACAGTATGGACCTGACTTCTCTTTCACGTTAGATGTACGTATAACCCCCTTAATTAAAGGATAAAAGTTCACAATGAATAACTAACAAGGTGAATAGCATAACACAGTGAATAACATTAATTAACTGGCAAAATATGGCAATATAGATTTAAATGCAAAATAACTGCTAAGGGAAAGTCTATTGGCTATGATCTGTCTAAACTGAAGCAGCCTCACTTTAAGTTCAGAATTAAAAGGTTGAGGTGAAAAAGTACAAATGTCAATAATATGGACAGAACACACAGGCTGCACAGACTGCACTACTTGAACCGCACGCTACATGTCTGGTATAGTGGTTTAACCACTGTGCTGCAAGATGTTTGCTGGTCAGCATGATTTTTTTACATATCTCCTCTTCTTTCTGTACCATAACTCTGCACTTGTTTGAAGCAGGAGCATCATAGTGCTGTCTTCTTCTCCACAAAGTGGAACACAAGACTCTGGGGTTGTCCAGGTATTTGATGAGCAGCATGAGGCTGGCAAAAGGTTGAGAAGACTATTTTCTATATACTTCTTCTTTCTAGGTGGAGTGGTGGCTCTGAGGCTATGGATCTGCACCCCTTAAATGCCAGAAGTAAATGCGAATCCCGTAAATGCCAGAAGTGACTCCACTCCGTTGGGCCCTTGAGCAAGTTTTTTAACCCGTAATTGCTCTGTCCTGGGTATGACGTTAATCTGCCTAATCTGCCAGCAAGCAGGTCCTCCAATTTACAGTGAAAACTTGGGGTTTGGTGGCAGGATTGGCACTCTAGCCACTGTCAAAAATCTCACACTGTTCCAGTGTGGTGCTGCGGTGTTACCCACTGCGCTTAGGTCCCAATCCAGGTGGTTTGTTGTGCTGTGGGTGTGGCAACACGCTATCAGTGCATGCTCCCAACCTCTCTCTCTTCTTTCTTCTCCATAATTCTGTGCTTCTTTGAAACAGAATCAGCATACTGCTAGCTTCTTCTCTGCAAAGTGGAAGTGGCACAAGTAGGCATTCTTTGTAGCTTATCAAATCTACCGTGGTCCTTCTTATAAGTGAATAAAAAATCAAGATGGACTCTAATGTGCAAGATGTATTCCGAATATTGATCTCCTTCCTTTCTTTTTTGTTTACAGCTCACTTTGGCTCCTGGAGCTTTTATACCTCTTCACTGGCATGTGCTACATAGAATGGGAAAAACTCAAACCACAAGTGCAAATGCCCAGTAAAAACAAAACATCTTTCAAGATCCCATCACTAAACTTAAAAGTTCAGACTGGACATGCACACGCACACACTCAAAAGAATAAAGAACACTGCAGGGTCAATTGGTGTATCCCCTCATTCCAAAACTGGCTTGTGTCATGATTTAGACTTTTTGTTTAATTATTATTTTTACAGTCTTTTCTTTGGCATCTAAAAATAATGGAGGTATTGTTTTGAGGGTTTTAGAGGAATATAATGGTTCGATCTGTTTCTTGATTTAAGACATTCTTGAAGATGTTTATCTTGAAATATGTCTGGCCATTTTGTTGTTGCGCAATTGCTTGTTTTATGTAACACAGGGTTGCCAGATTGCTGCTAGGTAAGATGTGCACAAGTGTCTGACATGTGATGTGATTACCATAACAGTATAATGGTTAGCATCAAACACTCAGGTTTGTGACTGTTTCAGTACTTGCTGAATTGTTGCTGTGCTACAACTTGTTTTTTTTCTTCGATTTGGATTTTTGTCTTGTGTTTGGCTTAGGCTCTGTATAAAATCTCTTGGCACGCCTTTTGACTTACAATTTTGTCTCTCTTCCTGGCCGTTGTATATTTGTATTATGTCCTCTTGGCTTTGACCTTGGCTTGCTATTACTATCACATTATGTCTCCTGACTCCAACCTACTTAAAACTGCTGCTGCTTTGTGCAGTGCATGAAGATAGTTTCACATGCTACAAAAAGCAAAGATTTTTATAGATAAGTAATTACATTCAGCACATAACAGAAAATTGGAAAAATATGCTTAAGAAGACAAAGCTGAGGGTTGTTATTAACATTTTGCACAACATCTGATGGGGCTGTACCTCTCTGGTTCTTAAGGCAGTATCCATACTGCAAACTATCTGCATTTCTTAGGCTTTGCCCACTTAATTTAAGAGTACAATAAAGTAGCAAATGTACAAGAATACAATACAAAAGTCTGGCAGCATAGGCACAAGGTATTAATCAATAGAAACACGTTTTTTTTTTTTTTGTTTTTTTTTACGAAAGCCACATTGTTGTTTTCCTCAAACACTGTAACATTTGCCATTGCCACTAATTATTTACTGCTTGATAAGTTCACATATATCTGCAGTAAATATTCAAGCTAATTGGTCACTTTTGCTACCTACAATAATCCAGTTCAGTGCAAAATGAATCAGTCCATCCCACCATTTACTTATCTGCTTAATCTAATTATGGGTTTGTGGGAGGAAGATTAATAAATTAAGTAAATGAACTAATTAAAGGTAGCCACGCAGTTGTAAAACATAATTTGAGTCTGGTAATTAAAATTATTATTTTGCATTAATTAGAATAAACTGCAGCTTTCCATTACATTGTATTGAGCCACGCAGGTTTAATAAATAAATAACTGTATCTTTACAGCCTCCCTGGAAAAGTCTATTCAGGGGTCCTGGAAAGGAGGGTCCATCGGATAGTCGAACCTTGGATTCGGGAGGAACAGTGTGGTTTTCGTCCTGGTTGTGGAACGGTGGACCAGCTCTACACCCTTAGCAGGGTCCTGGAGGGTGCATGGGTGTTTGCCCAACCAGTCTACATGTGTTTTGTGGACTTGGAAAAGGTGTTTGACTGTGTCCCTCGGGGAATCCTGTAGGGGGTGCTCTGGAAGTATGGGGTACCAGACCCCCTGATAAGGGCTGTTCGGTCCCTGTACCACCGGTGTCAGAGCTTGGTCCGCATTGCTGTCAGTAAGTCAAACTCGTTTCCAATGAGAGTTGGACTTTGCCATGGCTGCCCTTTGTCATCGATTCTGTTCAAAACTTTTATTGACAGAATTTCTTGGCGCAGCCAGGGCGTTGAGGGGGTCCGGTTTGGTGGACTCAGGATTGCATCACTGCTTTTTGCAGATGATGTTGTCCTGTTTGCTTCATCAGGCCGTGATTTTCAGCTCTCTCTGGATCGGTTTGCAGCTGAGTGTGAAGTGGCTGGGATGGGAATCAGCACCTCCAAATCCGAGACCATGGTCCTCAGCCGGAAAAAGGTGGAGTGCCCTCTCAGGATTGGGGGAGAGATCCTGCCCCAAGTGGAGGAGTTCAAGTATCTCGGGGTCTTGTTCACGAGTGAGGGAAGAATGGAGCGTGAGATCGACTGGCGGTTTGGTGTGGCGTCCGCAGTGATACGGGCTCTGCATCAGTCTGTCGTGATGAAAAAGGAGCTGAGCCATAAGGCAACGCTCTCAATTTACCAGTCGATCTATGTTCCTACCCTCACCTATGGTCATGAGCTATGGGTAGTGACCAAAACAACGAGATTGCAAATACAAGTGGCTGAAATGAGTTTCCTCTGCAGGGTGTCTGAGCTTTCCCTTAAGGATTGGGTGAGAAGCTCAGTCATCTGGGAGGGGTTCAGAGTAGAGCTGCTGCTCCTCCACATCGAGAGGAGTCAGATGAGGTGGTTTGGGCATCTGATTAGGATGCCTCCTGGACGCCTCCCTGGTGAAGTGTTCCGGGTATGTCCAACCGGGAGGAGGCCACGGGGAAGACCCAGGACACGCTGGATAGACTATGTGTCCTGGCTGGCCTGGGAATGCCTCAGGATTCCCCCGGAAGAGCTAGAAGAAGTGGCCGGGGAGAGGGAAGTATGGGCATCTCTGCTCAAGCTGCTGTCCCAGCGACCTGATCTCAGATAAGCGGAAGGGGATGGATGGATGGACTGTATCTTTATATAGGTTTAAATTCATGAACTATTTAAGTTTGACTTTGTCACACAAATCTGGGTGTCAATGAGGGAAAGAAATTTTATGAATAAGTCTGTAGAATTCTTTTATTTGTATTTGAGTGTAAGGTGTGTGTGGTGAAGGGCAGTAGTGCAATTTGTTTGAACGAAAGAACAAAATGCTGTGATGGTCTTGCATTCCTTGTAGGATGGTTCCTGCCCTGCCCTCTATTCTGAATGGATAGGTTCTGATTCCAAATAACCCTGTAAAATAAGCAACTTAAGAAAATGAATACATGAATGAAAACTTTACACACAAACAGACATCACAAATATAGATATACTTTTGAACCCATTAATTACAAGCTTCTTCTAAATAGTAAAATTCTGTGTACTCCACATGTCAAACTGGCTTCTAGGTGATAGTTTTTTTTTTTCGTTTTTTTTCCTATAAGACATGGTATACTAATAAGCGCTGAGAGGCAGCAGTTATGCTACCTTACCATTTTCTGATGAAAAAATGGTAATATATCATTAAAGAATAATTAGAAACTGTGATTTTGATTTAATGCTGTGTTAGACCATATAAAAAGAAATGATGGCTCAAGTGAGCATCTGAAGGAGTAAGTGCCTATCCTAGGTAGATTTGGCTACAAAGGAGGTGCAACTCTTAGACTGGATGATAATCCATCACAAAGCACACTCCCACACACGCACACCTACAATGACTCATTCACTTCAGAGTTGCCAATTAACCCAAACTGTGCATCTTTTGGAAGGAGATGCAAAATAAGTAGTCACCGAAAATACTTTGTATGAGTAATTGGACAAAAAAGCTCTTATTTAATATAAAACTAATTATTGATGGATTAGATGATCACTGATTGATTGAATAATCCTTAATAGACCTTTGAGATTCCAGAAGAGATTGCCTTTACGCTAACCTTACATGCATTCTGGTAAAGTGAGATTATAGTTCAGTCTCTCTTAGAGCAGTGCATTTGTAAGCAAAGTCAGACTGAGACCTGTGGCAGTATGAAACATCCCACCTCTGTGTACAGCCACACAGATTCCTGGCTAGGGTCCCAGGCATTAGCCCTGCGATCGAAAGAAGTGTGAGTCAGCATGGCCAGAGAATAATTAACATGCCTTATTATTACCTTTTGTTTTAAAGAAGGAGTTTAACAGATTACGTAACTTAGTGACAGAACTGTGTTCAGTTGTCTCTCAATCCACTGCAGTAATGAGGCTTTGGCCTCCATGTTGCCCGTTGTCAAGGCACTTAACGTTGATGTGCAGAAAACAGTTGCCTTGGAAACTAGGAGAACGAAAAGGATTGGATTTGACGTAGCTTGCCTTCAATCAGTAGGTTGGCAAGGAAAAAAACTTTCAACAGACAGTATTGAAAAAATAATAATGCAAAGACTGAAATAGTGACATATGGCATGTGTTTGTGTATTTCCCATGGTTGCTGGAAAAGCTGAAGGACCAAGCCTTAAGAAAACATTCTGATTGTCTTATGAAAGCGAGCTTCTAAGTCAACTACAATTACTAGATACAGTACAGCTTACCTACATTTGGTTTACTCTGAGCTCAGATACATGTAAATATATATAAGGGGGATTTCAGAGCTCAGCCGCAAAGCCCAGCTGAGCCGCCCCCTTGTCTCAGTCTTCTCCATCGATGCTCTTATCTAAGGCGAGCTGCCTGTGCCAGGGAGGAGGCGTGTGTTGAGGACTGGTGCAGAAGATCTCAGCAGTCAGAGCTTTCACACAGCCTGGCTAATGATGGGCAGCTCCATTTCATTACTTAATTAGGATAATTAGCATTTGTGTTAGCTAAGCAAGCTCCCAAAGGCTGTACTTTATGGTAACAGTCTTGAGCAAAAGCAACCATGGGCCCTTTGTTAGATTAATTTTGGGAACAACATTTTTTTGCGACACGTTGTTTCGTTGCTTAGTGAATTTCTTCCCATTTTTATGGTCCATGAATTTCTCTGTAAATACTCTTAAGATGTACTGTGCTCTGGCTGAACCAGACTATTACTCTCACAATTAAGCAATTTTATACAATAACCTTAATTCACAAGCACCGCACGGACTGAAAGGGGGATACTCCAAGCATAGTTAATGGTTTGATAGGTCCCATCAATGTTTAATCTTTACAACTATCTTACTAGTTATGATATTTGATACTGAGCATTATTAAACAACATATTATTAAGCAATCAATACTCATTAAAAATATGAAAAGCAATAAAATAATACATTAAACTTACAAAGAGTAAAATCTATGTAGGCTGTAAGCTAAAGACCCACACATCAGAAAGTAATCCTGTTCACATAAGGATGATATAAAGTGTCCGGTCACGTAAGAGAGAACAGCTGCAATGAATCACATCTTTTAAAGCTTTTCGTTTACTGTTTGTTGACTTTAATGCCTTAGTAATTCTCATTTGTATTTCAGTGTTTAAAATTGCTCAAGTTGCTAAGAGTGTCTGATATCTAATGAAAAAAAAACAAGTTGTGAAATGGATTTATAAAAGCCACAATACAATACAAACTAAATTGAAGTTAATGTTGTCTACTGAGCTGGGTTTTACCATAATTATTCTGAATTAACGCATAAGGACAGCACAGAAGGGCAGTAGATCATGTTGCTTCCTCACGTTCATGGTTCATCTGGTGCTGAAGTCCTTGCCTTGTTCAACTCTTTTTCTCTTGATGATGAGATTGTATTTATGTGTACCTAAATAGACTATGGATTCATCCAGAACTAGTTTCTGTCATCTAAAGATTCTTTCTGTGAAGTCTTATTTAGACTAATGTTAGATTGATTGGTTGTGCCCCTTGCTGTCGAGTAGACTCCAGTTCTTCAGGAAGTAGAAAGAAAGAAAAAAGTTACCTATATTATCATTAAATGACTGACACTCACGAAATTCATTATCAGATTGGTCTACTTTCACACCTTAAGATTAACACACATACAGATACACACACACTCTGATCCTATACACAAAATGGATGTGTACATATGGGTGAGGCCTAACTGCCACTCACTCTGTAGTATTCCACATAAGTACTGTATGAGTGATGCATGCACTGCCAGTCAGTCTCTATTTCTCCACATAGGGACTCACCATCTTTGGCACAAACAATGTAGACACATAAAGGCTCATACTTCTTTTGTTATATGCCACTTACCAATCAACAATGGCTTACTTCTACCACACTGTTCCTCCTATCATGGTGCCCCCCACAGCCTAATAACCCTGCAGGTCAGAGCAAATGGCAATATACTTTACACAAGGCGCCCTAAAATTTACTTTATTACATCAGTCACTCTAAATATAAAGACAAAGAACTCAAATTAAAAAAAAACACAGTATTTATTAAAATATGATAATACCAGTCGATGAAAATGTATGTTGTCCTGGGCTGCTTTTTGATTCAGCAATTGGTGTGATGCATGAGTGATTTTCTCTGATGTCCACATGAAATGGTCTCTCTCTCTCTATGTCTGACATTACTCAGCCTTGAATGGGCCATTATTTATGTCAAAAATACATGTGCAGTTCTGGGTAATGTCATATTACCAACATATGATTGGTTAGCTCTCCTAATGATGGATGATTCTGCCCAAAAGCTATGATCCTTGTGCATATCTGTGTAATATTTTCTGGTCTCAAATTGTTTTTACTATTAAGTTGTAAATAGTCTGACCAATTTAAACTAAAAGCATCATAATTGACTTGGATTAAAAGATCCATGCATTAAAGTTATAAATTACTGGTGCAAGACACCAATGACCCATTCGTTTAAATGACTCATTCATTCAAATTATATGACTTATTAATTTAAACGGGTCATACTTTTTTAGTACACAAAAGAAATAAAAATAAACATAGTTCAAATTGCCTCTGTGCATTAGTTAGGTAAATTGCTTGGGGTCCTGTAAATTTCTTTGTAAATTAGTTAAGTCTGTATTAGTTCCTCATAGTTTAAGTAGAACTGAAAATGTAATACAAGCAGTCTTCAGTAATTCATGAAATTACAAGTTCAACCCATCTTTGTCTGTCTCTTACAGTGACTGCTTGTACAGTGTACTACGTCTAGGGGTCACTTTCACGTTTCAGTTTCAAGAAAGGTTTTATTTAAGGATCTGCAGACAGGAAGTGCCAGGAAACAAGCTAAGTTCATTGCCAGAAAGTCAAGAACTTATTCTGAACAGAGCCCAAGACATGAAGCAATAATCAGAGTAAAAAAGTTTGTAGCAAAATTATCAAAAGCCAGAAAAATTCAATGTGAACCAAATTAAAACAAAAGATGACAATCTTAGTCAAAGTCAAAAGGGGGTCATAACCTGGAGATCAAGAATGATCATGACAGGTTCCATACTACATTTTTGAGGATTAACACTTAAACTTGGACAATCTGGAAGTAAGTGTGCAATGCTGATGTTAATAATGTTGCAAAAATGAAAATAAATACATGTAACCATTACATTTCTTGACCTCAGAAACCACTAAAATGACAGCTCACCAATTTTTGAGGACAAGACATGACTGTAAAAAATAAAAACAAAATTAAAATCATGACACACCACGATCGTCATCCTAAAAGTTTTGCGTGCAACAGGAAATACTGCCATCTGTAGGCTGAAGGGAAGTTAACACCAATAAACACAGGCTCATTTGCTCTACGATATAGTGAGACATAAACAGACTGCTGACCACTAGTAGTACCTCAGTCCTAAATAACTCCTCACTGAGGGCTTCTTCTTTTTTAGGTATCACCTTCCTATGCCTGTACTGTTTACTGTCTCTGTTTTTCTCCTATGTTACTGTTATTTTGCCTTTTAACTTTCTAGCACAATCAGGGAGGGGCACCCTGAAATAATAGCTGACTTATGTCATAATATTAAAGCAACTTCACCCAGCAGTACATCATCTTAGTATAATGTGAGTGTTACATCATGTACTGATTCTAAATTGCTCTCATGTGAGTATGAGTGTCCTGTGTCTGTATTTGTTAAGCATTTCAGAGTAGGAAATGGTCCTAATTGGCTCAAAGTCTCAGAATGACGCAAATTTGGCTCTGCTCTTAGGAATAGGAGTACTCCTAACTTTAGTAGAATATATGGGAGCTCATGAGCTGCCCTGACCTGCTAGGAGCTTTTAAAAGAGGGTATTCGGGAAGAGAGTGGCACACACATCCTGAATATTTTAGAAACACTGGTCAACACTGGACTCATAAAAAGATACCAATCTGACAAAGATGGAATAATATTCGTAACAATTTTTGTTCATTATGTAATCAATCCTTCTTTGCATAGAAGCAATGCTCTGTCAGCCGAAAACAAAGTGATGGCAACGTTGCACATTTTGTCCAGAAAAATGCAGCTTTGCAATTGCAATGATTTGAGTATGTCACAATCAAGCAGTCCTTGAATTTTGTACCAAACTTTAAACACCCTTAGAACACGTGACTTAATACACAGATTATACATTTTCCCGCAACTCAACTAGAGGTAATGTTAAAGTAAGCTACATTTGTGCAAATCAGCACTTACATAAAAATTATTGCCCCAAGTGTGGATGAGCACACATATGTGAATCACAAGCTATACCACAATATCAACACACTGGTCATGGATAGATGGAGCAGGATGGGTAATTGACAGCAAAATGTCACGCAAACTCCTGGGGCACTGGATAAACAGAGCCTCTTGGAAGATACGATGACATCACAGAGAGACATATGACATGTCATGTGACTCTGGAAGATAATTGGGAGCATTGCAAGAGTGAGCACAACTTCAGTAACAATGCAGGAATAGCTTTGGTTAGTTTCAGTGATACTGTTACTTTACAAGGCATCTTCCATGTGCCATAACTGCTGGAAGTATGGCAATGGATTATTTATTGTTCAATAAATGTTAACATCAGCAGACTTAACTCTCATCTGGTGTTTGTGTCTGGGTCTTTCCATCTTGGTGTTGATTACAATGTTATTCAAGAAGTGGCAACAAGTATGTGCATTTTAGCTCAATGTCCTACCTTATTAGCCTTTCTTCCACGACTTCTCCAATTATCTTATTATCTTATATCTTATATCAATTATCTTATTATTATTCTCATTATCATCATCTTTTTGGTGAAGACTCAGCGTTACCATCAGAAAACTACAAAACTTCATCATGAGTGTTAATATGCAGCAAATCAATAAAATCATGACATCATTTATTCTCAGACGTGGCCTCCTACTCCTCACTGGTACTGGGAACAGAATGCTTCAGAAGTATTTCCATGGCCACTCTGTCCTACTCTGAAGCAGGGCAAATTCATAGCCTAGTCAGGCTTTTTGTGCAATTCCTAGGAGTAATTCTAAGGCACTTGATAAACACGAGCCCTGTTTTGTGTTGGTTCCCACCTTGTGCCCGAGGTTGCTAGAATACTTTTCAGCATCACGTGACTCTGAATGGGTTTAAGCAGGTTTGAAAATGTTATACTGTACTTGCACTAAAGCTTATTATACTTCACTTTGGGAACCTAGATGTTGTTTAGGTTGTAGTAAAAAAGCTTTCATGAATGCTTTACTTCAGAGTAATTAACTTCAGTTTGATGATCAGATTTAGCTTATTAAAGATGCACATCACAGGTGGTACATTAACAGTCACATAGATTTAATTGATAAGTAATTTGAAATAATGTAGGAGATGATGATTTACCATCAGCCAACATCAACAACAATTTAGCTGCAAATAATCAGAAGTAAAAAGTCGATCTTAACTTTGCTATTCAGCTAACTGTAAAGTGTATGTACAATTAACGTAAGAAAGGGCCATGAGCATGGACTCACAGATAACTCACTAAATTTACTCTTGAATCGCTCCTTTGCCATTGCTCCTGAGGCAATACAAGTCTGGTCAGCTTTGACTGAACATTGCAGTGTCATCCTAATTGGAAAAAATATTCCACAAGTATTTGCTTTGGATAACTGATTCTGTTTAACTCAGAAGTCCTCATAGTTACTGCTCTGAAACTGATTAGATCACCCTTCCATAACACACGGAAGGGCCTGTACTTTTCAAATGAGACAATTGCCATGAAGGAAAAGGAGCTCCTTTTATGTAATTATTACTGAGCACTATTTACCTGGCTAATTTGGAATACCCATCAACTGTGGGGCACTTGGTTGTCAATTTGTTTTCCATGTCAATGCTCTGAGATGCTGAGTTATGTATGAGGGAGAGTAAAATAACTGCAGGTGAAAAACATTTACCTATAGAATAGCAACATTTATACCTAGCTTTGTTGTTTAGTATTATGGCAGTCATAAAATATAATTCTAGGAAAAAGGGGCAAATCAGCACATAGAAGCAATTTATTGGTTGTTTTTATGTAGTTATTGCACAATTGCACTGAGTCACTAACCGACAAAATACTGTATGCAGCATTATTGTGTGAGAGTTCATGCTTCAATAAAAATTTTGCATAATTTTTGGATTCCTTTCTTGGTCTTTGCCACCTCTAAACTGCAATAAACAGATCTTTACTTTTTATTTCCCCTTCTTTGTCACTTGTACAAGAGCAAAACTTGTGTGTGAGTGGATATGTTGCTGCTGCTGGCTTTGATAGAGTGCAAAAAGGGTTTGCGAGAGTTAAAAGGAGGCATAATACAACTAACTAACTAACATGTTTTATAAAGTTTAATTTTGTAATTTTTGCATGATCATTTGCTTTGGGTTTGCCTACAGTTTGTTCTGTGTTGTCTTTTATCTAATCTTCTTCCATACACCAACCTTTGTCAGTTATAGCTGTCAGATTCTGCAACAGTTCAGCCTTCAGTTACCCAAGAATCCAATATAATTCACCTGCTGCCTTCGTCACTTTGCTGTGACATTAGTTCTTTAATGAATTTTGGTTTTTACATGCGCAGTCTCATTCAGATCCATTTTTGGATTTGTTTTTTGAGGTACTTTTGTGTTGTTCCAATGGTAAAGTCTCTTATTTTAAAAGATTATGGCTTTTTGAAGTTTTTCAATGGCTATAGGGGTGTTGCATATAGCGACAACACCCACTGCTAACCCTGTCACACATGACGTTACTACGTCAAGGGGACAAGCATTAAATTTGTAATGCATATAAATAAAGGTGAGTTATTTAATCAGTCGCGTTATTTAATAGACACACCTTGTATAGTTTAGTATTGATATATGGAAAAGTTTTTTTATTCATTTTGGAGTTTCTGTTTTGGATTCACTACAATATTAGAAGTCTAAAAAAGTAAATTCCTTGGAGATACAGTACAATTATTCAGCAAAATGTTCTAATTGTAAGTATTAATGGTATGTAAAAGGTTGAACCATGGTTTATATCCCAACATACATGTTTAAAAAGGGAGAGATAGAGATTTGTAATAAAGTAAATACGCTAGTTATAGAAATTCAGATGAAACTGGAAGCACATGATAATTGAATCATTGGTAGATAAAGAAATACAAAGAACTGCATTTAGGTGAAAAGGAAGGTCTGCTTGCTGGGAAAATATTAAATTGCTGCATACTGACATCCTACTGCAGTGAATTTGAAAACTTAGAAGTACATGCTATTTCATTTAAAACTAATATGTTTGTATACAATGTTAGGATGTCCAATATCAGCTCTCCCAAGATTCATTTTAAGAAAGTTAGAGATCATAGATAATAAAGCAATACACAAATATGAAAATCTAAAGATTAATAAATGACCAAGGTTAGACAACTTTAACCCTGCAGTCTTTAAAGAAGCTACTTTGTATACTGTACAGCAATACAAGCCATCAGAGGTACAGTAGAAATTCCCAAAACTGGAAGCTACTCAATATTATTCCTTTGTATTCAAAGGAAAAAAAAAATACTACCTCTAGTAATTAAAGCAAGCTAACAAACTGAATTACAGGTTAATTAATGGAATTATAAAAGACAAATTAGAGAAACAGATAAGAAAGAAGTTAGTATCATGAGTTTAGAGAGATCTTTTTTAAAATAATCTGTTGAAAACTGTAACTATGTATTCAATACATTTGATAATAGTAAATCATTTGATATTTTCTACCTTGACCTTCAAAATGCTTCTGATGAGGTGCCCCATGAAGGACTGATTTTCGAGCTAAAAACAGCAGGATTTCAAAGTACAGTTTGTAGATGAAAAGTAAAGGGTTCATCAATGTGTTCTGCCAAAAAGCTTTTAAAGAACATTTGAAAAAGCTAATAAGATCTTAGATTCCCTAAAATGTTTTACGTAGCACAAGTCAAGTTTTGCTAATTTTGACTTATGTGCCTGTAAAGCCGCATTTAAAATGGTGTGTACAATTTTGGTCTCTGTTTAATAATAACGACATAAGAGTGGATGACGATATGCAGGGAAGAAGTTCAATTACTCACAGTATGAATAGAGATTAAAGGATCTGAATCTTTTCATTCTAAGTTAATGCTGATGAAGAAAGCAAAATATATGACTTGACGTAAAAATGTATGAAGGCCGATGTAGATGGCTACTGTCTTTTAAACGAGAATTGTATTTTAAAACATGTTAAACTTATTCTGAGATGTCTTAGATTTGAGTTTTCAAAGTTATTTAAAGATATCTCAATCATGATATTTTATGATGCTTTTCAGAGATCTTGAAATTGGCTTGCAGTAAAGTGTACAAAATACAGTGAAATTCTTGCTTGCATGATCCCACAGGCAGCATATGGCCACTCTTTTGTGCCTCGATCAGCAAGTATTACAATCCATAGCAGCCTTCCCCAAAAACCTTTGGACATGAAAACCTTTCCTTTCATTAACTAATAGCTCTGCATCATACACTAGGTTTAGATAATTTTAAGAAGATCTGCATCCTGAGGTCACAATGTATGCCCTGGAATGACAACACTAATTCTGTAATTGGATGTTGATCTATTGAATTGAATTATTATTTAATACAATATCTTACTTTAATTTTGAGATATGTTGAGTTCCTTTTCATGTTAAAATACTTTAAAACATTTCAATGTCTCAAAATATATTTCAAAGATTACAGACATTTGTTTTACAATACTGTTAAAATAATCTTCTGTTCATTTTGAATTTTCTGTTACTGCAGAATATTATTCAGAATATATTGAACAATTTTTACAGGCTAATCTCAGTAGTTTTAGGTAGTGCCAAGTTAATGTTGGTAAAAATAATTGTCACTCTGTGTCTTAAATTTCCAAGCAAACTTTTTGATGGAGGTTGACGAGGTGGCTGATGGAATGAGAACATTGGCTGCTACTTGTAACAATCCAATTGCATATATACTTACATCAATCAACACTGTAAGCCTAAACTGAAAAGTCACAATTTTGATCTGTACTAACTGCCCTGTGTAATACTCCAGATAAGTAAATGTATTTTTCTTCCTGCTCTATCACATAATTTCTGCTAGATAGGTGATTCTGAGTGACATAATTAGATGGGTCGGGTCAGCGGATAGGAATACGTAAAAGAATGGGCCAGGGATCGAGTCCAGGACAAACCTTAACAGCATGCAGATAGCCTTGAGCATTTTCAGTGATGAGGGCACCCTATAATATCTTTCTTAGATGAGAAAGTCAGCAATTGGAAATTAGTGTTGGAAAAGATATTAATACAGTTCTTGCAGCTGTTTTAAAGGCAAATTTTATGAACAGATGTGATGTCAGATGTATTAACTATTAGAATAAATATTAAGATAGCATCTGTTTTACAGCATTATGGGATTCTTATAAGAAAATGTGACAATGAATTGTTTGCACTTTAAACTGAATAAAACTTAACAGTTTGTCTCCATTCAAAATTACTGATGTTTAGCATTCATCTATGCAGTGCACACTTAGTTTCTGAGCACCGCTTTGCAGTTTCATTCCCTTACAACATTTTGATACAATTGGTTACATTTCTTTTTCCAATTGGAGCACAGGCAGGTGAAGCAACTTGCTCATTGTCACACAGTGTCAGTAGAGGGGTTTGAACCCACACCTCAGGGAGTGAAGTCCAGTTAACCACTACAGTCTTCCTGCCTGCATCAGTGCAACTGAAATCTGTAAACTGGCAAATAAAACAAGTATATATATATACTTCTTCAACATAA
Source organism: Polypterus senegalus (assembly GCF_016835505.1). NCBI lineage: Eukaryota > Metazoa > Chordata > Cladistia > Polypteriformes > Polypteridae > Polypterus > Polypterus senegalus. The sequence goes on along the minus strand of NC_053166.1, from coordinate 91,477,354 downwards.
AAAGTTGTGCAAATACTCAGTAATGATAATTCTCTTAGTAATTTGAACATGGCAGAACATCTCTGAGAGGTCAGGGTGTCCAAGTGTCCAAAAATGTATTCAATTAAGGGTCGAGTTATGAAGAGATGGGTGTAGCAAATACAATTTAAGCAAACCAACAAAAGCTGAAGCAAAGAAATGTTAGCATTCAGCAAAACTAAGCTATGAAAGCTTTGAATCTGGTTTCCAGTTTTGTGTCTCCTCTGCTTTCTCACCATCGAACTGTCCCATTTAACAGTAGCAACTTTGTACACAAGTCATGAAATCACTTGTAATGTTCCATGAAGGTTTAATAAGCCCCCTGCCAGCCACCCTCGGCCTTATGCATAATCTAGTGCCTCCTGGAAACTGAATCTAGCTGTTAGTGGAAGCTGATCATCTTAACTAGCTTCTGAATCAGTCATTGTTTATTGAGTGTCATTAATGTTTGTGCATCATAACATGGCACTTTACTGAGCAACCAAGGATATAATGCACCTCTAACTCAGGAGTAACATGAAACTAAATGAAGTTAAACTACAAAATATACACTAAATGATATTAAGAGATGATAGATACTGTATGTGACAGGTGTCTGGTCACACTTACAGGTAATATAACCTAGACACCGTTAAAAATAAATGACTACACCACCAAGTTTTATTAAGAGACTGGGAACTCTTGAAATTTACTGATAATAGGACACAGGTTTGTTCAGACTGGGTGGTGAGTAAACACACAATGAAAGATACAACAGTAATTTCAGGAAAAGCAACACTAACTTCTATTACACAAGACAATATAAAGTACATTTAAAAGATGAACGAACATAACAAAATCTAAAAATATCAGGAATGAATTTCCTTTTTTTTAAAAGGAAAACACACAGTCCACACTCTAAAAGTCCGTCGAGAACAAGAATTGGAGGATACAACCTTTAGTGGTGCAGAGTCCAGTTTGCGCACTGTTACCCCAACAATTAATCGTCCAACTGTCCACCGATGCACTCTGTTCACTGGACACTCGTTTCCCAACAGAAGTTTTGTCAAATCGTGGAATCCCTTTCAGAGTCTCCTTGTCGTTTTTTTTCTCCACTCTGGGCTCCATGTGTTGCTAAGACTTAGGCACGCCTTACTTCTCATCCGCCAGTTCTGCTCGGCCCTTTCATGCAGCTTCCCTCTCTCACTGGACCCACAACCGTCTTCTTGTGGAGTTGTCTCTTCCTTCCTCAGGGTAAGTGTTACCGTCTGTATCCCTCACGTCGCACCAGCCGCGTACCCCAGTGTGCCAGAGAGTCCCTGTGCTCTCTTGGCAGCGTTCTCAGTGGATTGTCCCTCTTCTGCCTTCTCCTGCCCAGAACTTTAAATCTCCTTCAGGTCCTGCCGTTGTCAGTCCTGGACAATCGGTTTAAACAATGGCACATATAATTTCCTGGGTTTAACAATGAATAAAAACACAAGTTAAAAAAATGTATTGTTACCAACCATGAATGAGTACAGATATGCTGATTAGAAACCAATATTGTCAGACATGTAATCTCCAAGTCGGGTAAATGCAAACATCCTCCATGGAGGGAGCAGGTCTGTTATCACAACTTTGTATTGTTTGTATTCTCAACCAGCCAAAACAATTAGTAATGGGATTACCCAGAAAAACAAAAAAATGTCTACTCAGATAGATAGATAGATAGATAGATAGATAGATAGATAGATAGATAGATAGATAGATAGATAGATAGATAGATAGATCCTTTACTATAAACAGTGCTATTGTACTGTATAGTAAACAGCATCTCAAGGTGACTTACAATAACAGAAATGAATTGCACTTGTTTATGTGCATTTTATTTTTACAACTGCAGCACAGGCACTTTGTGCACAAGGTCACACGGTAAGGTCTAGGTGGCAGCTGAACCAGCAACTCTGTGGCATTAGCTTTATTTGTCTTAACCATTGAACCACACTGCCTACAAAAAAGCCCACACAGAGACAGTGAGAAAGTGTAAACTTCATAAAAACAGTGACAGTGTGTGGGATTTAAACCATCCATGTTTTATCCTTGAGGCAGCGACTCTAAATCATATTAGTATTCACCACAGAAGAAGTGGGTGCTGTTAAGTAGTCTGTCTCACTAGAGGACATTGAATCCTTGTTGGAGGGTTTTTACTGTCTTCTCCTTTTCAGTGTGCCCACAATGATGTCATATGCTTTCTAAATGTTTGCCTACATCAGGTAGTTGGGTTTCATCTACTTGTAGTTGTCATGCTGACCTCTTTATCATTACATCTATAACAAGCTATGACACAACAAAACACGTTTAATACTTGAAACCAGATATGCCAATCTTGTTAGTTTTTAAAATTGTTTCAGCAGTATAATTAAATGGCTCTTGACTCCTTCAATTCCTGTATTTTTTGAGAATGTGGTCTTTCAGTCTGAAGTTTAGTTGTCCTGTGATAGATAGATAGATAGATAGATAGATAGATAGATAGATAGATAGATAGATAGATAGATAGATAGATAGATAGATAGATAGATAGATAGATAGATAGATAGATAGATAGACAGAAAATTCTTGGAAGAATGGGTTGTGGCTATAGAGTTACAACATTATAGTACAAACGAACTACAGCAGCTAACTCCTCTAAAATGAATTAATTTTCTTGTATATTCTCTAGCACTTCTAATATACTGTAGAACAAGACATACCAGAGTCCCTAGTTAAGGGTGGCAATTTGCCTGATATTACTATTACTTATAACCATTAATATTCAGTTAGTTGTTGGTTGCCACATGTGTACAGGTCTAGGCTTGTCTACTGTGCAGTTTATATGGTCTCCCCTAGTTTGTCTACGTCTTCCCCAAATATTTTAGGTTACATTCCTCATCCTAAAGAAAAAATGTAAAACATTTGGTTCACTTAAAACTATTTAGAGGTGAGATATTTATTCACATATATTCACAAGCAAATAGTTTCAGATAAATTACAAATTTGTATGTAATTAACTGAAATTAGTTTAACTGGGCTTGATGACAGACAAGGCCATTTCTAGGTCTATTAGTAGACTTGTAGTGTGTGCTTTGAAATTTTATAAATGTGCTAGTGATAACATCTCAAGGAGCATGATTAAATTGTGCAGAAGCAAACATTGCATAACCAGTTGAGGTGTTGCAATATGTAGTAATGAAGGTGTGAAGTACTGCATGTGCCAGACTTCACTCATAACATTTACTGTATGGCCCAAACATGTATCTCTGTAATAATAATGTTTATAGTTTATTTGTAAAAAAAATGGAAAAATTTAACTTTTGAAAATGTTTACATGTTTTATATTATTTTTTATCTGACTCTATCTTGCTGATGAGACATCTATCTATTTTATCAGAATATACTAAGGTCTGTATGTTCAGTCCCTCGAAGCAATCTTATTGATCAGTTTGGCTTTGGTGATGAGACTGAGAGAAGAAGTGTGAGTGTGAGATGCATGTGGAAGACAGTCGCATACAAAGACAGGAAGTATAAAACCAGACAAATGTTGCGAAAGCCACCTTGAAAAAAATGACAGAATCTGAGAAGCAGACTTTACATGTGCATGAAAAGGGGAAGAGAGGTTCAGACATGTGGATACAGAGGAAAGGTCCTGAAAGTACATGTAGGGCAAGAGATAGCAAAATATTTTTAGAAGTATTTCATTACTTGTCTTCGACAGGTACCATGGCTAGTATATATATATATAAAACAACAAAACGTCTGCCATACAACATCCCTATCCATCAGTAATGTAGTGTGGCAACTATAAGAGGGCTGCAATGTCCAATGAACAGAGGCAACATGACACACAAATAAAGAGGGTTGTGAGGGCTACAATCTCCAGATGCATATAAGACTTGGAATATCTGATGATCAACGGCAACAAGATACACAAGGAAAGAGGGACAAAACAGCTAGCATATTCAGTGAGCAGAGGTTCCTAAATGCAAAATGTAATCAAAGCAGGTGGACTTAATAATGTAACATTGGGACAGTTTTTCTAAGTGGGCATTTCACTGTGCTAGTTTACAAATATTACTCTCAAACTTGTTTTGCCTTATGTGCTGCTTGCTTCTCAAGTTTGATACCATTTATAGTTCATTGGCCACAACTTATAGTAGCTTTGTTTTATCAAGGTTATTATCTTACATAAATTTAAAGTATATATAATGGTATGTGCATTATTACCATATTTTTCGCACTTTAAGATGCACAAGACCATAAGACACACCTAGGTTTAGAGGAGAAAAACAAGAAAAAAAAATATTCTAAACCAAATTGTGTACTAATATATTTAATAAAATATAGCAGAATAATATTTCAACCATGTAAAGTCAATAGCGGTATTAAGAACCATCATCACTGTCATTAACAAATGAGGAGAGACTTTAAGGTTCAAGCACTCTTTTAGTTTTCTGGAAACCCCAAGAACTCCTCATCGGTAGTGTCAGAATTTATGAAGCTCAGTTGCTCACAATCACTGATATCACTTTTTTCGCTATCTTCATATATGATACTATCTTTAGTTCCATCTAAGGCATTGCTAATGGCAGCTTCCACCTGCAGCTATAGACTCTTCAGTATGTGAGTGACTCTCTACGTTAGTGTTTAGTTCTGGACGGTGCATGTGCCCACAATATTAACATTTATATGTAACTTACATAAAAGCAAGATCGAATGTTATTTCCCTGGACTTATTTACTTACTACCTACAGCATAAAGTCACAAGTAGACTGCAGAGCTTCCTGTTATGCTAAAAAAATACACGTGTAATCCCACGAAAAGTGCACGCTGACACTTTAGTTCGTAAGCAATGGTCCAAGAATGCAGTCAGACTTCTTTTTTGGGCACATACACCATCCAGATCTAAACACTAGTGTGGAGAGCCGCTCACGTACTGAAGAATCTATAGCTGCAAGTAAAAACTGCTGTCACTGTACTTTGTACAGTATATAAGAGCCAAATCGAATGTTATTTACCTATTTACCTTGATTTATTTACTTATCTTCCTACAGCGTAAAGTCACAAGTAGACTGCAGAGCTTCCCATGTACATATACAAAGTACAGCGACGGCAAAAGTGTCTTTCTCCGATATAGAACCCTCTTCATCATCTGAGTTCACTTCTGTTATATGACGTCTTTATGTGAAAACAACAGTGTCAGATAGGAGGAAGCGTGAACGCGACTGAGAGAATAAAACTGAATAAAAAAAAAACAAAGCTAACCTTTACAAGTACCATACATTTACACCGGCTGTTACAGACTCAAATAAATTGTATGTTTTTATTCTAAAATAGTAAGAATAAGAGCAGCTCACTTCTCAAAACAGAGTCGTCCGGGGTCGAACCAGTGAAGTTTTGATTACCAATCAACAGTTGTTACCGTTGAGCTGAGAAAACTGTTCAGTGGTGGGGGGATGTGATAGCAGGCTGCTTATTGACACATTTACAAGACAAAAGATGCTGATGGAGTGGTGCAAAGGGATTTAAGGTGGGACGGATTTATGGGTCTTTTGGTAGGCTTTGGTAATTCTAGTGTTAAGTGTCCCCGGGGGTTTCTCGTGGGCCTACCACTTCCTCTTCTAAAAGCTGTCACTACTGCTGACAGGTCAGGTAATACACATCACGGTCTGTGACGCAATATTTGCTCCATAAGACAAACAGACATTTCCACCCACTTTTGGGAAAAAAGTGCATCTTATGGAGCAAAAAATATGGCAATTTGTGCATTAAGTGTCAGTGGGGTACAGCCCCACAAGTGTTGTGCAAAAAAAGTGATAAGCATCCCTCAGTAATGTTACTTGCTTTTAAAATGCATATAGTAACCCTATGATTTGTCTTCTTAAACATTTTTTTTCACTTTTTCCATCAGATGCTCAATGTAATGTCTAATCCATTAAAATACTGCTTTTTTATATGTGAAACTGACTTTGTGTTAGGGGCTGCAATCCTGTTTCCATCTAAGTGTCTATCTATTGGTCCTGCAGTTTTCTAGGTTTACCCTTGGGTGTGTGCACATTTGCAATCTAAACATTTTAGGTTGGCAATAAGGCTTGAAGACCACAGCTACTTGTTGTCAGCATTAAAATGAGGAAAGCCTGTTTTTCTATGCACATTTACACTTCTATTTCAAGATATTCCTAGTCAAGCTTATGCAGTGCAAGCCAGCAAAGAGGAACACAATGTCCAGTACCATTAGCTTCCTTAAGGGTAGCCACATTAATTACAAAAAGCCGATGAATATCAGCAATGTATCACACAAATCGTTACATTGATAAGAATGTGATCTTCATACTTTACTAAGGGGAACTGCCTGATGCCACTAAATTTTAAAAGCAAAGCATGATTATCCTCCAGGAAATTAATAAAAAGCAATCCTGGGATGACAGGGATCTGAAATGCTGTGTTTTTCTGTAATACTAGGAATCCCTAGTCACCAGAATGAGGTATTTAGCACTGTTTTTAGATATTTGAATACTTACCCTCATACTATATACAGTTATATACAGAGAAAAATTACTGACTTTATTTTTCTGTGGCCTTTAATACTTTTGTTTTACTATTTGTTCTCTCTGTGCTGTTTTTTTCACAGTGCATGCTACCAATTTTTCTTGCCTTCTTTGATATTCACCTGTATACCGAATCATCTCCTTACGGATCAAAGCCCCTAGTCACTTTGAACATAATCATCAGTCCAAAATACAGTAAGAGCTTGCTTTTCTTTTGTGGTTCATTACACCTGTGATCACATTTTGCAAAAAATCAAAATGCATCAAAATAACCAAAGCAATTTCTTAAAAACAGTGCCAAGAGCAGCAAAACTCTGTTCTCTGCTTGGTGACAAAGCCTGAAACCAATCAGTGACCACAATGTCATTACTGACTCAGTAAAAGTGCTCTGCACAGTACAGGACACGAATTTAATACATGATTTCATTAACCTTTAGAGAGAAATTTACTGAAAAATAAGTCGGCTTTTAGGCTGCAGTGTTTAAACGGTACAGGTTTCTTTTACCTTTTTATGTTAAAGTCACAGGAACGAGAAAAAGCAGTCCATAATTTTACTGGAGTCAAATCAGGGTCACGGGGACCTGGAGTTCATTCTGGCAGCATCACACACAAGGCATAAACCATCAGGGAAACCTTCCTACATATAGGGCCAATCTAGAATTACACATTGACCAATCCAGGTGGTTTGTCGTGTGGTGGTTGTGGCAACATGTTATCTGCGTATGCTCCCAATCTCTCTCTCTCACCCTCTCTATCCTTCATCTGTTTTCAGATATGGAAGGAAAACTTTAGAGTTTAGAGAAAAACATGCCAAGGGAGAAGGTGTTATTATATATCTGCCAAAATATGAACCCATTCTCTGAGTGATCTGACTTTGAAGCTCACGTCTGCTTTAACAAAAAGCCCTTGAATGAAGGTTACACTATAATAAGTGGGTCATATCAAACCTTATGTAGAGCAAATAGTGCATCCAAGTATCACACATGCTATCAACATCATGGTTTATCAGGACCTGATGCCATATTTAAAGATTACTGTACTTTTATTCTGTTCAGCATCTTGGAATGTCAGTTCATCTGTCTTTCAGGTGTATACGAGGCTCACCAGGGCCAAGCATATCTATGTCTAAGGCAGAATGGGCAAAGAATGTTAAATTTCAGCAGTTTTAGAATGGCTAGGTTGAAGGAATAGTATTTACATCTAGCCTTTAAAGGAATATTCCAACAAACATTGTATATTTTTTTACAAGATACTTACCACTTGCATTTTGTTGTTACGGGCAAGAAGCAATTTTATAATCTCATGTTTTCATGCAGAATTGAGATAACAAAAGTTTCTGATAGAATAGGTGTTTATGATGACCAACAGTGGACAACAGCAAATGTTATCAAAAAGTCCATGAAAAAATCCAATGTTACACGTGTTGCATAATCCACATTTCAGATCATCCAGGCATATCACCATGTCCCAAAAGCATGCATGTTTACTCAAATACTGGTAGATAAACCACTTCTGTAAAGCGCTCTCATGAATGAAAACTGAGCATGATGAAATGCAAATGAATGTTTGAATTGAAGAGCCCCTCCTCCCATTGTTTAATTTATATTCATACCCCAAAACTGAAGTACCGCAGGATTTATTTAGCGACAGTCAGTGAAACCGAAAAGATGAATTAAACTCGTTGAAACATCTCAGATATGCACAAGTACGAGACATTCTCTTACTGATAATGTTTTCACCCACTTTTCACAAACTTTTAATCTTTAGATGTTTTTATTTCTCAGTGCACTTTTCAAAGTTTAAATCGTGATAAGTACAATGTTAGCTAATTATAAAACGGGGTAGTACTTTAGTTTAGGTACTGCAAAAATGTATCTAATTACTCTTATGTAAGAAGATATTAACAAAGGCTTCTTTTGTTGATAATTTCACTTACAAAGCATCAGTAAAATGGTTATTCATCTGTGCAAAATATGTGGAATAATGAACTTACAATTGAATATTGTGTTTTTATTTTATTGTCAATATGCAGCTGTTTCATGGTTATAATTATAAATCAAAGTTTGATTTATATATATAGTTGATGTGTATGTTTTCAGGTTTATTGTAACTTTTCTGAAAAGAGATTTCTTTTTGCATTACACGGAGTCTTAGACCAATTAATTTCTTAAGAACAGGCTGTTTCTCTGCTCACCTCATGTCTCCTGCTTTGTTCATTTCAGGATACATCTCTCTTGTGCCCGGCTGGCAGCTGGGTGACACTTGACTGCAGATGCTTGAATCTTGAATGCAGGAAAAATAACTGAAAGGGATTGGCTCAGTGGTTGAATTTCAAGAAAACACTTATTTTAACAAACAGTGGGAATGGTTTTATTAAACTTAGGAAGTAGCATAATATTGGTGACAGGGCTTACATCTGGTAGGTCTCTGAGAAAGCCCAGAATGTTAAACCCAAAATTATATTAGGCTAATTGAAAGATTGGAACTGTTATAACATTTTTTCATTGATTGTACCATAGGTGGGTGGATGTACTGGCTTCTAGTAAACACATACTAAGACAATGACAACATGGAATGCATACCTGTAGTTCTAGCAGAGCCCTGACACTCACTAAGAATTTGATTAATCTCTTTCAATCTTTCCATATTGTGGACGTATAAAACTCAGTAGGTTGAAACTAGCAGAGATAGGTGAACGAGGGGATCAGCTGAACTATAATTTTCATCATTTAGTGACCTTCAGGGTTTGATACTGTCTCTTGACTTAAGCTCCCAATCAGGCCTCATTTCGTTTAAGAAACTGGATGGAAAGATGTTCATAAATGCATCTGTCATTTTTTGCTAGACCGACATCCTATTCTGTGTGACTAATAGTTGCTTTCACCTACACATTAGTAATATTTTTCAAACTGCGCTATGAAATCAAAATTATATGGACACTCATTTCAATATTACTCTCCAACCAAGTACAAGTACTGCAGGCATGCTAAACATTACTCATGCTGGTCCTATTCTAAAAAACATAAGAAACATCCTTAACACATTACTTATTTTGCTTTCTGTGAAATAACTAGTAATTAATTAAGTATTTTCAGATTATAACTGAGGTTGAAAGATTAGTGACCTCTAATGTAAACTGCATTTATGAGTGTACAATAGAAAAACAGTTGTAGCTGTAAACTAAATTTATATGTTTTAAATAAAAAGGCAACATGGACCAGGTTGTTCTTTGATTAAAACTGTTAGATTATTATTTTTTCTCTTGACTATTCTCAATTAAATTAGCCCTAGCTTTCACCTTCACATTTGATCATAAAATGTAAATGTGTAATTAATTTGAATTAATTTTATCATTGGGTCCATTAAAGGGTTCTTGATGGTCCTCCATGTCAGAAGATGTTGCACATTTATTGGGTCAAGCTGGATAGGTAGCCACTACAATAAGTTATCTTATTATTTACAACTTTTTCATCCTTTTACTAGTGTATTGCCTCAGATTGTATTGTGAACCAGAAGAAATACCCTGAGTTGCCTGAAGTAAATTGAAATTTTAATTTAGTGATATCTGGGTATAAACATCAACACACATAGTCTTACGTATACAACCTTTGAGATTTCCAAAACTTTTATATACTACAACAATCTCTGATCTTTGAATACTTTGAAAGGCAACACATTTCTTGCAATTAAGGAATTTACTGTACCTTCTCTGAGCAGGACTGTGAATTTATGCATTAATCATGACTTTCATTAATATGGACTGTGAAAAGTTATGTGTTTTATTATTGTTCTCAATTTATTTCTGGGTTTTGAAGCCCCTTAGTTCCAATGCAAGAAGTCTTATTAATCTATCATCAAGTTATCAGCCTGCAGCCTTTAATCAGGACTTTCAGTTTATGCACACTGGTGATTTTCCATTTTTCAAAATGACTGTAGGAGGTTGCTGCATTAGGCTGACTACTTTAGAAATGTATCTGGCAATTTTGCCTTCATCTCACCTTTGCAGTACTTGTGTATAGCTACATGCCATCTGTCCGTTATTTAGATTATAGTTCTTCTGATACTTTGTGGTATGAATGTTATTGTCAGGAAATTGAAATCCACATAGAGTTGGGTGTGACGGTCTAATCTACACTTTTGAAATTAGTAGAGCACAAAGCACTTTAGTGTTTAGCATATAAGGTGGTGTTGTCCACTGAACATTTTCACCTCTTTGTGTCAATGAAGAAACTTACTCTGTGTTGCATTGTTTGCTTTACCATAATATTTCATGCTAGCTTAATTGCATACTATCACTAATTACCTGGATTCCTTTATTCTGGCCCATTTTTCCATGTTTCTGTGACCAATGAGAATCTCACAACTGCTAGCTGTCTGAGTTAGTTATTTAATTAGGTGGCAGAGGTTTGATCAAAATCTAGGAAATAAAGTCATAAGACAAGCAGACATAGACTGTTTAGGCAGATTTGCGTAACTGGGTGAAACCAGAAATCTTAATGAACAGAGCTGATTATGAACCTGTAATTGTTAACCAAAACAATGTCTTTTTATAAGATATCTTTCCTTTATTTCTTAGGTAGAGTTTGAACAAGACATTACTGCAGGCATCACACTCATCATCAATTGACTCGTGCAATGTTTCAATGGCACTGCTGCAATGTGAAAGTGTCCATAGTCGACCAACATAATGACATTGTCAATAAAGTGACACAAATGAACATTAACAATACATAAAAACAAACAAAAATTACTCAGAACACCAAAATGACAATGAAAATTCTCAACCTTCTTAGTTTTTGCTACTCCTTCATCACCTTCCATTCTGGTTGATAAGCATATTGGGCATGCATTGTGCAAAAATGTAACGACTTATATTAGGGCTCATGTTCAATGCATTGCTTATTGGATGTTATATCACATCTGTTGGCGTACATACTGCAAATCTCTAACTCATACTTCATTGTTGGTCAGATCAATGCACTCACCTTTTAGGAAGGTGGAGATGCTCTCATACATTGGCTTTCGAGCAAGCTTTTATTTACTTAGTACTGACCAACTGTGAGTAATAGCAGGCTGTCTAAATGCCTTCAACATAAATAGTAGTGGATTGCAAGTCGTTAAAAATGTAGATATACACACAGAGAGGTTGGTTGAATGAATATATTTCCAATATTCCTGAGATATTTATTATTAAGATTCTCCTAATGTTCTGAAAGACACAACATTTATTTAAGAAAACATTTTAAATGCATTAAATAACACAAAAAGTATGATGGTCAGATGGAGAATTTTGTTTCTTGGTGCAAAGAGAGTTGTTTGCACCCTCAGCAAAACCAAGCAACTTGATATTGACATTTGTAGCTCTAAACAGCCTCTATATCTGCAGTCCCTCTGCATGGAGTGGATGTGGAGTTGTTACACCCCTACAGGTACTTGGGGGTTCACATCAACAACAAGCTGGACTAGTAACATCCTTTACATGTTCTATAATTCTGTGATTGCCTGACTGAAGTTCTATGCTGTGGTAGGCTTGGACCTATAGTATAGCGGGTCCACAGCTCAAATTAAATAGGCCAGTTTTAATAGATAATCGCCGCACTCGCAGCTTAGAGGGGACGTGATAGTGTGGCCGGAGCGGTTTCTGGTAGCTCCATGATGTGCGGGTGAGGGATAGTCCACATTCGTATTTGATGCTGGGAGCTGCTAATGGCCACACCTGATTCACGTCCCTGTAATATATAGTAGAAGCGCGAGGCGGATAGAGGAGTAAGAAAAAAAAGGAAAGAACGGGAACGGAGGGTAATGGAGAAGAAGGTGGCAGGTAGGAGAAAACCGGTGACAGCACAAGCAGGTTTATTGATGGTAATACAGCTGGTAGGAGAGCTCCGGAGGAGTGTTTGGCCAACTCTCAGGGGGGCAGATTGAAGCGGTCACTCCAGCTGAGCAGTTTTGAGGAGCTGGAGTGACTGGCAGAGGAGATGACTTGCCGTTGAAGGGGTTGAGGAAGCTTTGGGCGTGTTGAGCCCCAGCGTGAGCACCCTGGCCGCTGTGGAGAGAACATAAATGTCGGTCCAGCTGGAGCCTTATGTAGCTGGGGATCGGAAGGCTACTGGACCAGAATAGGAGGGAGCTGCATTTGCTGGTAGGGCAACTAATCTGTTGCAGGGCCCGTATGGAAGAAGCAGGGGGGCCGCCAGTAGAAAGTAGAAAGCACTGGTGTTTAAGACAAGACTGCTTCCAGCCATTATCATTTTAAAAAACTAATTGAGACACTGCACTTATTTGTTTGGATACTGTTTTTGGTTTTGTTTTTAATATAAGCACTTTGCACTTTTTGCACCATCCCCTTGCTTTGTTGTTGATGTCTTCACTGTCTAGCTTATTGGTAACATTACCGTTGTTGGGTTTGAGTGCTTCCAAACAGGAGAAGGGAGTCTGGAGCTGAACCTGCATTGTCACAGGCCCATAATATCATTTCAAAGGAGGCCCACCAAATCAACAGGCTAAGCAAAAAACAATCTCAGTTATGGAATGCACTTTCAACCCGCTGAAGGCAGTGTCGAAGGAGAGAATGAAGACAAGGCTTATGGCCATTGTGAAAAGACTGCCTATCCTCTCTATGACACACTTTCATTAAGTACTTTTAGCCAGCAACTTATTCAGCAAAAGTGTCTCATGAAATGCCACTGGGGCTCCTTTAAACCAAGGCAACAGAAAGCCTCACTTTGCTTGTGATTGCTCTTTTTATCCAAACTTTTTTGACTTTATATTTTCTTTTTTTTATACACTGATTTTTGTGTTTGTGTAAGGATTTTGTTATCATATTTCATGAGCTAAATTTAGAAAAAGCTAAATTAAAAAAATACTATCTATCTAGGAACAACTCGGTGGAGTTATTTTAGTGAACATGCAGCAAACCAATGATACCTACAAGAGCGACATGGTTTGAATATAACAAGGGTTTGATTTTTTTTTTCACCTTTTTGCTTTATTAGTGTTTTTTTATATGGGAGAAACTGTTTTATTTTCCCACATTCATTTTTTAGCCTGTCTGCAACAGAAATGAAAACAGACAAGTACATTTTACAGGACGACTGTCTTCAAGTCTCTTGTGCAATATGGCAAATGAAAACCAGGCTTAATAGCCACTTAACAACATCTCCCTGTTCCACTTCCTTCAACAAGGGAGAAAGCTTAATTAAATCTTTTTTTTTTTTTGATAAAATGACTTTTTACTGTAGCATTTTTATAGAAGATCAAAGATGAGGGAGCAGCTTTGTGTTTGGCTTTCTTGGCTTTTGTAGCTAAGGAAGCTGCCACATCATGCACAAAGTCAATAAAGAATGCATCAGCCAATCATTCTTTAAAGATGTCACTGATTTGGAAAGAGTCAACTGCAGAAAGGCTCATTTTCCTGAAGCATTTTCATTCTGATAATAATGATGCTGAGATAGACTGATATTCCAACCCCCACAGAGAATGGATTATCTCTGTTGTCTACTGTGATCCATATATCCTCTAGTTCTATATGGGTGCTTAGAAATTAGCTATAGCAGGAAAACATTATTTCTCCTGTTTACTCACCAGAAAATGTTTTATCTAAAATTTTGAGGCATAAAAATATGAAAATAAGTCTAACTAAAGAAAACTTGAGACAAGCAGACTGACAGAGCAACTGCCTGAATAGTAACACTTGAAGCCAGAGTTTAAAATAAATTTTATAATGGAAACCCACATTTATTAATCTTAGGTTATTGGTGATATTGTGAATAATAGCTCTTTACTCTTGGTTAAAAAAAGTTCACTTATATTTTCATTTTTTAATCATACATACCTTGCTTATTGTTGAAATTTTAATTTTCCACTCTTAAAATATATTTCTGTATTTATTGAACTAATACAATTACATTTTTTGTCATGTGGGCAATGTAATTTGATCCATTTAAGATGGATTTTTGCCACTTTGACATCAATAATTTTTATATTCTGTTCCTTGGCCATGGCCATGCTGTTGTTGCCAATGATGCATGGTTACCAGGCATGTGATCCTAACTCTGGGTACTGCCTTTCATCATGGACCTTTGCTTTGCTCTTTTGACTCTAATATTTGTCTCATTTATCTCAGGTTCTGGTTTGTCCTGACACTCTTTGCCTTACTGGGAAAATGCTTTGACAGTTTCATTTACAGTGAAATAGTCTAGGGTCCCCCTGGATGGTTCCAGTTAATCCACACTAGCAGTTGAGTCCAGACCCAGACCTGTGCTCATTGTCACAAAATCAAAAAAGCCACAGAAAGGTTTGGGGCAGCCTCCTGTATATTATTCCCTGTCTGCAAAATGGTTTAAAGGTTTGTACTGATGTGTATAGATTGGAGTCCAGAAGAGAACTGAGGGATTAAAGGGAAGGTGACGGTTTTAAAGGTTAGTATAGGAAGTGACATCAAAGGGGCAGTAACCGGAAGGGTCTTCATCCATAGGCTTGGACCCAGAAGTGACGTCAAAGGGGCCGGAACCAGGAATGACATTATCAGGGCCATGTGGAATTTCCCGTGAACAGTTTATAGAAAAACGAGAGAAAAAAAGTCAGTGTACTCCACTACCTCCCAGTCTGGCTCGGAATTACTCTCATTCAAGCCCTTTAGCTGCCTCCCATACGCATGTGTATGACAATGTTTAAGTGCCTTACAGCACCCAGGTGCCATTCTAACACCTCCACTGGGACAAACATATCTCCATAAACTGGTGCACAGTTCATGTTAAATTCTCTAAAGCCTAAGCAGAAGACCCAGATAAACATCATCTAGTTAAAAAGATATAGGATCCATGGAGGGAGCTAAGCTAGCTGTACTGTCATGATTATTATCATATGTGACATTTTACGAACACTGATGCTGCCTTTTACACAACATTAATTTGATTATTGGAATTGGTTCTTCCTTTTTCTTTTCAGGTATCTTTATATTCTGTATCCATACTTTTGCTTTACTTTACTTTTGGGATGGATAAGTCAGTCAGTCATTTTCTAACCCGCTTAGTCCTGAATAGGATCACAAGGGGTAATAAATACAACAGTCATCATACGTTCCTATCATAATTCAAAGAAACTCATTCATTAAGTTGTTCCTTTAAGGTCAATAAGTTAGTCATTCTCTAAGCCACTTAGTTCTGAACTGGGTTGCAGGAGCATATCCCAGGTAGCATAGAGTGCAAGGCAAGAATAAACCCTGGACAGGACATCACAAGGTGAATACACACACACACCAACCACACACTAGGGCCAATTTTGGAATGCCAATTCACCCATCCTTCATGTGTTTGGACTTTGGGAAGAAACCAGAGCCCCTGGATGAAACCCACCATACAGAGTGGACCAGGGACACAAGTCTTGGTCTTCTTACTGTGAGGCAATGGTGCTGCCACTGCACCACAGTGCCAAATTTCCTTTAATGTATTGCTAGTAATATGGAGAGCAGTCTATGGTGTTTCATTATAGTTAACATTTTATGAAGTTACTAAGAGAATCATTGTGCAGTCAAATATTCTCATTTAATGGACATGGATGATGAAGAGTTCTGCTTATAGGGCCTAAGAGTTGGTTTCCTTGCATATAGCTGGCAATATCAGGGGTTGCTATAAGGCAGTGTCACGTTTGCACTAGAAGAAGATGTCATGAGGGTAATTTTTGTGATCACAGTGAGCAGAGTGCAATGACTTCAGTAAACATGTTTCTGTTCCAATATGAGAAAATGCTCAACTACATGGTATCATGCACCTTGCTCTGTCTCATATGCTGAAAGCATTCTATATAGGTTAGAAGTCAAATTTCACCAAGATGTGTTTTGTAAATGTCAAAAATAAAATTGTTCACTCAAAAAACTTTGCAGTTGCAGGCATTTTTTGCTGTTGGCACTGCAGTCTCCTCCATTATACCACAGCACTTCAGTTTAATCTAAGGTCTAAATGAGTTATACCTATCGTAGCCAGCAAATATGAATGGTAATGTGTTTTGTGAAAATGATATTGAAAACATTTTCTTTCAGTAAAAGTCCTGCCTAAGATAAGAGATTCACTCAACATAGAATGTTCAGGTAAAAATATGAAGCTAGTTGTGTGAGCAAAAAATCAACACTTTTGATCCCTGCATATGAACGCTGATGCTGGTCCTCCATCTGGTCATTCATCACTTCATGCTGGCTTTCTGGAAAATGTAATTTCACAACAACATGCAACAATTCCTGTTTTGAGCAGACTCTGTAGAAAATTTAATGCCAATCATGCATTGGGTGTAAAAAAGCTTTTCTTACCGTGTCCTAATAAACTTGAAATGCATGATTAGCACTAACTCAGAAAGAGAGTCGTTGTGCACCTTGCTCTGCCTCACTAAAGTATGCAGCATACATTGCCTCATTGCCTACTCTATGTGTGTGAGAAGGCAAGCTGTACAACTCATATTCCAACACACTTGCAGCTGTGCTTTAGCGGCCTGTTCGTTCTAGATAATACAATAAATATGGTAGATGAGTTATTTTTCTTAAATCATTTTTTGTTGTCCAAATAGCTTCACTTGCCTGACATTTACTTGGTATTTGGCTGCACTCTTTATCATTCTTTCAACACAGTTGAGTGCCCTTTTTTAATTTGGTGCCAATGGGCATCACAGCTTTTCACTATAGCAGCTGGCAGGAAATCAAACTTGCCTACACAGACCCAGAAATGGTAGGCCAGACTAAGAAAGTATGGATTTAGGTTTTGAAACAAAAGCAACGTATCTGTAGGTAAGTTTCTATGTCCTTAAGTTAAACAAGATGGCATTTTAAAGAAATGTATCAATAGTAGAGGGCCTTTCACCCCACTATGCTTGATTTATGTTTCATTACATTAAGATAATACATCTTCCTCAGCCTGACCTCAAGCTGCAAAATTACAAATCACGAGTGATCAGGTCAAACTCAACATATTGAACATATAGATCCACATGCATAAAGTATCATTCTGAAAGTGATGTTGGTTTGTCTGACTTTAAAAAGACAAAATTCAGCCTGGGGACAAATAAAATAAAGTTCTATCTAAGGGGTTAAATAACACTTTACAGTATTTTAAAGCATTTTTAAATTTAAAACACTTTTAAATTGCCAAGTACCATCCATTTTTCAACCCACCGAACACAGGGGCCAATCCCAGCCAACACAGGGCAGGGTGCCAACCCACCGCAGGACACACACATACCCCAAGCACACACTAGGGCCAATTTAGAATCGCCAGTCCACCATGTCTTTGGACTGTGGGAGGAAACCCACGCAGACATGGGGAGAACATGCAAACTCCACGCAGGGAGGACCCAGGAAGCGAACCCAGGTCTCCTAACTGAGAGGCAGCAGCGCTACCACTGCACCACCATGCCGCCCTGCCAAGCACCTCTTAAATTAAAAAAAAATAGGGAAAATATATATGTATTTATACCTGGAAGGAATATTTCCTGGTTAACTATGAGCTATAAGTTCCCATTAACTATGAGCTTTTCAAAGCAGCAATAAAAATATTACCCTTGCTAGTGTTTTTTTAAGTAGAAGTATAACAATAAGACAAGCAGCCTTTGAGTGGGGAGTATATGGCCTGAAAAAATATCAATAATAAGCATGTCTAAAGTTGTGATTTTTAAACATTTTTTTAATCTAACAAAATCCAGTTTGATGTTCATTCTATTGCTTAAAAACTTTCAGCTAGATGTGTGATGAAGTCATAAGCAGAGGATACATGCATTAATATTACAGCTTAAAATCAGAAGTCAGTAAAAGTTATAAATCACTGTCATATATTAAATTGCATACACTAGATAGATAGATAGATAGATAGATAGATAGATAGATAGATAGATAGATAGATAGATAGATAGATAGATAGATAGATAGATATGCACTTGGAAGTAGCTTAAAATGTTGACTAAAGACTAAATTAGGTTGATCTTTTAGTGTAGGTTGTAAGGAGTTCTTGGTCTGTCAGATATTCCTTCAGCTGTCCACACCATAATCTATCTGAGGCTTACTTGTGTTATCTTGACTTCACTAAAAGATATTTTTATTGATTCATCTGGTAACCCAATAATTATCCACAAACTCATTTAATTTTCCTCATCAAATATGTCAACTTAGTCTTTATAATATATACAATTATACAGTCTTCACCACATGCTGACAGAATTTATTCACATTAGCGTTCAACACAAAGTGATTGCAAATAGCAAAATAACACAGTAATTAATACTCTTGCTTCAGAGCTCCAGGAGACTGGAGTGTCCAGTCATCATCTTGTGTGACATTCGTACAAACTCCCTGCATTAATGTGGGATTTTTCTCCAGCTTTACTAGTGTTTATTTCACATCTCCAAGGTGTGTATGAGTGCATCCTATGATAGACTGACATCTTATTCTGTGCTGAGATAGACTTTGGTCCTTTTACAGTTCTGTAAACCTAACTGAAATTTCTGAGGTCAATGGCCATTGTTATAGTACTATTGATTAATCTGATATATCAGAAGTACTATGAAACTAAATACTTTTCTGTATGCAATATTTATATTTATTTATTTATTTGTTTGTTTTACTAGGAGTTAATTTTATAAGTTTGCTTGAGCTGCTTAACTGTCGAACATGCTACATACAGCCGATGGAGGTGTTGGTGTGAAATAGATTACAACAATACTCTGCATTAAAGCGGTACTGAATTAATGAATGAATAAATGAATTAGCTTCTAGAAAACCATTATCTATATTCAGACTTTTTTTGTTTCAAAATATCTATATTTGTATTATGAAAAATCATACGTAAACTACAGCTTTCTTTTATTAGATGTTTTTGTGTACTACAAAAGAATTTACAGAATGTTTGCAAGAAGCTAATCTGTGTTTGACATTTCTTAAAATGCTGTGCCACTCTTCCTTCAGTAATGAGCAGATGCCAAGCCAGGAACTGTTATTTCCCATTAATTCATGTTGATATTGACAGATTTACAATTTGTCATGGAAGTAAGTATGTTTATGATCAGATATGAACACACAATCAAGACAGATAGCTCCAAAACAACATTGTAATCTTTCTTCCATTCTGGATTAAATTTATAATAGGTATTTAGAATCTCATCAACATTTTTTTTAAATAAATAACACCTTTTAAACATTGCAGGAATTTCAATGAATGTTAAAGTTCAGATGTGTGTATATTTTAACTGATGACTGTAGTTTTTATGCAGAAGTAAACTGGGAAGCTGGATCATGTATAAATTATAAATACAGTACATTATTGAAACATGGCAAATCAGTCCACTTTCTATCAAAGCTCATAACAGATGAGTCAAAATGTTCATTCAAGTTCAAGAAATGTTGAAAATGTCTCCAGCTTGCCACACGTATACAGGGCCACATCTTAGAGAGATTTAATACAGAGTATTCAGTACTGTATACCCAAGAAAAGATAGCGAATCTTACAGTTATTGTTGTAAGAACATACATCATTGAGGACTAAAGTCACCACATATTCACCTTTTAGTGCACAATATGATGGCTTCAGAGCAGCATTACAGGCCAAAGGCAATTTTTTCACAACTAACACTTTACACACATCTCATGAATAATATCTAAAAAGGACTGTAAGATTGTTAATCCCACTATGAAAATCTTTGTTTTTTTTCCAATTCAGCAGTTTCTTGCATCTTTTTATACCTGTCAGGTCCTCTTTTAGGTTCTGTGTGTCATTATTTATCAACTATCCATTATGACATGCTGATGTAGTTAATGTTAAAAGACACTAATAAAAGACAAGTCAAACTTAATGATTCCACATTGTGTATACTGAGATAAGACTACTGCAAATGGTATAGAGCTTTTGTTAATTATTCAGTCAGCGCTGTATACTAAATCACTATGAAATACCTTACTTTTCTGATTCTGCTAGAAGAGAAAGGTTACAACGGTACCTAAGGATGTGTAGGCTTTAATCGGAGGATGTGAAAGGATTGCATTACCTAAGCTCCAGGATGATTGAGCATCTGCAAGTACAGTATCTATTGGATTACCTGATTCAGGCTATTTTAAATGCATCAGCAGGCATAAAAGAATTTGAGTAGAGAATATTCTAAAACACTATACACAGAGCACATCTGAACACAGTCGTCTTAATGGAGAAGCAGACAGTCTCCAAGGGCCGAGCAGGATACTAAGGAGCACCTTTACGATAATACATTAAATTCAATCAGTGTACTGGCGGCAAGTACATTCTCACATTATACTTATGCACATTAGTTATCCTTCTCTTCCTGCTCTTTTTTATAGATGGTTGTCAAACAAGCACATTTTCCATTTAAAGAATAGCATTAGGTATTATAATGCTGATCTTGGCCTTTAACTCAGGTTCTGTATTACGACAATGTGGGTCATACACAGTATTGAAAATTGTAATGTTTGACTAGTTTGGCACTTTTGACAACAATTGAGATCTCATTAAGTTTCCTATTATTTGAATTTTGATCATGGGCAATATAGGTTTTTATGAACTGCCCAGATTATGCTATGCTTAAAACAGTGCTATGAGAGTTTTCTAAATCTTATATAATTTTCATTAGCTATTAAAGCTCTTTGCATCAAACCATTTACCATCTTTTTTTAAATATGAGGTATTCAGAAGAAAGAGCCTATTTTGATAACAATGGACACACATCAGGAACTAGATCTAGAAAGCATGCCAATCTATCGTAGGCCAAATCAGTGCCTTCTTGAAAGCATATTAGTGGGAAATATCCCAGAAGGATGTTCATGCGAGCAACATAACTTCATCACACCAGGGTCTGTGTTCTTTGAGCCACAGTGCAGCCTGTTCCAAGCTCAAACCTTTGAATACATGAATAATGCATCTTTGGCCTGCCATGTCATTCTGCAAAGATTTCTACCTTATGTGTCATGCCGATCATGCACAGCAATGTAAGTGAAATTAGCAGGACATGGGAAATAAATCCTTGCATAATACAACTAACCAAATTAAGAAAAAGCATTCCCAATGTTTTGAGTGTCACTGATCCGAATCACACTGCACTGTGCCAGTATCATCTACACTAGCTGCAGGATTAAATACAATTCAAATCTTTTATCACACATGTTTTAAACACTAATGGATTACTAAAGCTTCAGTGCACTCTGTGTCATTCTTACTAAAAGAAAATAAGTTTGTTCATTCTGCTGGGGTTTCATTCCAAGCCAAAGAACTATTTCTAGAGCTAAAGTGTCTAATGTAACTCCAGGGCTTCTTGCTCACTGTAGTGCTAGGGACACCTGGGAGTGATATATCTCTCAGCCCTGGATAGCTATGTATGCCTGGCAGATTAAAAGCCTGCACCTCTCTGTTCAAGACAACAGAGCAGTTTCAATTACAGGTATGATGACTGTGCTGCCACCTGCTTGCTCCATGCCTTAGTCTCTATTGAGTTCTACAGATTCTGTTGTTCAAAGTTCAAAATCAAAATATATAAAGTGAAAATCATAACTCTCCACCCACCATCACCCAGACTTTTGGTGAATTCTGAAGTGCTTTTCTCTCTCTCTATAGCACTTCTCAAAGGGCTGGGCTGGACCCTGTGGTGGATCCTGTGTCTTAGCCACATACAGGTGACATCTTGATTTTAGCACTAGGTCTGAACATCATTGTTGTAAGAACAAGACAGAAACTGTTAGAGTGGTGGGGCACTCTTAGGCAAGCCTGTGTAGTTAAAGAATTGCAAAAAAAGCAAAGTAAATATGTATGCAACACAAAAAGTCTTGGAATGTGTCTAATGAAATGGACGGCCCAAGATGGCAGTTCTTCTGGTTATGTGGCAACAAGCCAGGAAGTGGTGGGTCTAGGTGGGTGAAAGTGGAGTGACATTAGAGAAGGTGAGCTGTCGGTCTGTCTGTCTACAGAAAGAGGAAAAGACAGGACGTTATCACACCGCACCAATGCCTGGTTTGGCAAAAATGACCATCACCAAAGCCCTTAAACTGACTCCTATGCACACAGTAGTGACACTGTCTATATGTGTGTGTGTGTGGTTTATTTTGCTAGCATCTTTTCCAGGATTGTTCCCTGCCTTGCACTTTGCTGCTAGGAAGTGCTGGCGTCTCATCATCTTTTACTCTATTCCTTCCATTAAGAAAATAGGTGAAAGAATGATATGAATTGATGTGTTTGACTGCAGAATCATCATTGTTTTTGTTAATTTCCACTCAAATAAAGTAAACAGATTGTCTTAAGGACCGAGTTCTTTACTTTACATTATTCCCATATATATTGCCCTGACAATTAGTAAGTCAGTCTTGCAAATACTTGGCTTTCTGTTATCATGTTAAAATGTCTTCCCATTGCATTTTTGTGTTGAGTTGAAAGCAACTTATAATTATAAAACCAAAAACCAACAATAAGCCATAATGTCTCTGTATTCTAAACATCAGAAGCACAGGCATTTAAACCTTACATTTAATTGAAACGTTGTTCATGTATCCACTGTGCAGTGATTGTCCCTTAATTAAGATTTAGCAGACAAGTGGCTCAATAAGCCATTTCATTAATGGGAGAAGCTATGGAGACAGGACCAAAGTACATAGCCGGCAGAAATGGAATTGGGCCTGAAGGGTCAGTGGATAAGCAATCTGTTGAATGGCTGGTTTAACAGAGATTCTAATGTAAAATATGAAAGTAATATGACAATGAGGGTAGAATGGTAATGAATGAGCCAGCATGACTTGAAAAAGGTAAAAAGGGGGTGTCAAAGTGTAAGAGAAAGGGAGCCTTCAAGGAGTGGGCTGGGAATGTTTTTCTCTTTTAACTAAGGCATGCTGGGTGCTACCTAAGAGACAAGCCTCTTTAAGGTGTTACAAGAGGACCCCATCGTCCAAGGAGGTAGACTTGCAAGATCCTAATATTGATCTGGAAGAGGGATTTAAAGTTGCCTCAAACAAAATACTTTCAAGTGACCTGACTGTCCTCCCTGATATAGAGGCACTAAAACTATCAACGGATAGATACCCAGTTTGTCATTTATTTTTGATGTGTTTTCTTTAAGGAATTCTCTCCCTGTTTATTCCTTCCTCATGTGCCTAGTCATAATTAAAAAAAAAAATGCAAGATTTTTTTTTTTAGCTTTGGCTAACTTGGAATCATTCTTGATTTGGCTGACTGCCATGAAAGTGCTGACCCAAATTATTAGGAACACTATACTAATACTGGGTAGAGCCTCCCTTTGCTCTAATAAGCTCCTCAATTACTTGTGGCTTGGATTCCACAGGATGTTGGAAACATCCTTTTGTGATTCTGGTCCATGTTGATATGATTGCATCAAGCAGTTTCCACAGATTTGTTAGATGCTTAGTTGTGCTGCAAATCATCCATTCTACCCTATCCCAAACATGTTGGATTCAGACCTGGTGACTGTGAAGGTCACCAAACACTACTGAACTTCTTGTCATGGTGACATGGTACATTATCATGCTAGAAGTAGCCATTAGAAGATGGGTAAATTGTGGCTATGTGGGGATGTGTGTCTGCAACAATACTCAGATAGGCCGTGGCATTCAGTGATGATTGATAAGTATTAACAGGCCCAAATTGTGCCAAGAGAACACTCCTCACATCTTTACATCATCACCACCAGCCTGGAGTGTTCACACATCTGTATTGGATACATTGATTTATGCTGTTGGCTCCAAATTCTCACCCTACTCTCAGCATTAATCGAGATTCACCAGACCAGACTACATTTTCACAGTCTCTAACTGTTCAGTTTTGTGCAGCCTCATTTTTCTGTTCTTGATCGACAGCAGTGGAACCTAATGTGATATTTTGCTGTTGTGGCCCATCCACCTAAAGGTTTAACATGGTGTGCATTCTACTTTTCTGCTTACCACAGTTGTGCAAAATGAGTATGTGAGTTACTGTAGCCTTTCTGTCAGCTCAAACCAGTCTGGCCATTCTATTCTGACCTCTCTCATCAACAAGGTGTTTCCGTTTGCAGCCCTGCTGCCCACTGAAAGTTTTTTTTTGTTTTTCACACAATTCTGCGCAAACTCTAGAGACTCTTTGTGCATGAAAATCCCAAGAGATCAGCAGTTACAGAAATATTCAGATCAGTCAGACACCAACATTATTGCCATGGTCAAAAAAAAAGTGTTCGATGTGAACATTAACTAAAGATCCTGACTTATATTGGCATAATTTTATGTTTATGCTGCTGCTGCATGATTGGCTCAGTGCGTGTATGTGTGAGTATGTCCTTTCATAGACTCGCAGTGTCCAGGGCTGCCTTGTGCTCAGTGCTTCTTGGATAAATTCTGATCCCACATTCATGAACTGAGACAGCTAGGTTGAAAGGACACTATATAAAATGTACAAAGAAAGAAAGAAAAAACAAAGAATAAATGGATATATATTTTTTTTGAGAATATAAATTGAGAATAAATGGTTAAATTAAGTGATTAGCGGATGAACCCCCGTGAAGCTTCTGAACCTTCTTCCTGATTGTGCTGAAAAAGATCTAAAGCTTCCAAAATAATGGCGTCTGTTGGTTTACAGAAATCATTGCAGCCATTAGCTTAAGGCAGCCAGTAACTCTTTGTAGATCAGACAGTTTCAGGTGCGCTACAAACCTAAGACCGATCTCTGTGTTCTTTTTTGATCCTATGGTAATCTTGTTATCATTAAAATGGTACTTTGTACAATAAATGTACATGTTGGTATGGGCAACAATTTCATCCATTATCAAACCCGCTATATCCCAACTACAGGGTCACGGGCATCTGCTGGAGCCAATCCCAGCCAACACAGGGCGCAAAGCAGGAAACAAACCCCGGGTGGGGCGCCAGCCCTCCGCAGGGGCAACAATTTTCTACAGCAAAATAATGTTTTAATATGTTGTCCAAAAGATGAAATTTGTTGGCATTATGAATGTAGCACCGAGCCAGTACTTTCCTGCGCTGAATGCCAATGGATTCTCGCTCTTTCTATTGCTCTTAAGTAACTTACTGTCTTAAAAGGACAGCTCTCTGTTGTCCCAGTAGCTTAAATTCATGCTGTATATGATATTGTTAGGCTTGCCGTATGTATCGGCACTCCTGCAGCTGGTACTAAAGCTGCTCATTTGTATAATGGAGCACAAAATAGTGCTGATGACTCTTCCCTAGGCTGATGCAACTTGACAGTACCAATACAATAGTGATGTGAACAACAAGAATCCATTGGCACTCAAAGTCGATGATTGCCAGTGAGATGCTACAATACATAATAAGCTACCACTGATTCATAATCATGTGACAACTTTTTCACATCAGAGGATTTTTGCTGTGAGCCATGTGAAAGATTAATATTTTTCCATCAGTATTTGGGGAGTAATTGCACTAGGATTTAGGGAATGTGCTTGTGGAACTGAGTTCAGATAAGGGGGTTTACAGAATGTACCTGCAGTAGTCTAGAGGATTAATGAAACATTAGAAGTTCCAGCACAGAAGAATACTATAGTGTGGTATTGACTGTATTATCAGATGATAAGTTACACACTTCTGGACTTTATATTTACTTCAATATTGCCTCTATATAAAATACAATATCCTTCTTCATAGCATCAGTCACATGATTATTAAGCTTCAATAACTATTTCAACAGAGCATGCTTCATTAAAACAATACAAGCTTCGAAGTTTCAGCATCAAAAGCCACATCCATACAAAACATTAAACCTACAATAAAATAAATTAAGAAAAAAAATCAATGGATTACACTGCATATAAAATATATGAAAAAGACATGCAAAGTATTAAAAACTGAGATATAAGTTCTGCCATTTCCCCACTTCTATCTTTCTTGGCTCTGTTGCTGTTTTGCACTGGCCTGGCATGCTCCTGAATTGCGTTCCTACTCAGTGTTACTAAATGCACTGGCTGTTGCCTTCCACTTGCACTTGGCCTTGGTATTATCGACCTCCCTGTACCTTCTTGTGTTTCACATGTTTTCGTGTTATTGACTTTTAGACTTTTTTCAATTCATTTTTCTTGGCCCTTGTAAAGTTTTTTTTTTCAGTGCCTGACAATTTTTAGTTACACATCCCTGTATATTCATACAATACCACACAACATTCATGTTATAGTGGTCACTAATTAAATTTAGGCCTAGTGCCTACAACATAGTATGGACATCTTTGGGCTTATATGTGTGCCTACAGACACAGATAGGATTTTGTCAGAATGACATTATGATAGATACATTACTGTATCTGTTGTTTTTGCAGTTACAAACATGAGTCATCCTTTCTCTAAAATCTCCAATTCACAGTGGCAGCAATTGAAAGCCTACACGCTCACTCCCCACACTCATTTATTGCGAGTTGAGAGATCAGGTGTACTAATAGGAAAAAGGTACTTTTCAGTTTGAAAGATACAACGCCTTCAAAAGGACATGATGCAGCTCCAACAGATCTTCATATTTGCTTATTTAAGTACAGATATGACACTGA